>NW_011491028.1:1040358-1058013 GCF_000754665.1 Bison bison bison | reverse complement strand
CGGGCGCGACCAAACTTTCCACGCTCCTTCTCCCCACCCCCACGCCACAGGGGCGCATTTCCCCGAGGAGCTAGCCTTTCCCAGCCCGGCGGAGACCAGCGCAGCACGTGATGGGCAGAAATAAAAATAAACACTCCCCATTCCCGGCCCGCCAGGGCCACCCCCACTCCGCGCGCTGAGGGGAGCCAGGGGCGCCGGGCACCGAGCAGCCCCCGCGCCGCGGCCCGGAGCCCCCAGTCCCCGAGCCGCCGCCCGGCCCGCCCGTCCGCCCCGAGTGGCCGGCCCCGCTCCGGCCCGCCGCGCCCGCGCCCGGGCGGCGCCTACCTTTCGGATTTGGTGAACTTCCGGAATGCCTGTCGGAGGTCGTGGAAGGACCTGTAGGTCTGCGGCTCGGCCGAGATGCCCTGTGCCCGGGTGGTCCGGGGGCCGATGTGGGTCGAGGGCACGGGCAGCACTGACTGGCATTTATGGAGTTTCCTCTTCAGCTCCTGGATTTCTTCCTCCTTCTCTGACAGCCGCTTCTCCAGCTCTTTGATCCTCTCCTCCTTGAGCATGAGAATCTTGGCAAAGTCTTCCTCCAGCTCGCTCATGTTTTTCCCTGAGCCCCTCCGCGAAACTTTTTCTCGGGCGACGGCGGCTGGGACTACAGCCGGGCGAGGCGAGAGCGGACCGAGCGAGTGAATGGGCGCTAAGTACTGGAGCGCAGCGGTGCTGCCCCTAATGCGGAGCGAGGAGCCGCGTTCTTCGATCCACTTCTGCTGAATGGACTAAAAGCATCGAGGGGAGGATGAGAAGTCTAAAAGCGCTGGAGAGGAGAGGCAGAGTGCTAATCCCCAGCCTCTCCGGGGAATAGGTGATTATCTTTCATTGAGAAACCAATTAGAGCTGCCCTTCCTCCCCTGAGACCCCCTCCCCCGTCCCCCTTTCCCAATCACTTCGTGAGAACACGGCGTGCGCGCCACCCCACCGACAGCCTGGTTTCTAGTTGGGAGGGTTGGACCAGTGAGCCTGGTCTCACCCCATCACACAATAATCACTCTTGCACGCTATATGGTACCAAACGAAAGGGCTGGGGTGGGGTGGGGTGAGGGGGGAGCTTTATGCCACTTGATCCTTGAAATAGCAACAATTACCATGTGATCTGGTAGATGACGCAGCGCTTGTAACTGGAGCCCAAAGACTTTGTGGGGTGTGTGCGTGTGAGTGTGTGTGTGTGTGTGTGAGAGAGAGAGATTTCATAAATATTAAACTGCCTTTAGACAATAACGTGCGTGAATTCTTGTTTTCACCTTTTACTTCTCTTCTGCCCTGGATGGCAAGGGACGTGTGTGTTTATTCCTTAGTATGAAGTCTTATGGTTGTGACCCCAAGTAATAAGAATAACAGGGCACTCGCGGTACCAGGTCTTTTCACCATAAGCTTTTAGTGGAAATAGTAAACTGAAATTGTTGGTGGGTAAATTGGATGAACATGTGTATGATAATGAGCCAAATGTTTACCAAAAAGGAAAAGGCCATGCATCCATTGGAAACTTCTTCGAGTTTGGTTTCTATTTCATCTGCTACTATTAAAATTTGTATACTGAGCACCCAAATTATATCACACCACCCTGGATGTGAAGTGGGGGCCACCAGTGCTGAATTGCGGGCTCACCCCAACAACTCCTGTTTTAGGGAAAAATAGCTTCTGCCAGCTGTATATTTCCCTCACCTCTGCACCCATCACCACACTCAGTGCTAAAGGGATGTTTATACTCATTTGGACCCAGAGTGTTTGCTAATTCCTACACTTTTATATATATATATATATATCACAGGGAGTATTGTTCACAAATCACAGCTAAAGAGTTTGGATGTGTGGGAGGAACATTTCTTCAGGTAAAGACCCACAAATCTATTTTTTAAAGAAAAAAAAAGATGCAAATTAAAATACCAGAGAGTTTTTGTAGAAATAATAATTTTCCTTAAAAGGAAATATCATCATATGATCCACTGGATGCTTATTTTTATAAAAATCTTTCTACCTTGTCTGAAACACCTTGGTAAAGGAAAAACAGGTATATACTTTTGCTTATAAATCAACACTAAAATATATTTTATTCTCAAGATTTCTTTATTTACTGTTAGTTCTACTAGTCCAATTATATAAAATTGAAAACATTTTAAGCCACATCTGATTTTTAAAATCACACTAGATAATACAGATTGGCTTCATCTACTCATATTTGAGAAAGGGTATTCTCTATCTTGTTGATAGTTACAGTTCTATTGCTTCTATCTATAAACAACTTAATCTGCTATCATCCCTTTAGAAACACTCAAAATAATTGGCATTTAAAAATACATTAGAAAAAATTTATCTCCTTAAAAAATCTAGGCATGGGTTCAATTTTATTTATGGGAGATACGGAAATAGTTTTAAAATGACTCTGAAATAGACAGGTTATTTTCAAGTCTTATATACTAATCTTAAATACAGATATGCAAATATGTTTCTTCTGCTTATTAAAAAAAAAGAAACCTTTAGACCAACATTTTACACATATCTCAAAACCCTGAATTCATCCATATCTTTCAAAATCAATCTTATTTTTTTACTAAGTCAGTTTTAACTTAGGTGACATTGAACTTTGTGACCTTAAATCATGTCCCTTGGCTTATGAAATATTTAATTAAAAGCACAAGGAATATTTGAGAAAATACAACCTGGTAGCAGAGTAAACATTGAATTATTTAAAATCATAGCATTTTAAATCTGTAAGCAACACTGAAGATGACCTAACCTAACCTAACCACTTCATATTATAAAAGAGGAAAATGAGATCTTGAAAGGTGAAGTCCAAGACTACCCAAGGGCAAATGTTTGAAGCCAGGATTCCCCAGACCTTGCCTCCCCTACCTTGAAGCCTGCAAATCTAGGAATTCTACGATTCTGACACTCCAGTGTTCCAAGAGGCGATTTTAACGTCTGTGCTTTGCGTTTAAATCTGCAGCAGTGAGTTTCAATTGTCAAAGCAAGAAGTGATAATGAATCCTTAGTTGTTGGTGTTGTTGTTTTTTCTTAAAGGAGAAGATCGCCATCTAGTGTCCTTGGAGAAATTTGCTAAATAAGTATCTTTTTCACAGTGAAGCTGAGGTTGGTGCCTTAAATACCTGTGTGAGTGTTTTCATGTTCCAAGTTTGAGAGAAATAAAGAAAATATGCAGGATTTTATGTCAGAATAAAACATTTTTTAAAATGAAAAATTTTATATCTTTTAGCCACTGGATAAACATCACAACAGTGATGTTAAATATTCATTGAGTGTTTAATATGCATTAGCACAAGGCTCCGGAGAAGGCAATGGCACCCCACTCCAGTACTCTTGCCTGGAAAATCCCATGGACAGAGGAGCCTGGTAGGCTGCAGTCCATGGGGTCACTAAGAGTTGGACTCGACTGAGCGACTTCACTTTCACTTTTCACTTTCATGCATTGGAGAAGGAAATGGCAACCCACTCCAGTGTTCTTGCCTGGAGAATCCCAGGGACGGGGGAGCGTGGCGGGCTACCATCTATGGGATCGCACAGAGTCGGACACGACTGAAGAGACTTAGCAGCAGCAGCAGCAGCAGCAGCAGCAGAAGGCTCAACCCTTTATATAACTAGCTAGTTTTAATCCCCAAGATGACTCTGTATGGTAGGTATTATTATTTATTCTCATTTTATAGATGGAGAAACTTAGAGTTAGCCAGATTAATTCGCCCATGGTCACAGAGTGCAGGCTGTCTTAGACCCCATGCATACTGCTTCTACCTAAATTAAAGTGTCCACTTCTCTGTGAGCCCAGTGACAAGAAAAACTGAAAGTTCTTTGCTAATGAAAACACACTAAATTTGAAATCCCATACAAACTCAGATAAGTATCTAAGACTCTGGCTTCTCAACAACCAATCTCTTTACCAATGTTGTTTTCCTTATAATACTGTGGGATCTATTTTACATTTCATATACAGTTTTAAATGTTTACTTAAAAAGTACATGTATATTCTCAAATATTATGATGGTGCTTTGCCTCTCCATCCCCACCCTTCTAAGAAAGAACACTTTCTAAAGAAAGTAAAGCCTTATAGATGTGAGTAGCTCACAGGGACCTCCTATCCTTTAATCTAGGCCAATGTCACAGGGGGCAATGGGAAGACAGTATCTTTTTTATAAAAAAAATTCATTACCAACAATAAAACTAAAAGTCAGTCTGCTTTTTATTATCACTAAACGCCACAAGTTCTCACCAATGTCAGTAATAAAATACTCCTCCCCCTCCAAAAAACTATATTATTGATCTAAGTTCAAGGAGTTATTACATTTATTGTTGAGTGAGTGGAATACGCCCATTGTCACACCCTTGGAACAGCACTGACCTTGATACATGTTCCAAGGATCCAGAGCAAAGAAAGTTGTGTGCAGATGGTTTGAGTGAGGTGCCATGGATGGCAACAGAGGAATGCAGGAGGAAGTTTTGGAGAAATGAGAGTAGAGACAGGAGTCTAAGTTTTGGGAATGGGTGGGTTGGGGGGAATTCAAACCATCTATTTTCAATACCTTCCATCCAAACACTTCTCTTGGTTACAATGATGACAGTATTTGTGGAAAATTGCATGGGATACATTTTTTTTTCTTAATCAAGGAATGCAATTAGTAAACTAAGAGTACTGGACTGGAATCAAAAGTCTATATTTATGTGTTAGCTCTGTTACATCCCAAGCTGTGTGTTACATCCCAAGCTCAGGCAAATCCCTAAACTTCTCAGATTTACTTTTTTTAATTTGTAAAATGGGGAGTGAGAGTGCCCTTGGGTCTGTCTTTCTACTTTTAATGATTTTATGGAGTTCTGCATTCCCTGTGACTTACATTTTTAAATCATCAGTCTGCTTTTATAGATGACATCCATTTGTCTACTTCAGCTGCGTTGGAAACTGAAAAGAAAGATTTATTATGGAGTCTGGTTTGTCCTATAGAGATTATGGTGACTTTGTGATTAACAGAAGCTTGGAGCACTTTCAGTTAATTCTACATCACCCTCGATGTGGCTTCAATTTTGTCACCTAAATCACTTTCTGGTGATCATAAAGTATGGTCACATCTTAGGCAAGATAAAAGTTTCAAGTCCTGAAATACACCCACATCTATATTAACACCACAAAGAACATGAAAATAGCAAATGAGGTATTGCCTCAGTGAATCAAATTTTAAAATTAGTTTCAACTTACTGAATTTATTTAAAGTATTGCAAGTTTTTATTGTTTTTTTAAAATATGTTCCTACACATGGTTCTATTAGTGTTAATGGAATTCTTTCTTATGCTGCAGGCAGTAGAAAGACCATTGCTTTTTATGATTTTCTGTGATAGCAGTCTAGAGGTTTGAAAAAAAAATTTCCTAGAAACTCAGAAAAATTGAACTAAGAAATGATGCTACTTTAATATTTTAGAAATCAAATGCTGCAGTATATTAAGAATCTTGGATCTAGGGAGATAGAGATGCTGTGAGACTTCAGGCTAATAATTTCATCCCCTGAGACTTAGTTTTCCCAACTATGAGTCGGACACATGGATATTAAATTCTTATATCTGCATCTTTAAGGCTCAAATGAAGTGAGATGAAAATAAGAGGTTGTTATCATTCCAATGTAACCCTAAGTAAATAATATAAATAAAATGCTAATGGATCCTCTGCTTTGATTCTTGATGGAGAAGGTAGCCCATCAGAGAGATGAACAGACTGGTTTAGTGGTGGTAGTAATATTTGTATTATATTCAGCCTACTTATTACTTGTGTAGGCAGAATTCAAAGACAGCTCCCAAGTTTCTCACCACTTGGTGGTATGTGTGTGTGTGAGTCGCTCAGTTGTATCCGACTCTTTGTGACCCCATGGACTGTAGCCAGCCAGGCTCCTCTGTCCATGGAATTCTCCAGGCAAGAATACTGAAATTCCCTTCTCCAGGTGATCTTTCTGACCCAGGGATCAAACCCGGGTCTCCTGCCTTGCAGGCAGATTCCTTACTGTCTGAGCCACCAGGGAACAAGGTGCTGCTGTGAAGACATTTTGCAAAAGTTATTGATGTCCCAGGTCACTGGTTTTAAGATAAGAACTTCTGGGTAGGTCTGACCTAATCAGGCAAGCCTTTCAAAGGACTGGGCTCTTCCTGAAGATGAAGACTATAAGCATGAGAGGAATTTGACTAGGGGTAGATTCTCCACCGCTGCCTTTGAAGATAGAAGGGACCACATGACGAGGAATGCAGGTGGAACCTAGGTGCTGAGAATACCGCCAACAGATGGCCAGCAAGGGAAAGGGGACCTCAGTCCTACAACATCAGGAAACTGACTCCTGTTTCAACCACAAGACAAGGAAAAGAGAAGAGTAGAGCATAGCTGACACTTTGATCTGACCTTGATCTGACCTTGATCAGGGGACCCAGCCATTCTGTGTCAGATGTCTTCTCTCCACAACTTGAGATAAAAAGCAAGTGTTGCTTTAAGCCTCTAAGTCTGTGGTAATTAGTTAGACAACAAGATAAAACTAATGAATTACTCAACTGCAATTTTTAAATGTCCATTAAAAATGCCAGAAATGTTAAACCACTCTCAGAAGCCTGACTTTACAAAAGAGTCATTTTTAGTGAAACCACTTGAGTACATTTCAAATGGGTACTTGGGGACATAAAAAGTTGTTATAAATCATAAACGGCTTAAAGCATACTGATGACATCACAAATAGCCTTCTGAGTATGACAAATTCTCTTTCATAAAAGATATTTATGTTTGATAGTTGTCTTTTTATGACTGAAGTATAAATCCTTCCAACCATAGGTTCTAGAAGGAATTAGAACCACTTGCTAGTTTAAATTTTTGTGGGGTAGAAATGTTACCATAGTTTACCTTGGGTAGTGAACATGCTCTGTGACCTTGGGCAAATTACTTCATCTGCTGAGCCTTATAGTTTTCTTATCTATAAAATAGTAATAACTCTTTTATATAGCTGTATATGTTTTCATACTATGTTAAGCTCTGGGAATACATTTAAATATCTTTGATTCTTATTAATTGGATATTTCCATAGTCATTCATGGAAACCAAATGTCTCCATAACATACTGTCTTTCAAGTTCAGGTACTAATCAAATATTTGAGAAGAGGGGTGAGGAAAGAATACAAATCCTTTGAGTCTTTTTATTTAACAGTGTTTTGATTTCTTATTGAGATATAGTTAATTTATAATGTGTTAGTTTCAAGTGTATCGCTGAATCAAGTGTATCACTGAATCACTGAACATATATGTATTCAGTTATACATATATTCTTTTTCAGATTCTTTTCCATTATAGATTATTACAAGATATTGTATATAGTTCCCTGTGCTAAACAGTAAGTCTATATACAGTAAGCAAGTCCTTGTTGGTTTGCTTTTTTAATATGTTTTAAATTTTTTATTTATTTGTTTATTTCTGGCTGTGCTGGGTCTTCACTGCTGCACGGGCTTTTCTCTACTTGTGGTGAGTAGGAGCTGCTCTCTAGTTGCAATGCTCAGGTTTCTCATGGCAGTGGCTTCTCATTGCAAAGCACAGGCTCTAGGGTGTGTGGGCTTCAGCAGTTGCACAGCTAAGTGGGCTCAGTAGTTGTAGCTCCAGGGCTTTAGAGCACAGGTTCAATAGTTGTGGCACATGGGCTTTAGTTAGAGCACAGGCTCAATTGTTGTGGAGCCCTGGCTTAGTTGCTCCACTGTAGGTGAAATCATCCAGATCCAGGGATGGAACCTGCATTTCTTGGATCGGCAGACAGATTCTTTACCATTGAGCCACCGGGGAAGCCCCTGGTTTGCTTTTTAAAGTGAGAGACACCAGATTCATCTACATGGAACTTCTTTTTTATAAATTGTTATAAAATTTAGAAAACAGATGTACATGATATAGAATTCAAAAAAACAAAGGATATGCAATGAAAGGTAGGTCTTCTTCTCATCCCTATTCCTTAGCTACCTAGACTCCCCTTACGGAAGCAACCATTCACTATTACCTTTTACCTATGCAAGCCTCATAACACGGCATATTCATATATAAGCATATTTGTATATAAATACATAGTTATATGCAAATTTAACATAAAAGATTCAATATCTGGTTTATGTGTTACCCTATTGCCTAGCTTAGTGCTGTCATTTCCTGACTTTCAGAACCATTAGTTCAGTGCAACATGACACAACTGTCCCATTTTGTGATAAAATGCTCAGTAACAAGGGACAAAGACTGCTGCATTTATAGGGAATATGCCCTTTCTTTACAGAGATGCTATAGGTCTACAGCCCTTCTTACCTTAAAAAAAAAGGCATTTGGTGTTTTATTAAATATTTTAATAATAGCTCAGAATGTTCTGATATTTTAAAAGAACAAGCCAAATATTATTACATATGTTTTTAAAGAATATGATAAAATCACCTCCGGTCTTAATATTTACCACCTGCTTTTTGTTGATGGAGATATTCCTCTGTGCTTCTCCCAGGTTATTTCAAATTAGCAGTCCCCATGTGAGAAAGCTAGCAAACCATTACCAGGCATAAGAGCCCTGTATTTTGACAATCTCTCAATCCATTATAACTGTCATGATTTTTCTTGGTCTTTAATCAAAACTGCATAGTTAGTTCAAGAGTTCATTTACTATTTCTGATGCAGAGGAGACACATTTATTTGGAAATTATTTCCTCAAAATGTCTAGTCAGTTATTATAAACATATATAACTTGTTTTTATAAAAAAAAATAGTTCTTCTGAATCTACAATATTCCAGGAGATATTAAAACTCCCATATTTACAGGTAATGTTCCCAAGGGCCGTATTGATGATATTTTTCCCATCTGTATTATGACTGGCTCCATTTCAACAGCTTTAATAAAAGTAGGAAGATGGTAGAAGCACTGAAAAATTTCCTATAACAATCTTAAATAATTACATTAGTTACAACAAGAATCTTTTTCGTGGTGAAAAATGCTTGGGCTCAGCAGAATTCTCCCCTTCCCACAGCATCCTTTCCAGCCACCCACAGTTTGCAGAGGGCAAAGAGGCGGCAGAAAGACAGAAGATATTGAACTAAGAAGACACTGTGCTGCCATCCTTCATTCAAGACTTCATCTAATAAAGGGAGATCACTTTACAATGCTCAGGCAGCAGACATTACTCACACTGTGGCTAAAATCATCAGCAAGAAACTCTGCCAGGAATACCTTCCTGTAACATGAGGTGTTGCTGGAGGGTGTGAGGGTGTGAGGGTGTGTGAGGGTGTGTGTGTGTGTGTGTGTGTGTGTGTGTGTGAGTTCAGTCAAGGCACTTTCCTCCTAAAGTCATTTTTCTAGCTTGGGTATGTCCATAAAAGCAAACTCTTCCTTTAAAAATGTCTCCATTCAAAACATATGGATATTTGAATGTTCAGAGCAGAAATGGAGTGATGTTAAGAATAGATGGGAAATGCCACAAGTTGCTGGGGATTAGATACTAGCACATCATTATCAATCAGGAGTGACAACTTCCTCCCCTCCATAGCCAAACAAGCTGATTTACCTTTCTAATAAATGTCAATTTAGCATTCTAGGAAAGGCACAGGAGAAAGGCCATTTATGCCAGGAATCTTATCATTAAGAAAGATTTCCTGAATGGGAAACTAAAAATAAATGTTTGTATTACCTGAGCAGACATACTTGGTTTCATTTATTTAGCAAGTATTTTTTGCTCGATTTCCACAGATCACAGGCATTCCCCTAGTCATTAAGGATACACAGAGACAAGTCAGACCATCTGCCCTAAAAAATGATACAAATGAACTTATTTATAAAATATAAACAGATTCATAGGTCTCAAAATCAAATTTATGGTTACCAAGGGGAAAATGTTAGGGGGTGGGGAGTGAATAAATAGGAGATTAGGGTTAACAAATGCACAGCATTATATATAAAATAGACAACTAATAATGGCCTTACTGTATAGCACTAAGAATTCTACTGTATATTCTGTAATAACCCATATGGGAAAAGAATCTGAAAAAGAATGAATATGATCATATATACATGAATCACTCTGCTTGTGCCCCTGAAACTAGCACAACATTGTAAATTAACTACATGCCAATAAAAGTTCAGTGTTTTTTTAAATGTATATGAGAGTTTAGGGTGAGGCATAATTGATATCGAAATGACTAATTTTAAGGCAAAAATGAAAAACAAAAAGTTATCATAGTTATGACAAGTAATAAAGCAAAAGTGATAAAAAACAAAAAGGCTATAACGGGGGAAAGAGAAGGAAAAGCAGTAAGGTGTGTGTGTGTGTGTGTGTGTGTGTGTGTGTGTGCGCGTGCGTGCGCATGCGTGTAAGAAAAGAGAGACACCTGCAGAAAGCCCAAATCACCAAATAGCCAGTGGACATATGCTTACTTTGTTGAAATAAAAGGATTAATTTGCTGAATTAATGAACTAGTTGAATTTCTATAACTTAGAATTGACCAAAAACTTTCATGATAGAGGAGCCCTTTTGAATATATGTAATAATCCCTTGGAATGATTCTTCTATGAGTAGGTCCTGGAAACCACAGGTAAATTTTTGGTCAGAGGATCTCAAAGTGGTGGGGCTGGCATGGGAGCGACAAGGCCACATGCTTGCTAGAAAATACAAGTGGACAGCCTTTCCCCAAGAAGGTGAAATTTATCCTAGGAGGCACTGAGGATTTCATAAAATTCCATAAGCAGGGAAATTTTACAGTAAGTAACATATGGGAGATTCCAAAGTGGTATTTGGAAACAACCAAATATTATTGGTGGCAGTATAAAATGATGCTAGAGTCTTCTCTCTGGGTTTCATGTTTTGTTTAAAAATTAGCCTCCTTTTTTCCTTCTATCAAGACTGCTTTTTCCTTCCTTTTCTATTTATCAGGAAAATCAGGTTAAGACAATTAGATTGCCTAAAGAAACAGAAGTACTCTGACAGGACCAACCTTGGAAATTCAAATATGTATATTTGTTTCACAGAGAAACATAGTTGAATTATCATTATTCTGTTTCTTAGAGAACAAAAAGATCCATTTTTTATTTTAAAGATTAAATCATTCCCCAAAGAGACAAAATTAATATTAATGGCTAATATACTGTCTAACAGAGAATGTGAATGGTGAAGTGTGAAGTGTTAGTTGCTCAGTTGTGTCCAGCTCTTTGTGACCCCATGGGCAGTCTTCTGTCCATGGGATTCTCCAGACAAGAATACTGGAGTGGGTAGCCATCCCCTTCTCCAGAGGACCTTTCCAACCCAGGGATAGAAATGTGTCTCCTGCATTGCAGGCAGCTTTTCAATTGCTAGTATGGATGAGTCACTGAACATAAGACATTACAGGAAAACTGGAAAATACGGGCATCAAAATTATAAACCATTTTTATCAGTAAGAATAATTTTAATAGTAAAAATTGAAAACTACTCTTAGAAAACTAAGAATAATATGATTAATCAAAATTGCCTGAATAGTAATCACAATATATCACTCCAGATAGACTTATCTGTAAATTCAATGTAATTTCAACAATATTTTTTAAAATAGAAGTTAATGAATTGATTTTAAAATTATACAAAACAGATATTGCCAAAAAATATATTGGAAAACCAACAGAAACAATACTCATATCTTACCACCTACCAAATGTACCATAAAGCTATAGTAATTAAACCAATGTGATCAGTAATATAAAAAACAATCTAATGAAAATGCACAGCTTACAAACAGATTCATAACTATAGGGAGGCATAGTTTATTATAAAAATAGGATTTCAAATTACTAGGGAGAGAACAAATGTTAACAGATTAGATCAAACATTTCTGTAACACGTTTTTAATATATTTACCTGTTTATTTAAGTTTATATAAACAATTTTTTCTCACTTTCTTAATATGGTAAAATAGACATAACAAAAAGTTACCACTTTAACCATTTTTAAGTTTATAGCTCAGAGGAATTGCATACACTCAGATTGTTATACCACCATCTGTCTCCAGCCACCTAAATCTTCCCAATTGCAACTCTGTACATTAAACAGGGCTTCCCTGTTGGCTCAGATGGTAAAGAATCTGCCTGCAACATGTAAGACCTGGGTTCCATCCCTGAGTCAAGAAGATCCCCTACAGAAGGGAATGGCTACCCACTCCAGTATCCTTGCCTGGAGAATTCCATGGACGGAGAAGCCTGATGGGCTACAGTCCCTGGGTCACAAAGAAAATCAGACATGATTGAGTGACGAACACTTTCACTTATTAAACAATAATTCCCCATCTCTTGTCCCCAGCCCTTGGCAACCAACAATTCTGTTTTCTGTGTCTATAAATTCAGCTTCTCTGGATACTTCTTATTAGTGGAATCATACAGCATTTTTTTTCTTTTTTTAATTGGCTATTTCACTTAGCATAATACCCTCAATTTTTTTTCATGTTGCATTATATGTCAAAATTCTCTTTCTTTTAAATGCTGAATAATATTCCTTGGTAATTATAAACCACAATTTGTTTATAAACTCATCTGTTATACACTTTAGCTACTCAAGTTGCTTCCACCTTTTGGCTGCTGTGAATAAGACTGCTATGAACCCTGTGTACAAATATCTGTTCGAGTCTCTGCCTTCAGTTCTTTTGGATATATACCCAAAAATGGAATTGCTAGGTCATATGGTAATTCTATTTAAATCTTAGATAATGTCTTACAAACATAGAAAATAGAGTTAAAATCCATAACATACACTTCTTAAAAATAAAATACTAAAATTCCAAAGCAAAATGACAAAAGCAAAGATATACATCTTTGCTAATAAAATAAAATTCATTTTTGCCTATCACATTGGCAAAATTTAAGAGATGATAATATTCATTGTCAAAGTTGTAATAAATGGATTCTCCGTAATACTGATGAGACCCTAAGACTTTAAAAAAAGTCTTTTGTAGCAATTAATCAATTTACCAGTAGCCATCCAAATTGTAAGTATATGTTTGCTTTTACTCAGGAGCCCTACTTCTAAAAACTTAAGCTTGTAGAAATGATTCATGTTTCTTTTTATTTTACTATTTGTGAAAATGAAAAAAATCAAACCTAAATAAATGATTAAATAGCTGGTAATACAGTCAACTCATAAAATGCTATGTAACCATCAAAAGAGAATGAGATAGATCTGTAGGAAGATCTTCAAGATATGAGGAAAGACGCAAACAAAAAATGTTGTGCTTTCATTCATATGACCGTTTTTACATGACATATTTAAAATACTTGTATATGTACTTAAATTTGGATCAAACAGTTAACAGTTGTTACCCTGGAGGAGGGGAAATGGGAGTGAATGTGAAGGTTAACTGTCATGTTTTATAAGGTACACATTGAGCTTTATATACTGAGAGTGTGTTAATATATGTTGTGTTTTTACAATACGACTGAGGATCAGTTTGGATATAATATAGACATATTTAAATTATGCATTTTATGAGTTTTCTTAGATATTAAAAACCCATGAAATCATCACCTCAATTAAGATGACAGATTGTAGTTGTTTTTTAAAAAATCATTAAACGTCTAGTTTTTAAGTTACCCTTCACTGATGCAATGTCCCACCTTAAGATGTGCTCTATAAAGCATTAGCCTTCATGTTTGCTGGCTTTCACTAACTCTTTAGGCTTCTGCTATATGGCATCTTCCAAGAAAGTAAAATAAATAGGAAGCATGGTATCTTACAGGTCATCAGACTTTAGAAAGAATTTAATCCCCTGAGCATATACATGTGCATGTACACGCAGACACACACACACACATATCCTTCTAAAATATCCCTGATAGCCATCATACCCAATGGCTATATATCTAGTTTGTTTAAGAAATTTGAGAAATTATAACTAATACAACATTCATATTCTATAAATCAGCATTTTATAAAACCCAGAGCTATTGACATTTGGGGCTAGATGATTCTTTGTTGTAAGGGACTGTCCTGGCATCATGGGATGTTTAGCAACATCTCTGGCCTCCACTCATTCAATTCTAGTGGCACCTCCCTCACCCCAAATTTTAACAGCCAAAAATATCTCCAGAATTGTCAAATGAAAATTGCCCCTAGTTGAGAGCTACCTGGGCTTCCCTTGTGGCTCAGATGGTAAAGAAAATGCCTGCAGTGCAGGAGACCTGAGTTTGATCCATGGGTCAGGAAGATGCCCTGGAGAAGTGAATGGCTACCCACTCCAGTATTCTTGCCTGGAAAATTTCATGGATAGAGGAACCTGGCAGGCTATAGTTCATGGAGTTGCAAAGAGTTGGACATGACAGAGCGACTAACACACACACATACACAAACTGATGCTAAAGTTTATTATCAAATTAATCTTCTGTGAAATATTTCAAATCACCTCTTTCCATATTTTTATCTTAATCTGCATCCAAGTTGGATAAGCACATGTGAAGCATAGAGAAGCAGTGTGTGCCATATTGTAACACTAACCTAAGGAAGTGACTGTAGGATAGAGTTAGGTATAAACTCAAATGTTTCACTGAAAAGAAAGGCTAATGTGACTCCTTGTCAGGGCTGTCTATTCTCCAATTCTCTGCCTTTCTTATCTAACAGAGCTATAAAGAACTAAACCAGAGAACCCCAGTCTTATACTGTGTCTATCCTCGCTTTGATTTCAAGTTCATTATAACAGAATAGAGCCACCAAAGAATTAATGAGCCATTTTCATTGAACTTAAATCTGGTGACTAATTGTGACAGACTCTGTTTTCTCAGACTCTATTCAGGAAAACGAAAGAATGTTATCAATTGTGGGATAAATTTGCTTCTCATTTCCTTAAGACATCTTTTAAAAGATCATTTCCCTATTCTTTTCTCAACACGTGACAGATGCAGAAGTGATATATATATTCACTACGTGACATTTAGCCTCCGTCCCTCAAATAAACCCTTTTACTTTAAATCAAAATAAATAATAAATGACATCCACAGAGATTTGAAAAAGACAGTCTTTTCCATCACTGAAGAAATAAGAAAAGTAGATGTTATCCAGTCATTTAGTGTTTTAGTAATGTGCAATAGCTTTGGATTTAATGACACAGCTTAATGGATGGTGCTTTAAAAGTTTTGATTGTTTAGTACTGAGCAAAGTTTTATGACTTCTCTGAAAATTAGAGTTTATATTGCATTCGCAATCAGTTCCAGTTACAGCAAAATATAGGACCAATTATAGTGATGTCCATAACGGGAAATTTAATATGTTACTGAGTTCTTAGTTTTATAGCTATACACAGTCTAACTTTTACAATAAAATAACCTTTCATGTTCAATTATGACTATTAATATTATAACATTACTACACTGTCCATATACTCACTGAACACTGGAAGGACCATGTTAAGCCCCTTATATATATTAAAGTTGGAGAAGGCAATGGCACCCCACTCCAGTACTCTTGCTTGGAAAATCCCATGGACAGAGGAGCCTGTTAGGCTGCAATCCATGGGGTCGCTAAGAGTCGGACACAACTGAGCAACTTCACTTTCACTTTTCACTTCCATGCATTGGAGAAGGAAATGGCAACCCACTCCAGTGTTCTTGCCTGGAGAATCCCAGGGACGGGGGAGCCTGGTGGGCTGCCGTCTATGGGGTCGCACAGAGTCAGACACGACTGAAGTGACTTAGCATATATTAAAGTAGCATATCCTTAGAGCTGCTCATGTGTTATTTTCTTACTGATGGTGACATCAAGCATGTTCCACAATTTCTCTAAGTCTCATTTTATTCTATGTGCAAAATAAGGATAATAGCAGTATCTTCATCATTGGTGATTGAAGATCAAATATGTATTAGTAATTGTGATAGTATTAAGAGCAATATTCAGCACGTATTTCACTTAAATAATAATATTTAATGTCTCCATGTGATTTTTAAGTAGAACCATTGAATTATAGTAAGGCTTTTCAAAAAATTATGTGAATATAAGTTTGTTGCTTTACTACTATACATTGTCATTTTGAGACTGTGTCCCCAAATAGGTTATTTGCAAAAATCTCCCTAGTAATTCCCTTCCTAAATCCATGGCTTTGTAAATCCCCTCTCCCACCAACACTGGGCTTCACCATGTGACTTGCTTTGGCTGATGGGACAGTAACAAACGTGACACAAGCTGAGGCTTGAAAAGAACTCATGAATTGGGACTTGCCCTCCGTTGTTTCACTGGGGAACACTGTGACCACCAGATGAGAATGATCCTGGTTTAACTTGTTGGATGATAGGTGGGACACCCAAGATGGTTGGGGTCATGGTAGAGAATTCTGACAAAATATGGTCCACTGGAGAAGAGAATGGCAAACCACTTCAGTACTCTTTCCTTGAGAACCCCATGAACATAATGAAAAGGTAAAAAGATAGGACACTGAAAGATGAACTCCCCAGACTGGTAGGTGCCCAATACGCTCCTGGAGATCATTGGAGAAAAAACTCAAGAAAGAATTAATAGACGGGGCCTAATCAAAGACAACAGCCGGTTGTGAATGTGACTAGTGAAGGAAGAAAGGTCTGATGCTGTAAAGAACAATATTGCATAGGAACCTGGAATGTTAGGTCCATGAATCAGGTAAATTGGAAAGGATCAAACAGGAGATGGCAAGAGTGCACATTGACATTTTAGGAATTAGTGAATTAAAATGGACTGGAATGGTGAATTTACCTCAGATGACCATTATATCTAGTACTGTGGGCAAGAGTCCCTTAGAAGAAATGGAACAGTCATCATAGTCCACAAAACAATCCAAAATGCAATACTTGGATGCAATCTTAAAAATGACAGAATGATCTCTGTTCATTTTCAGGGCAAAACATTCAATATCAGGGTCATCCAAGTCTATGCCCCAACTAGTAATGCTGAAGAAGCTGAAGTTGAACGGTTCTGTGAAGGCCTACAAGACCTTCTACAACTAACACCCAAAAAAGATATCCTTTTCATTATAGGGGACTGGAATGCAAAAGTAGGGAGACAAGAGATACCAGGAGTAACAGGCAAATTTGGCCTTGGAGTATGAAATGAAGCATGTCAAGGCTAACAGTGTTTTGCCAAGAGAATGCACTGGTCATACCAAACACCCTCTTCCAACAACACCAGAGAAGATCCTACACATGGACATCACCAGATGGTCAATACTGAAATCAGATTGATTATATTCTTTGCAGCCAAAGATGGAGAAGCTCTATAAGTTCAGTTCAGTCACTCACTCAAGTCCAACTCTTTGCAACCCCATGGACTGCAGCACGACAGGCCTCCCTGTCCATCACCAACTCCCGGAGTTCACCCAGACTCACGTCCATCGAGTCAGTGATGCCATCCAGCCATCTCATCCTCTGTCGTCCCCTTCTCCTCCTGCCCCCAATCCCTCCCAGCATCAGAGTCTTTTCCAATGAGTCAACTCTTCGCATGAGGTGGCCAAAGTATTGGAGTTTCAGCTTTAGCATCAGTCCTTCCAATGACTGATGTCCTTTAGAATGGACTGGTTGGATCTCCTTGCAGTCCAAGGGACTCTCAAAAGTCTTCTCCAACACCACAGTTCAAAAGCATCAATTCTTCAGTGCTCAGCTTTCCTCACAG
>NW_011491028.1:1038952-1040258 GCF_000754665.1 Bison bison bison | reverse complement strand
CTCACATCCATACATGACCACTGGAAAAACCAAAGCCTTGACTAGACAGACCTTTGTTGGCAAAGTAACATCTCTGCTTTTTAATATGCTATCTAGACTGGTCATAACATTCATTCCAAGGAGTAAGCATCTTTTAATTTAATGGCTGCAATCACCATCTGCAGTGATTTTGGAGCCCAAAAAATAAAGTCTGACACTATTTCCACTGTTTCCCCATCTATTTCCCATGAAGTGATGGGACCGGATGCCATGATCTTCGTTTTCTGAAAGTTGAGCTTTTTTTTTTTTTTTAACTGTTAAATTTTTTACTTCAATATCTTTATTTCTTTATTTTTAGTTAATGGCTTTTTTTATTTTATTTAACTTTACAATATTGTATTGGTTTTGCCATATAGCAAAATGAATCTGTGACAGGTATACATGTGTTCCCCATCCTGAACCTTCCTCCCTCCTCCCTCCCCAACCATCCCTCTGGGTCGTCCCAGTGCACCAGCCCCAAGCATCCAGTATCGTGCATCGAAACTGAACTGGCAACTCATTTCATATATGATATTATACTTATTTCAATGCCATTCTCCCAATTCATCCCACCCTCTCCCTCTCCCACAGAGTCCAAAAGACTGTTCTATACATCAGTGTCTCTTTTGCTGTCTCGTATACAGTGTCATTGTTACCATCTTTCTAAATTCCATATATATGCGTTAGTGTACTGTATTGGTGTTTTTCTTTCTGGCTTACTTCACTCTGTATAATAGGCTCCAGTTTCATCCACCTCATTAGAACTGATTCAAATGTATTCTTTTTAATGGCTGAGTAATACTCCATTGTGTATATGTACCACTGCTTTCTTATTCATTCATCTGCTGATGGACATCTAGGTTGCTTCCATGTCCTGGCTATTATAAACAGTGCTGCGATGAACACTGGGGTACTCGTGTCTCTTTCCCTTCTGGTTTCCTCAGTGTGTATGCCCAGCAGTGGGATTGCTGGATCATAAGGCAGTTCTATTTCCAATTTTTTAAGGAATCTCCACACTGTTCTCCATAGTGGCTGTACTAGTTTGCATTCCCACCAACAGTGTAAGAGGGTTCCCTTTTCTCCACACCCTCTCCAGAATTTATTGCTTGTAGATTTTTGGATAGCAGCCATTCTGACTGGTGTGAAATGGTACCTCATAGTGGTTTTGATTTGCATTTCTCTGATAATGAGTGATGTTGAACATCTTTTCATGTGTTTGTTAGCCATCTGTATGTCTTCTTTGGAGAAATGTCTGTTTAGTTCTTTGGCCCATTTTTTGTTGGGTCAT
>NW_011491028.1:1038238-1038680 GCF_000754665.1 Bison bison bison | reverse complement strand
TCCCATTTGTTTATTTTTGCTTTTATTTCCAATATTCTGGGAGATGGGTCATAGAGGATCCTGCTGTGATGTATGTCGGAGAGTGTTTTGCCTATGTTCTCCTCTAGGAGGTTTATAGTTAATCATCTTATGTTTAGATCTTTAATCCATTTTGAGTTTATTTTTGTGTATGGTGTTAGAAAGTGCTCTAGTTTCATTCTTTTACAAGTGGTTGACCAGTTTTCCCAGCATCACTTGTTAAAAAGATTGTCTTTAATCCATTGTATATTCTTGCCTCCTTTGTCAAAGATAAGGTGTCCATATGTGCGTGGATTTATCTCTGGGCTTTTTATTTTGTTCCATTGATCTATATTTCTGTCTTTGTGCCAGTACCATACTGTCTTGATGACTGTGGCTTTGTAGTAGAGCCTGAAATCAGGCAGGTTGATTCCTCCAGTTCCTT
>NW_011491028.1:1036576-1038072 GCF_000754665.1 Bison bison bison | reverse complement strand
TTTTTTGTATTTCCATACAAATTGTAGAATTATTTGTTCTAGCTCTGTGAAGAATACTGTTGGTAGCTTGATAGGGATTGCACTGAATCTATAAATTGCTTTGGGTAGTATACTCATTTTCACTATGTTGATTCTTCCAATCCATGAACATGGTATATTTCTCCATCTATTAGTGTCCTCTTTGATTTCTTTCACCAGTGTTTTATAGTTTTCTATATACAGGTCTTTAGTTTCTTTAGGTAGATATATTCATAAGTATTTTATTCTTTTTGTTGCAATGGTGAATGGAATTGTTTCCTTAATTTCAAAGCATTCCTAAGGGGAAAGTTCATAGCAATACAGGCATACCTCAAGAAATAAGAAAAAAGTCAAATAAATAATCTAACTCTATACCTAAAGTAACTAGAAAAGGAAGAAATGAAGAACCCCAGGGTTAGTAGAAGGAAAGAAATCTTAAAAATTAGGGCAGAAATAATTGCAAAAGAAACAAAAGAGACCATAGCAAAAATCAACAAAACCAAAAGCTGGTTCTTTGAAAGGATAAATAAAATTGACAAACCATTAGCCAGACTCATCAAGAAACAAAGCGAGAAAAATCAAATCAATAAAATTAGAAATGAAAATGGAGAGATCACAACAGACAACACAGAAATACAAAGGATCATAAGAGACTACTATCAACAATTATATGCCAATAAAACGGACAACGTGGAAGAAATGGACAAATTCTTAGAAAAGTACAACTTTCCAAAACTGGACCAGGAAGAAATAGAAACTCTTAACAGACCCATCACAAGCACGGAAATTGAAACTGTAATCAAAAATCTTCCAGCAAACAAAAGCCCAGGTCCAGACGGCTTCACAGCTGAATTCTACCAAAAATTTAGAGAAGAGCTAACACCTATCCTGCTCAAACTCTTCCAGAAAATTGCAGAGGAAGGTAAACTTCCAAACTCATTCTATGAGGCACCATCACCCTAATACCAAAACCTGACAAAGATCCCACAAAAAAAGAAAACTACAGGCTAATATCACTGACGAACATAGATGCAAAAATCCTTAACAAAATTCTAGCAATCAGAATCCAACAACACATTAAAAAGATCATACACCATGACCAAGTGGGCTTTATCCCAGGGATGCAAGGATTCTTCAATATCCGAAAATCAATCTATGTAATACACCACATTAACAAATTGAAAAATAAAAACCATATGATTATCTCAATGGATGCAGAGAAAGCCTTTGACAAAATTCAGCATCCATTTATGATAAAAACTCTCCAGAAAGCAGGAATAGAAGGAACATACCTCCCCATAATAAAAGCTATATATGACAAACCCACAGCAAACATTATCCTCAATGGTGAAAAATTGAAAGCATTTCCTCTAAAGTCAAGACAAGACAAGGGTGCCCACTTTCACCATTACTATTCAACATAGTTTTGGAAGTTTTGGCCACAACAATCAGAGCAGAAAAAGAAATAAAAGGAATCC
>NW_011491028.1:1024367-1036476 GCF_000754665.1 Bison bison bison | reverse complement strand
GAATCCAAATCGGAAAAGAAGAAGTAAAACTCTCACTGTTTGCAGATGACATGATCCTCTACATAGAAAACCCTAAAGACTCCACCAGAAAATTACTAGAACTAATCAATGAATATAGTAAAGTTGCAGGATATAAAATCAACACACAGAAATCCCTTGCATTCCTATACACTAATAATGAATGTTGAGCTTTAAGCCAACTTTTTCACTCTCCTCTTTCACTTTCATCAAGAGGCTCTTTAGTTCTTCTTCGCTTTCTGCCAAAAAAGAGGTGTCATCTGCATATATGAGGTTATTGATATTTCTCCTGGCAATCTTGATTCCAGCTTGTGCTTCATCCAGCCCAGCGTTTTTCATGATGTACTCTGCATATAAGTTAAATAAGCAGGGTGACAATACGACGTATTCCTTTTCCTATTTGGAACCTATCTGGAACATGGTGTTCCATGTCCAGTTCTAACTCTTGCTTCCTGACCTGCATATAGGTTTCTCAAAAGGCAGATCTGGTGGTCTAGGATTCCCATGTCTTTCAGAATTTTCCACAGTTTATTGTGATCCACACAGTCAAAGGCTTTAGCATAGTCAATAAAGCAGAAATAGATGTTTTTCTGGAACTCTCTTGCTTTTTCAATGAGCCATCGGATGTTGGCAATTTGATCTCTGGTTCCTCTGCCTTTTCTAAAACCAGCTTGAACATCTGGAAGTTCATGGTTCACATATTGCTGAAGCCTGGCTTTGAGAATTTTGAGTATTACTTTACGAGTGTGTGTTGCTGCTGCTGCTGATGCATCACTTCAGTCGTGTCCGACTCTGTGCGGCCCCATAGACAGCAGCCCACCAGGCTCCACAGTCCTTGGGATTCTTCAGGCAAGAACACTGGAGTGGGTTGCCATTTCCTTCTCCAATGCATGAAAGTGAAAAGTGAAAGTAAAGTCGCTCAGTCGTGTCTGACCCTCAGCGACCCCATGGACTGCAGCCCACCAGGCTCCTCCGTCCATGGGATTTTCCAGGCAAGAGTACTGGAGTGGGGTGCCATTGCCTTCTCCGTGTGAGATGAGTGCAATTGTGCGGTAGTTTGAGCATTTGAGAAGCTCTACACAGTTAGCAAAACAAGAGCGAGAGCTGACGGTGGCTCAGATCATGAACTCCTTATTGCAAAATTCAGACTGAAATAGAAGAAAGTAGGGAAAACCAACAGCCCATGCAGGTATGACCTATATCAAATCCCTTATGATTATACAGCAGAAGTGACAAATAGATTCAAGGGATTAGATCTGATAGAGAGAGTGCCTGAAGTGCTATGGAAGGAGGTTTGTAACATTGTACAAGAGGCAGTGATCAAGGCCATCCCCAAGAAAAAGAAATGTAGAAAGGCAAAATGGTTGTCTGATGAGGCCTTACCAATAACTAAGAAAAGAAGAGAAGTGAAAGGCAAAGGAGAAAAGGAAACATATACCCATTTGAATGCAGAGTTCCAAAGAATAGCAAGTAGAGATAAGAAAGCCTTCCTCGGTGATCAATGCAAAGAAATAGAGGAAAACAAAGGAATGGGAACAACTTGAGATCTCTTCATGAAAATTAGAGATACCAAGGAACACTTCATGCAAAGATGGGCACAACAAAGGACAGAAATGGTATGGACCTAACAGAAGCAAAGATATTAAGAAGAGGTGGCAAGAGTACACAGAAAACTGTACAAAAAGGATCTTCATGACTCAGATAACCACGAAGGTGTGATCACTCACCTAGAGCCATACATCCTGGAATGCAAAGTCAAATGGGACTTAGGAAGCATCATTAAAACAAAGCCATGGGAGGTGATGGAATTCCGGTTGAGGTACTTCAAGTCCTAAAGGATAATGCTGTGAAAGTGCTGCACTCAATATGCCAGCAAATTTGGAAAATTCAGCAGTGGTCACAAGACTGGAAAAGGTCAGTTTTCATTCCAATCCCAAAGAAAGGCAATGCCAAAGAATGCTCAAAATACCATGCAATTGCACTCATCTCACATGCTAGTAAAGTAATGCTCAAAATTCTCCATGCCAGACTTCAACAGTTGTGAACCTCCAGATGTTCAAGCTGTATTTAGAAAAGGCAGAGGAATCAGAGATCAAATTTCCAAATCTGTTGGATCATTGAAATAACAAGAGAGTTCCAGAAAAATATCTACTTCTACTATATTGACTATGCCAAAGCCTTTGACTGTGTGGATCACAACAAACTATGGAAAATTCTTAAAGAGATGGGAATACCAGATCACCTGACCTGCCTCCTGAGAAATCTGTATACAGGTCAAGAAGCAACAGTTAGAACTGGACATGAAACAATAGCCTGGTTCCAAATCAGGAAAGCAGTACATCAAGGCTGTATATTGTCACCCTGCTTATTTAACTTATTTGCAGAGTACATCTTGCGAAATGCTGGGCTGGATGAAGCACAAGATGCAATCAAAATTGCCAGGAGAAATATCAATAACCTAAGATATGCAGATCACACCTCCCTTATGGCAGAAAGCGAAGAAGAACTAAAGAGCCTTTTGATGAAAGTGAAAGAGGAAAGTGAAATATTTGGCTTAAAGCTCAACATTCAGAAAACTAAGATCATGGCATCTGGTCCCATCACTTCCTGGCAAATAGATGGGGAAACAGTGGAAACAGTGAGAGAATCTATTTTGGGGGGCTCCAAAATCACTGCAGATGGTGATTGCAGCTATGAAATTAAAAGACGCTTGCTCCTTGGAAGTAAGCTATGACTAACCTAGACAGCATACTAAAAAGCAGAGACATTACTATGCCAACAAAAGTCCATCTAGTCAAAGCCATGGTTTTTCCAGTAGTCATGTATGGATGTGAGAGCTGGACTCTAAAGAAAGCTGAGCACCAAAGAATTGATGCTTTTGAACTGTGGTGTTGGAGAAAACTCTTGAGAGTCCCTTGGATTGCAAGGAGATCCAACCAGTCAATCCTAAAGGAAATCAGTCCTGAATATTCATTGAAAGGACTGATGATGATGCTGATGCTGAAACTCCAATACTTTGGTCACCTGATGTGAAGAACTGACTCACTGAAAAAGACCCTGATGCTGGGGAATATTGAAGGCTGGAGTAGTGGATGACAGATGATGAGATGGTTGGGTGGCATCACATGAGTTTGAGTAAGCTCCGGAAGTTGGTGATGAACGGGGAAGCCCGGCATGCTGCAGTCCATGGGGTCACAGAGAGTTGGACATGACTGAGGGACTGAACTGAACTGAACTGAATTGAAGTGGGACACGACCCAGTTGTCCCTGCCAAGAGCTAGCCAACTGCCAGACATATGAATGAGACCATCAGCTGATGGCAAATATGAGTGAGTCCAGCCAGTATAACCAGGAACAGAGACGCATCCAGCAGAGCTGAGCCCAAGTTGTTGACTCACAGAATCGTAAACAAATAAAATTACAGTTTTAAGTCACTCAGTTTTGCGGTGATTTATTAAACTGATACAGTCCTTATAGGCAACACAAATAAGAATTTAAAAATTTCCTGATTCAGAATGCAGTCCATATTCTAAATTTTCATTCCAAGCTAAAATTACCTACTTACTAATAAAATATTGGCAATATCATTAAGTAATTCAACTAATAAACTGACAGCAGGCCTATTTGGTTTTATTCTCAGTGATGAATTTTAGATGGTGGTATGACGTGTACAGGTAGGGTCAGCCCCTTCCCAGAACAACAGTAACAGATAATCTTCATCTTTTGTATTAACTCTAATCCAATGAATGATGGCAACTTTAATTGTTGTGTTTAAATATTCCAAGATTATCTCTAGTTTTGACAGGGGATGGGAAGTACACATTTGTCATGCATTTGCAAGCCTTGCCATGGTTTAGATATTCACTTGGAATATTTGTGCTCATTAAAGATATTCATCATTTACTTGCCCATTTCTCTTCAAAGATTATAGTTGAGGCATAATTTTTTTAACTTACTGGCACCTTTTTTAAGCAATTTTGGTTCAGACTGTGAAGCTGTCATGGAAATATACTGTGTAATTATCCTCACTGGAAAGATAGACTTTGTTTTTTTCTCTAGTACACCCAAGGATGTTATGAAGCCTGCATACTGGCTCCCCTTCCCTGCTCCCAGCAATCTAATCCTCCTAGAACAGCGAGTCAGGGAACCACTGGAAGCAATGGTTATCGTCACAAGAATTAACAGGCAGGAAGACATTTCATCATGAAGCCTGCTGATTTGTTTGTTCGCTCAGACCACATTGCCTGGGGGATGTTTGTATACTCAACAGGATGGCTGATGCCAAGCCAGGAAAATAAATTCAAGAGAGAACTGAAGAAACACAAAATACAGCCTGGCCCATCTACTTATTTATTTATTTTTTTTATTTTTATTGGAATATAGTTGATTAACAATATAGTATTACTTTCTGTTGTACAGCATAGTGTATCAGTTCAGTTCAGTTCAGTTCAGTTCAGTTCAGTCGCTCACTCATGTCCTACTCTTTGTGACTCCATGAATCGCAGCACACCAGCCCTCCCTGTCCATCACCAAGTCCCGGAGTCCACCCAAACCCATGTCCATTGAGTCGGTGATGCCATCCAAACATCTCATCCTCTGTTGTCCCCTTCTCCTCCTGCCCTCAATCTTTCCCAGCATCAGGGTCTTTTCAAATGAATCGGCTCTTCACATCAGGAGGCCAAAGTATTGGAGTTTCATCTTCAACATCAGTCCTACCAATGAACACCCAGGACTGATCTCCTTTAGGAAGGACTGGTTGTATCTCCTTGAAGTCCAAGGGACTTCTCCAACACCACAGTTCAAAAGCATCAATTCTTCAATGCTTAGTTTTCTCCATAGTCCAACTCTCACATCCAAACATGACCACTGGAAAAACCATAGCCTTGACTAGACGGACCTTTGTTGACAAAGTAATGTCTCTGCTGTCTAGGATGGTCATAACTTTCATTCCAAGGAGTAAGCCTCTTTTAATTTCATGGCTGCAGTCACCATCTGCAGTGATTTTGGAGCCCAGAAAAATAAAGTCAGCCACTGTTTCCACTGTTTCCCCATCTATTTGCCATGAAGTGATAGGACCAGATGCCATGATCTTAGTTTTCTGAATGTTGAGCTTTAAGCCAACTTTTTCACTCTCCTCTTTCACTTTCATCAAGAGGCTCTTTAGTTTTTCTTCGCTTCCTGCCATAAGGGTGGTGTCATCTGCATATCTGAGGTTATTGATATTTCTCCCGGCAATCTTGATTCCAGCTTGTGCTTCATCCAGCCCAGCATTTCTCATGATGTACTCTGCATAGAAGTTAAATAAGCGGGTGACAATATACAGCCTTGACGTACTCCTTTTCCCATTTGGAACCAGTCTGTTGTTCCATGTCCAGTTCTAATTCTTGCTTCCTGACCTGCATATAGGTTTCTCAGGAGGCAGGTCAGGTGGTCTGGTATTCCCATCTCTTTCAGAATTTCCCACAGTTTATTGTGATCCACACAATCAAAGGCTTTGGCATAGTCAATAAAGCAGAAACAGATGTTTTTTCTGGAACTCTCTTGCTTTTTCGATGATCCAGCAGATGTTGGCAATTTGATCTCTGGTTCCTCTGCCTTTTCTAAAACCAGCTTGAAGATCTGGAGGTTCACGGTTCACATACTGCTGAAGCCTGGCTTGGAGAATTTTGAGCATTACTTTACTAGCATGTGAGATGAGTGCAATTGTGTGGTAGTTTGAGCACTCCTTGGCATTGCCTTTCTTTGGAATTGGAATGAAAACTGACCTTTTCCAGTCCTGTGGCCACTGCTGAGTTTTCCAAATTTGCTGGCATTTTGAGTGCAGCACTTTCACAGCATCATCTTTCAGGATTTGAAATATCTCAACTGGAATTCCATCACCTCTACTAGCTTTGTTTGTAGTCGTGCTTCCTAAGGCCCACTTGACTTCACATTCCAGGATGTCTGGCTCTAGGTGAGTGATCACACCAGTGTATCAGTTATATATGTACAAATATCTACTCTTTTTTAGATTATTTTCCCATATAGGTCATTACAGTGTACTGAGCATTGTTCCCTGCACTATACAATAGGTCCTTATCAGTTATCATTTTATATATAGTAGTGTGCATATGTCAATTCCAACCTCTCAGTTCATCCCTCCCTGCCCCCAACATGCCCACTGTAAGCATGTGTTGTTTTCTACATCTGTAACTCTGTTTCTGTTTTGTGAGTAAGTTCATTTGTACCATTCTTTTTAGACTCAACATATAAGTGATATCATGATATTTGGCCTTCTCTGCCTGACTTACTTCATTCAATATGACAATCTCTAGGTCCTTTCATGTTACTGCAAAAGGCATTATTTTGTTCTTTTTTATGGCTGAGAACATGTGGTCACCTAATCAAGGACAAAAGAGGCAAGAATATACAATGGAGAAAAGACAGTCTCTTCAAAGTGGTGCTGGGAAAACTGGACAGCTACACATGAAATAATGAAATTAGAGCACTCCCTAACACTATACACAAAAATAAACTCAAAGACGATTAAAGACCTAAATGTAAGGCTGGATGCTATAAAACTCTTAGAGGAAAACATAGGCTGAATACTCTTAAATCACAGCAAGATCTTTTTTGACCCACCTACTAGAGTAATGAAAATAAACACAATTTTAAAATGTGACCTAATTAATCTCAAAAAATTTTGCACAGCAAAAGAAACTATAAACAAAAGAAAAAGACAGCCTACAGAAGGGGAGAAAATATTTGCAAACAAAGAATCCAAAAAGGATTAACCTCCAAAGTATAAAAACACCTCATGAAGCTCAATAACAATAAAAAAAAAAAACACCAAACAACCCAATCAAAAAATGGGCAGAAGACCTAAATAGACATTACTCCAAAGAAGACATACAGATGGCCAAAACACACAGGAAAAGATGCTCAGCATGACTAATTATTAGATAAATACAAATCAAAACTATAATCAAGTATCACCTCACATGGATCAGAATGGTTATCATCAGAAAATCTATAAATAAAAAATGCTTGAGAGGGTCTGGCCCATCTACTTTGAACCATAAGTTCCTTTCCTTTTTCCCTTCATTCCAGTGTCTGTATTCTATTATTTTATTTCTATTCAGTCCGCTCAGTTCAGTCACTCAGTCATGTCCAACTCTTTGTGACCCCATGGATTATAACACGCCAGGCTTCCCTGTCCATCACCAACTCCTGGAGCTAACTCAAACTCATGTGCATCGAGTAGGTGATGCCATCCAACCATCTAATACTCTGTCATCCTTTTCTCCTCCTGCCTTCAATCTTTCCCAGCATTAGGGTCTTTTCCAAGGAGCCAGTTCCTCATATCAGGTGGCCAAAGTACTGCAGTTTCAACTTCAGCATCAGTCCTTCCAATGAATTTTCTGGACGATTTCCTTTAGGATTGACTGGTTGGATCTCCTTGCAGTCCAAGGGACTGTCTCAAGATTCTTCTCCAACACCACAGTTCAAAATCACCAATTCTTTGGTGCTCAACTTTCTTTAGAGTCCAACTCTCACATCCATACATGACTACTGGAAAAACCATAGCTTTCACTAGATGGAACTTTGTTGGAAAAGTAACATCTCTGCTTTTTAGTATGCTGTCTAGGTTGGTCATAACTTTTCTTCCAAGGAGCAAGTGTGTTTTAATATCATGGCTGTAATCACCATCTGCAGTGATTTTGGAGCCCAGAAAAATAAAGTCTCTCACTGTTTCCATTGTTTCCCCATCTGTTTGCCATGAAGTGATGGGACCAGATGCCATGATCTTAGTTTTCTGAATGTTGAGCTTTAAGCCAACTTTTTCACTCTCCTCTTTCACTTTCATCAAGAGGCTCTTTAGTCCTTCTTCACTTTCTGCCATAAGGGAGGTGTACAGCTGCATATCTGAGGTTATTGATATTTCTTCTGGCAATCTTGATTGCAGCTTGTGCTTCATCCAGCCCGGCATTTTGCATGATGTACTCTGCATAGCAGTTAAATAAGCAGGGTGACAATATACAGCCTTGATGTACTGCTTTCCTGATTTGGAACCAGGCTATTGTTTCATGTCCAGTTCTAACTGTTGCTTCTTGACCTGTATACAGATTTCTCAGGAGGCAGGTCAGGTGGTCTAGTATTCCCATCTCTTTAAGAATTTTCCATAGTTTGTTGTGATCCACACAGTCAAAGGCTTTGGCATAGTCAATAAAGTAGAAGTAGATATTTTTCTGGAACTCTCTTGTTATTTCAATGATCCAACGGAGGTTAGAAATTTGATCTCTGGTTCCTTTTCTAAACCCAGCTTGAACACCTGGAGGTTCACAATTTACATACTGTTGAAGCCTGGCATGGAGAATTTTGAGCATTACTTTACTAGCATGTGAGATGAGTGCAATTGTGCGGTAGTTTGAACATTCTTTAGCATTGCCTTTCTCTGGGATTGGAATGAAAACTGACCTCTTCCAGTCCTGTGGCCACTGCTGAGTTTTCCAAATTTGCTGGCATATTGAGTGCAACACTGTAACAGTATCATCTTTTAGGATTTGAAATACCTCAACTGGAATTCCATCACCTCCACTGGCTTTGTTTGTAGTGATGCTTCCTAAGGCCCATTTAATTTCACATTCCAGGACGTATGGCTCTGGGTGATCACATCATCATGATTATCTGGGTCATGAAGATCTTTTTTGTACAGTTCTTCTATGTATTCTTGCCACCTCTTCTTAATGTCTTCTGCTTCTGTTAGGTCCATACCATTTCTGTCCTTTATTGTGCCCATCTTTGCATCAAGTGTTCCTTGGTATCTCTAATTTTCCTGAAGAGATCTCTAGCCTTTCCCATTCCTTTGTTTTCCTCTGTTTCTTTGCATTGATCACCAAGGAAGGCTTTATCTCTCCTTGCTATTCTTTGGAACTCTGCATTCAAATGAGTATATGTTTTCTTTTCTCCTTTGCCTTTCGCTTCTCTTCTTTTCTCACCTATCTGTAAGGCCTCCTCAGACAACAATTTTGCCTTTTTACATTTCTTTTTCTTGGGGATGGTCTTGATCACTGCCTCTTGTACAATGTCACGAACGTCCTTACATAGTACTTCGGGCACTCTCTCTGTCAGATCTAATCCCTTGAATCTATTTGTCACTTCTGCTGTATAATCATAAGGGATTTGATATAGGTCATACCTGCCTGGGCTATTGGTTTTCCCTACTTTCTTCAATTTCAGTCTGAATTTTGCGATAAGGAGTCCGTGATCTTAGCCACAGTCAGCTCTTGCTCTCGTGTTTGCTGACTGTATAGAGCTTTTCCATCTTTGGCTGCAAAGACTATAATCAATCTGATTTTGGTATTGACCATTTGGTGATGTCCATGCGTAGAATCTTCTCTTGTGTGGTTGGAAGAGGATGTTTGGTATGAACAGTGTGTTCTCTTGGCAAAACTCTGTTAGCCTTGACATGCTTCATTTTGTACTCCAAGGCCAAATTTGTCTGTTACTCCTGGTATCTCTTGACTTCCTACTTTTGCATTCCAGTTCCCTATAATGAAAAGGATATCTTTTGGGGGTGTTAGTTGTAGAAGGTCTTGTAGGTCTTCATTGAACAGTTCAACTTCAGCTTCTGCAGCATTACTAGTCGGGTCATAGACTTGGATGACCCTGATATTGAATGGTTTGCCTTGGAAATGAACAGAGATCATTCTGTCATTTTCAAGATTGCATCCAAGTATTACATTTTGGATTGTTTTGTTGACTATAATGACTATTTCATTTCTTCTAAGAGACTCTTGCCCACACTACTAGATATAATGGTCATCTGAGGTAAATTTACCCATTCCAGTCCATTTTAGTTCACTGGTTCCTAAAATGTCGATGTGCACTCTACTGTTTGACCATTTCCAATTTACTTTGATTCATAGGCCTAACATTCCAGGTTCCTATGCAATGTTGTTCTTTACAGCATCGTACTTTACTTTCATCACCAGTCATATCCACAGCTGAGTGTTGTTTTTGCTTTGGCTCCATCTCTTCATTCTTTCTGGAGTTATTTCTCCACTGATCTCCAGTAGCATATTGGACACCTACCGACCTGGAGAGTTCATCTTTCAGTGTCCTATCTTTCTGCCTTTTCATTCTGTTCATGGGGTTCTCAAGGCAAGAAGACTGAAGTGGTTTGCCCTTTCCTTTTCCAGCGGACCATTTCCTGTCAGAACTCACTACCATGTCCCATCCATCTTGGGTGGCCCTACATAGCATGGCTCGTAGTTTCATTGAGTTAGACAAGGCTATGGGCCATGTGATCAGTTTGGTTCGTTTTCTGTGATTTTGGTTTTCATTCTATCTCCCCTCTGATAGATAAGGATAAGAGGCTTATGGAAGCTTCCTGATGGGAGAGACTGACTAAGGGGAAAACTGGGTCTTGTTCTGATGGACGGGACCATGCTCCATAAATCTTTAGTCCAATTTTCTGTTGATGGGTGGGGCTGTGTTCCCCTCCTGTTGTTTGACCTGAGGCCAAACTATGGTGGAGGTAATGAACAGAATGGTGACCTCCTTCACAAGGTCCCATGCACGCTCTCTGCACTCAGTGCCCCCAATTCTGCAGCAGGCCACAGCCGACCCATGCCTCTGCCGGAGACTCCTGGACACTCATGGGCAAGTCTGGGTCAGCCTCTTGTGGGGTCACTGCTCCTTTCTCCTAGGTCCTGGTGCACAGAAGGTTTTGTCTGTGCCCTCCAAGAGTTTGTTTCCCCAGTCCTGTGTAAGTTCTGATGGCTTCATGGTGGGGTTAATGGCTACCTCCTCCAAGAGGGCTTAAGCCATACCGAGGTCTGCTGCACCCAGAGGCCCTGCCCTTGCAGCAGGCCACTGCTGACCTGTACCTTTTCAGGAGACACTCAACACTCAAAGGCAGGTCTGGCTTAGTCTCTGTGGGGTCTCCTGGTGCACACAAGATTTTGTTTGAGCCCTCCAAGCATCTCTAGTGGGTATGGAGTTTGATTCTAAATGTGATTTCACCCCTCCTACCATCTTGCTGAGGGTTCTCCTTTGCCTTTGGACATGGGTATCTTTTTTGGTACAATGCAACATTCTCCTGTTTATGATTGTTCAGCAGTGAGTTGTAATTTTGGAGTTCTCACAAGAGAAGATGAGCACATGTCCTTCTACTCTGCCATCTTGTAATTGGAGAGTAGTTATTTCTATTGCTATTATTCTATTATTCTTACTACTATTCCTGGGTTTAATGCCCACCCCACCAGAATATAAACATCTTGGGTAAAGATACATTGTATGAAACTTTTCCCATGTTCTCCATATTTCCAAACAATCCCTTTTCCAATAGCTTTTATGACATTTTTTTGAATCTTTGTTAGGTGCCAGATAGTTAAACTGCACATAAATGAATTCATTATTATAAGTCTTATAACAGTCTTATCTGGTGGCTAAAACAGTAAAGAATCTACCTGCAATGCATGAGACTTAAGTTCAATTGCTGGGTCTGAAAGATCCCCTGGAGTAAGAAATGGCAACTCACTCCAGTATTCTTTCTTGGAGAATCCCATGGACAGTGGAGCCTCACAGGCTACAGTCCATGGGGTTGCAAAGAATCAGACAAGACTAAGAGACTAAACATGTACACGTATAAGTCTTAAAATAATTCTAAGGTAGGCAACATTCCAATTTCACTCTAAGATTCAGATTTAGGAACTAAATCTTAAAGAAGTGAAGTAACTTATCCACAGTTACTCTCTAATTAGGTTACAGAATTAGTTTTGGAGCCGAGATCTTTATGACTGCCAGAACAATGTGCTTATCCGCTGTGCCTCACTGCTTCTCAATGTTTGAATACATTTCCTCTGTGTGCACAGAGTGGTAGTTAAAGCCAAAGGCACAGATACAAATCTCTACATCAACATTTTAGGAGCATGATCTTCAGCAATCCCTTACCCCTGTGGGTCTCAGTTGCCTTATTCATAACATGGTTTACACTCAGTTTCAGAGAGATATGGATAATATACTCAATATAATATTATTAAAGATCAGATCAGATCAGTCGCTCAGTTGTGTCCGACTCTTTGCGACCCCATGAATCGCAGCATGC
>NW_011491028.1:1020375-1024182 GCF_000754665.1 Bison bison bison | reverse complement strand
TCCAAAGAAATCCCAGGGCTGATCTCCTTCAGAATGGACTGGTTGGATCTCCTTGCAGTCCAAGGGACTCTCAAAGTCTTCTCCAACACCACAGTTCAAAAGCATCAATTCTTTACACAGATGAGATCTAAATATAGGGGAAACCACCACTGACAGTGAAAGACTCCAGTCCTGCAAAAAGTGACCTAGACAGTGTATTAAAAAGCAGAGACATTACTTTGCCAACAAAGGTCTGTATAGTTAAAGCTACGGTTTTTCCTGTGTCGTGTGTGGATGTGAGAGTTGGGCCACTAAAAAGGTTGAACACAAAAGAATTGATGCTTTTGAGCGGTGGTGTTGGAGAAGACTCTTGAGAGTCCCTTGGATTTCAAGGAGATTAAACCAGTCAATCCTAAAGGAAATCAATCCTGAATATTCATTAGGAGGTCTGGTGCTAACGGTGAAACTCCAATACTTTGGCCACTTGATGGGAAGAGCTGGCTCCTTGGAAAAGACCCTCATGCTGGGAAAGATTGAAGGCAGGAGGAGAAGTGGACAGCAGAGGACGAGATGGTTGGATGGCATCACTGACTCAATGGACAGGAGTTTGAGCAAGCTCCAGGAGATGGTAAAGGACAAGGAAGCCTGACATGCTGAAGTCCATGGGGTTGCAAAGAGTCAGACATGACTGAGCAGCAACCGAACAGCAAAAAACCCCTATGAGGGGGAAAAAAAAAAGTGGGGGAGGGAGACAGCATAGGAGCTCTTGAGAAAAGCTGTGATTTTTAGGACAGTCTCAGTCTGTCCAAGGAATGACACAAAGAAGGAATCAGCAAACTGTCCCCTTTTCCTCCCTCACTCTGACTTCCTACCAGAACCTCCAGATTGCCAATACCAAATGAACTAGAAGGAAAGGGAGACTACCCCTTTGAGGTAGTCTGCTTGGGTCAGTCTTCTGGGGCAACTGGAGAAGGGTGCAGAGTGGATCTGTAGAACCAAATGTAAAATAATAAGTCACGTGTCAGAATAATAATAACAATGGCTTCTAACAGTTTTGGTGTTTCCTAGGAGGAACTAGTGGTAAAGAACCCACCTGCCAATGCATGACACGGGAGATGCAGACTCGATCCCTGAGTCAGGAATGGTAAAGAACCCACCTGCCAATGCATGACACGGGAGATGCAGACTCGATCCCTGAGTCAGGAAGATCTCCTGAAAAAGGAAACAGCAACCCACTCCAGTATTTTTGCCTGTAAAATCCCATGGACAGAGGAATCTGGCAGGCTACAGTCTGTGGGGTCACAAAGAGTTGAACATGACTGAGTGATTGGGCACAACAGAGTTTTAGTGATGATTAAACAAGCTAATGAATATTAAACACTAGAAATAATGGCTAATAGTCAATAAATATTGACTATTAGTATTTTAACTCACTCATGTGTTTACCCAATAAACACTTATTGAGAACTAAAAGGAAATGGCAATCCACTCCAGTATCCTTGCCTGGAAAATCTCATGGACAGAGGAGCCTGGTGGGTTGCAGTCCATGGAGTTGCAAACAGTCAGACACGACTGAGCAACTAACACTTACTTACCATGTTCTAGGCTTATGGACTTGAACTGTGTTCTAGGAAAGTGTACAATCCATCCATGCTCATGAAAGCAAGTATAGAGTAGAAATCTCAGAAGAAACCTAAAGAAATCTAAAGTTGAAGTCCAGACATGTCTGGAAATGAAGTGAAAGTCACTCAGTCGTGTCTGACTTGCAACCCCACGGACTATACAGTCCATGGAATTCTTTAGGCCAGAATACTGGAGTGGGTAGCTGTTCCCTTCTCCAGGAGATCTTCCCAACCCAGGGATTGAACCCAGGTCTCTTGCATTGCAGGCAGATTCTTTCCCAACTGAGCTACCAGGGAAGGCCCATGTCTGGAAAAGTCTGGCAAACTGATGTGGCAAAGAGAGTGTTTATCTCTCTTTATTTCCCTGTGCTATACAATATATCCTTGTTGCTTATCCCTTTAATATATAGACTTTTATATCTCTTAATCCTATATCCCTATCTTGCCTCTCCCCCTTCAGGTTCCTTTCCTTGAAGTGTCCTCCAAGGTCTTGTTGGACAATGGCACATTCTAATGAGAGGAGTAGCAGGCCCTCAATGGCTTAATCAGTAACAAAGTCTCAGCTGTCAAAAGGAAGGGCAGTGTGGAGTGCAACATGGTATTTGCCAGATCAATTTGTCTCTTGGCTCAGCCTTTAAGAACTTTGGACTGAGTCCTGTAATGATGAAGTTGGGAAAGCCATAAGGAAAAGGACAGTTAATATCTCAGAGGTGCTGATGGCTCAAGGACAACTGAAACTAGAGAGGCTTCCTCCTCCGTTTTACAATCCCACCATGTTTTGGCAGCAGCAAAGGAAGAGTTTGGAAGGCCACCATGCAGGGAATGGGGAGGGGAAGCAGGCACCATATCACCCAGTCTCTCTGACAAGTGGAGTGGTGAAGGAAATGGCAGCGATGGATCCCACAACACCCATCTGGGTAGGACTGAAGCAGAGAAAGAGCAGTGTTTGTGTGCTTAGTCCTGTCCAGCTCTTTGCAGCCCCACGGACTGTAGCCTGCAAGGCTCCTCTGTCCATGGGGTTCTCCAGGCAAGAATCCTGGAGTGGGTTGTCATGCCCTCCTATAGTGGTTCTTCCTGACCCAGGGATTGAACCTGCATCTCTTGCATCTCCTGTGTTGGTAGGTAGATTCTTTACCACTAGTGCCACCTGGAAAGCCTGAGTAAGAGCACTACAACGGCCAAAGCTACATGGTAACAGACCAGATATCTGTGAGTTCCCACTGATGACTTCCAAGAACTCCTGGCCATACTTGGAAGATGTCAGCTACTACAAGAGTCCAGGAGAAAGAACTAGTGAAACTCAGATTATACAAATGACCATAACATATGGTATAAAAGTGCCAAGCATTCTAAAACATAACTGCAGAGAAAGGATCACAGAGTTTGCAAAGATGGAAGCAATGATGTTCAGTGTAGAGAATCAGGTAAGGTTCCTCAATTAAGTTGACTTGGAGCTGAGAATCAAAGAACTAATATAATTTCAACATGAAAAGGCAGGAATAGATGGGAACCAGAGAATGAAGAGCCTTAGGGTAGAGGGGCTTGTCTGATGAGGGGGCAGAGGAGTCAAGTAGAGTAAGTTTGGAAAAGAGCAAGCAATCTGAGTGGTTGGGCAGAGATCCTAGAACACCAGCCTCGGGAATATGGTGCTTCTTCCATAAGCTATTGAAAATCATGGAAGGTTTTGAAAGGAGCCACAAACTGATGACTGCGTGCGTGCTAAGCCACTTCAGTCGTGTCTGACTCTGTGTGACCCTACGGACTGTAATCTCCAAGGCTCCTCTCTTCATGTGATCCTCTAGGCAAGAATACTGGGTGGGTCGTCATGCTCTTTTCCAGGGGATCCTCCTGACCCAGGGATTGCATCCACGTCTCTTACGTTTCCTGCACTGGCAGGTGGATTCTTTTCCACTAGTGCCACTTGGGAAGCCCATGAACTTGATGAGTATGTGGAACCAAAATAACACCAGAAGCAAGCAAAGCAAGGGAAGTTTCTCAGAGTTTACCTTCAGTTCAGATCAGTTCAGTTGCTCAGTCTTGTCCGACTCTTCACGACCCCATGAATCTCAGCACGCCAGGCCTCCCTGTCCATCATCAACTCCCGGAGTTCACTCAGACTCACGTCCATCGAGTCAGTGATGCCATCCAGCCATCTCATCCTCTGTTGTCCCCTTCTCCTCCTGCCCCCAATCCCTCCCAGCATCAG
>NW_011491028.1:1015289-1020275 GCF_000754665.1 Bison bison bison | reverse complement strand
TCAACTCTTCACATGAGGTGGCCAAAGTACTGGAGTTTCAGCTTTAGCATCATTCCTTCCAAAGAAATCCCAGGGCTGATCTCCTTCAGAATGGACTGGTTGGATCTCCTTGCAGTCCAAGGGACTCTCAAGAGTCTTCTCCAATACCACAGTTCAAAAGCATCAATTCTTCGGCGCTCAGCCTTCTTCACAGTCCAACTCTCACATCCATACATGACCACTGGAAAAACCATAGCCTTGACTAGACGGAGTTTACCTTTGACTGTTTGTTAATAAAAATAAATACATACATAGTGTTTTTAGGGACCAAACACTATCATTAAAACACTGTCATCACAGCTACAATTTACTGAGCTCTAGGCTCAGTGGGCTGCCATCTATGGGGTCGCACAGAGTCGGACATGACTGAAGCAACTTAGCAGCAGCAGCAGCAGGCTCAGTGAAACATATGCTATCTCAAATAGGCTTTGCAACAGTCCTGTGGGCTAAATATTTTTATTTCCATTTCACAAAGAAACTGCAAATAAAGAGAGATGTGGTCCAAACTCCCATACATGTGAAGTCATGTTTGGACCTAAGTCATGCTCTAACCATTGTAAAGCCAAAAATTCTACTAAAATGCAATTGGGAAAATAAATAAATAAACTTTTACTGAAGTAATCCTTTCAAAAGAGACCATGAACTCTGAATTGAAAAGAACTCTAATGTGCTAGAAGTAGTTTAAAAACAGCTCTGAAAATAATCTTCATTACTACAGGTTGCTAAGAACAGCTCAGGAAAGCAAATGACAAGCAAAACACCACTCAAATTAGCATGATAAAGCAAATAAGCAGATAAGTAGCATTTGTGAGAGACCGGAAGAATTATGACCCAAGAACATTCAAGGTTGTTCTGAATGCCAGGATTGACATGATTGACTTTTCTATGCAGCCATGAGGGGCTTCCATGGTGGCTCAGAGTTTAAAGCGTCTGCCTCCAATGCGGGAGACCCGGGTTTGATCCCTGGATTGAGAACATCCCCTGGAGAAGGAAATGGTAACCCACTCCAGTATTCATGCCTGGAGAATCCCATGGACAGAGGAGCCTGGGAGGCTACAGTCCACGGAGTTGCAAAGAGTCGGACACGACTGAGCGACTTCACTTTCATTTTTCTATGCAGCCATGAAGGTGTGAGTGTGGATCTCCACTCACAGTGCTGAACAAAACAACTGTTTAAATGCTGCCCATGTCCTTAGAAATACGGCACCCACTCCAGTGCTCTTGCCTGGAAAATCCCACGGACGGAGGAGCCTGGTAGGCTGCAGTCCATGGGGTCGCTAGAGTCAGACACGACTGAGCGACTTCACTTTCACTTTTCACTTTCATGCATTGGAGAAGGAAATGGCAACCCACTCCAGTGTTCTTGCCTGGAGAATCCCAGGGACGGGGGAGCCTGGTGGGCTGCCGTCTATGGGGTCGCACAGTCAGACATGACTGAAGTGACTTAGCATAGTTGTTTTATCCACGAAGCACCACAGTGCTACAGAGGCTATGGATTTTTCAAGAGCTAAATATGCGTGAGAAAATTTGTTGACTTTACCCATCAACGGAAAAAATATATAGGGTACATCACATTATGTTAGTTTCATTTATCCTTAAATTTAAAGGTTTTATATTGTTAAATTTAGGGATCTATTGTTAGATAAGAAAGAGAGAAAAAAAATACTAGTTAATAAATGTAGAGGAAATAATAATATTAGAAGGTCACACTCTTGTATTCTCCAATGTAATCATCGATTCAGGCAAGGATTATCAACAAATGCTAAAACCATTAGGTAAAGTGTTACTAATGAACAGTATATTTGTACAGTGCCAAGATCTATAGTGTGCATTACTCAGTAACTATAAAAGGGGAATGTGCACTTCTATAGTGAGAGATCTAGGGTCACCACACTTATCAAGTGGTCAAGCTTAGGACTCTGATGCTGGAACAATCTGAAATGGACCTCTCCATTATGATGCAATACAAAATATGACAGGGGCTTACAAAAATGTTGAAACAACTCAATCAAGAATCACGACCTAACTCCCAGTTTATAAGAAATGAAGGATATGGAAGATGGAGATACACATGAAACCACACCATGAAGAAATAAATAAATCCATAAAGGAAGCATTCTAAAAGACCAGAGTCTAAAAAATCAGTGTCATAAGAGGTAAAAATGTTCTATACTAAAAGAGCAAGAGAGACATATCAAATGCAACCCTGTAACTTTATTGATATTGGTTCCAAAAAGTCAGTTACAAATGAAATGAGTATTAGATTATATTACAGAATTTATGTTAATTTTCTAAAGTGTAATAAAGGAGTTATGATTATGTCAGATTCCTGCTAAAGTACTTAGGGGTGAAGTGTTATAATATCTAGCAACTTACTTTCAGATTTTTTTTTCAGCCAAAAAAAGGGGAAACAACAAAATATACCTATATATATTATATATATATATAAATATATATATATTTATGTATACACAAATATATATATATTTGTGTATACAGAGTACAAATAGATCAAAATATAAACAATTGTTAAATCCAGATATAGGGTATCAAGGTATAAATTTATCTGTTTTATCAGCATTTATGTGTACTAATTTTTCATAATAAAAAGTTGGAAGAAACTTCCCCTGCCTATATGGGACCTAACCAAAAATTAATATTTATAAAAATAGTATTATCTTGAAAACAAAATGTAGATTTGACTATCACTTCAAAAAACTTTCAGTGTAAGCACAGTGATTTCTAAGCAATGTAAGTTAAATAAGTTGATACTAAGCAATTTTTTAAAAAGCAATCAAAATCTTTTTCAAAACCTTACAGCAAAAAGAATATTTAATGTAGGATGTAGATATATATTAATATGTTTTATGAAGTTTGAGACTGAACTTAGAAATATAAAAGTACCTGTTAGATTCTTAAAATGAATCTGGCCCAAATTGGACTTGAACATGCAGCATTTCTTTCAAATCCCTGAACATAAACCTCTCTTCATATACCTTCTGTCCTCTGGATTTACAAGCTATTAATTTAATATCTACTGCTTATTAAACGTTTTTTCCTGTGTGTTAGGGCACTGCAAGCTTACCTAAACCTGATAATACCTCCATGAATTAAGTCCTATTGTTATGCCCATTTTACAGAGAAGGAAAACTGAGGGTCTAGATATAATTCAGTAGCCTATGTTAATACAGCTAGTCCACGGAAGAGTTGTAGAACTCTGCATGCATCCACAGACTCTGGTAACTATGTATTGCTACTAGAAGGCAGACAGAACCAAAGTTTCTGGGGGTGGTCACTTATGAAAGTGAAAGTGTTAGTTGCTCAGTCATGTCCAACTCTTTGCAACCCCATGGACTGTAGCCTGGCAGGTTCCTCTGTCCATGGGATTTCCCAGACAAGAATACTGGAGTGGATTGCCATTTCCTTCTCTAGGGGATCTCCAGGGGATCTTCCCTATCAAAGAATTGAACACAGGTCTCCTGCATTGCAAGCAGATTCCTTATTATCTGAGCCACCAGCGAAGCCTGGAAACTATTAGTTGAAATTTTCAAGTAGGGAGGAGGCTCTGTGGTCAGTTGATGAGAAAAATGGGATATTTTGGAGCTGGGATCTTTTAATTATGTCATTTGATTCACACCTTGGGATGCACCTATTCTTCACAGCAGAGAGCTGGCCCAGATCTAAAATAGCACAAAGGAAAATGCAATCCAAATTTAGAACTCTTCAAAAGCATCTCATTGTATGTGTGTTGAGGGAGAGGTTTATCTCATAAGATATGATCAACATTCTATGAACCTAGAGCCACAAACCTATAGCATTAATCTCATGATCTTGCTTACAGTATCTAGTGAGTTCTCAAAGCCTGCTAGAAAACAGAAACCAGTTTTGGCAAACTTAAGCAGAGCTGCCAGAAAGGTTGGGATCATGGAGAGAAGCACTGGCCCAGATGTCAGAATTGATGTTTCTGATGCCCTCAGTGTTAGCACTGTAACCCTGGATGCTGGAAACTCGGCTGTTGGTCACTCAGTCTCATGTCACTGGACTCTCAATTCTCAATTCTGCTGCAAGATCACCACTAATTGACTCTTTGGCTTTTGCCTCCTTCTCACAACAACCTCACCAGGTCTCCATCGGAGCATTTGATTGGCTAAGCTTGGGTCACGTTCTTAGTTTATTTGCCAGAGAGCAGGGAGAAGGCTCATCTATTTCCATAATCTTCAGTACACCCAGTGGTGTGTGGGTGTAATTAACCAGGGTTCTCCAGAGACATAAAACCAATAGGATCCCTGTTGCTCGCACCCTGTCTGCACATACATAAATATGTATTAGGTATATGTATGCATGTACCTTGGACTTCCCTAGTGGCTCAGACGGTAAAGCATCTGTCTACGATGCGGGAGACCCGGGTTCGATCCCTGGGTTGGGAAGATCCCTTGGAGAAGGAAATGGCAATCCACTCCAGTACTATTGCCTGGAAAATCCCATGGACAGAGGAGCCTGGTAGACTACAGTCCACGGGGTCGCAAAGAGTCCGGCACGACTGAGCGACTTCACGTTCACGTTATGCATGTACCTATGCTATGCTAAGTCACTTCAGTCGTATCCGACTCTGCGCGACCCCTAGACGGCAGCCCACCAGGCTCCGCCATCCCTGGGATTCCCCAGGCAACCCACTGGAGTGGGTTGCCATTTCCTTCTCCAATGCATGAAAGTGAAAAGTGAAAGTGAAGTTGCTCAGTTGTGTCCGACTCTTAGCGACCCCATGGACTGCAGCCTAGCAGGCTCCTCCACCCATGGGATTTTCCAAGCAAGAGTACTGGAGTGGGGTGCCATTGCCTTCTCTGTGCATGTACCTAAATATGTATATACAATTAGGCAGGGGAAGTCCCAACTTGTTCAGCCTTTTTGCTCTATTCAGGTCTTCAATCCACTGGGGAGTCCCATCCA
>NW_011491028.1:993074-1015189 GCF_000754665.1 Bison bison bison | reverse complement strand
CCCATCCACGTTAGGGAGAGCAGTCTGCCCTACTTGGTCTAACTCTTCAAATGTTCATCTCGTCTAGAAACAACTTCACCTAGAATAATGTTTAACCAAATGTCTGGGCACCCCATGACTAATCAGTTCCGTTCAGTCACTCAGTCTTGTCCAACTCTTTGTGACCCCATGGACTGCAGCCTACCTGGCCTCCCTGTCCATCACCAACTCCCAGAGTTTACTCAAACTCATTTCCATTGGGTCAGTGATGCCATCCAATCATCTCATCCTCTGTCTTCCCCTTCTCCTCCTACCTTCAATCTTTCCCAGCATCAGGGTCTTTTCAAATGAGTCAGTTCTTCACATCAGATGGCCAAAGTATTGGAGTTTCAGCTTCAGCATCAGTCCTTCCAATGAATATTCAGAACTGATTTCCTTTAGGGTGGACTGGTTGTATTTCCTTGCAACTATAAAGCCTTCTTTATAGTCCAACTCTCACATCCATGCATGACTACTGGAAAAACCACAACTTTGACTAGATAGACCTTTGTTGGCAAAGTAATGTCTCTGCTTTTTAATATGGTGTATGCTGCTGCTGCTGCTAAGTTGCTTCAGTTGTGTCCGACTCTGTGCAACCCCATAAACAGCAGTCCACAAGGCTCCCCTGTCCCTGGGATTCTCCAGGCAAGAACACTGGAGTGGGTTGCCATTTCCTTCTCCAATGCATGAAAGTGAAAAGTGAAAGTGAAGTTGTTCAGTCATGTCTGACTCTTAGCGACCCCATGGACTTCAGCCTTCCAGGCTCCTCCATCCATGGGATTTTCCAGGCAAGAGTACTAGAGTGGGGTGCCATTGCCTTCTCTGGATATACTGTCTAGGTTGGTCATAACTTTTCTTCCAAGGGGCAAGTGTCTTTTAATTTCATGGCTGCAGTCACACATAAAATTAAGCATCACAGTGGGCCTAGAATTTTTATTTAGTCATGGTTACTTATCAAAAGTTTCTGTTTATCCAGACTTAGATTTCATGCATCCAGGCTCTTTTTGCCAGGGAAGCTGAGTTTCAAAGGTGTGTGTGAGGTTTCTGTGTTGTAGGATGGAGGGGTGGTATCAGTTTCAGCTGCCCCTTCCTTCATATGTCCCCATCTGGCTACAAGATCTCCAGCTTTCCTCCACTGTGACTGGGATAAACATCTCTGTGGGCCTCCAGGACTCCCTGGGGCTTTCCAGATGGTGCCAGTGGTAAAGAACCTGCCTGCCAATGCAGGAGACATTAAAGACCTGGGTTCAATCCCTGGGTGGGGAAGATGCCCTGGAGGAGAAAATGACAACACACTCCAATATTCTTGCCTGGAGGATCCCATGGGCAGAGGAGCCTGGAGGGCTACAGTCCATGGGGTCACAAAGAGTCAGACATGACTGAAGAGATTTAGCACCACGCAAGCACAGAACTCCCCACCTGTTCATCACTCCACTTTTGATTTCTCTGTCTTTTCTGTTATCTGGGGACTTGTCTATATTTTGAGTTCAGATAGATAAGTATTGAAATTGTAACAACTGTTACCTTTTATCTGTCATTCTCTGTGTAATAATACAACGAAAGCCCCTCATATTTAGATTTTGTTGCCAGAAATCCCCACCTTCTGTTTTAAAAATATTCCTTTGTATTTAAGGCATATGATAGTGATTTTTCACTTTTTTGTGATAATAAAAATGTTTCCTCTTAAAATGAACTTATTTAGGAAAAAAGCAAGTAACTATCAGACCAGGTAATATTCAGATGCAACAAATATCAGGAGAGGAACAGATCAGTGGCAAACATGAATCCAGCAAACTGCCTAGCGTACAGCAAGCTCACAGTAAATATGAAATGATTAACTGAGTAAATAGAAAAAGATACCACCCTCCTCAAAAGTTTTCTTTCTTCATCTACTGTAAAGGCATCCAGAGTAGTGATGTCCACACTGTGAAATTCTTAGAAAGTTTTCTTCATCAACATCAGACATTTAAATCAACCATGTTCACTAAAAAATTGAATAATGCAATGTCTTTTATCATCATGAATACTGGTTTCTTGTTTAATGAAAATAAGTAACTTATATGAACTTGCTGCTGCTGCTGCTGCTAAGTCGCTTCAGTCGTGTCCGACTCTGTGCCACCCCGTAGACAGCAGCCCACCAGGCTCCCCGTCCCTGGGATTCTCCAGGCAAGAACACTGGAGTGGGTTGCCATTTCCTTCTCCAATGCATGAAAGTGAAAAGTGAAAGTGAAGTCGCTCAGTCGTGTCCGACCCTCAGCGACCCCATGGACTTCAGCCTTCCAGGCTCCTCCGTCCATGGGATTTTCCAGGCAAGAGTACTGGAGTGGGGTGCCATTGCCTTCTCCGTATATGAACTTAAAGAGAAGCAAATTTTATCTATGACAAAAATCAGAAGTGTGGTTGCCTATGCGCCGTGCTGGTGAGCTGGAAGGGGGCATGGGGGACGTCAAGGGGGATGTGAACATTTTGCTCTGTGCTGTACTTAGTCGGTCAGTTGTGTCCAACTCTTTGTGGCGCCATGGACTGTAGCCCACCAGGCTCCTCTGTCCCTGGGGATTCTCCAGGCAAGAATACTGGAGTGGGTTGCCATGCCTTCCTCCAGGGGATCTTCCCGACCTTGGGACTGAACCCAGGTCTCCCACATTGCGGGTGGATTCTTTGTCTGAGCCACCAGGGAAGCCCTATTTTTCTTTAATATTACCTTTTTAATAAAAAATAATAAAGACATTGTATATTAGGTGTGAAACCTAGCCTTATCTCACCTGTAAAAGCCATGGAAAATCTGGTTACTTATTCAAGAACAGTGATAAATCTACTGGATAGATTCAAAGTATTTCCAAGTGAATTTCTTATGATTTTGTTTCATTTGAACATCATATATACTCTGAGATGGATACAACAAAGCCAAATGTCACTATTTTATGGATGGAGATTCAGAAATGTTAAATGACTTGCTGAAGGTCATATCATTGATGAGGGGCAAAATTATAAGTCAGGTTTTTTGGTGCCTAGAACAGTGTTATTTTTATTCCAAGTGAGACAAACAACTATCAAAGTGAAATGAATTAATATAGTGTTAAGGCTGGAAATTCTTTCCCTACTTCTGTTTACATTTACAGTTTTAAATATGGAAAATGGAAAACACACTTCCAAATCTATTTAAGAGTAAAGTTTCATAAATAGAATACTACTGTCTAATGTTATATATTCAGCTAAACATTATTTTACCCAGGCAAAATTAAGAAAACCTGGATTCATCTAAAAGTAAAGAGATACAAAAATTTTGGAGTACTATTTGAACATACATATCACACGCCATAAACATGATCAGCCATAAACATTGACTCAGTATTCTTGAGACTTGGCATCTGCTCTAAGATGCAACGGGAGACTGGTCAGAGTATAGTTAATGGTTTAATTACTGGATTATTTAAAGCTTTCAAAGCCTACCTTCAAGAGGAAAAGTCAAATATATGATACCTTGCAAAATCACTTCCACTGTGTCTGACTCTTTGAGACCCCATGGACTGCAGCCCACGAGGCCCCTTGATCCATGGGATTTTCCAGGCAAGAATACTGGAATGGGTTACCATTTCCTTCTCCAGGGGATCTTCCCGACCCAGGATCGAACCCTTGTCTTCTGCATCTCCTGCATTGCAGATGGACTCTTTACCCACTGAGCCACCTGGGAAACCCCTAAATATATGATAATAAATCCTTAAGATGGAATATTATTCTGTAATTCAAAATTTAAGGTTTTAAACCCAACTATTACTTTGCCAACAAAGGTCCATCTAGTCAAGTCTATGGTTTTTCCAGTGGTCATGTATGGATGTGAGAGTTGGACTGTGAAGAAAGCTGAGTGCCAAAGAATTGATGCTTTTGAACTGTGGTATTGGAGAAGACTCTTGAGGGTCCCTTGGACTTCAAGGAGATCCAACCAGTCCATTATGAAGAAGATCAGCCCTGGGATTTCTTTGGAAGGAATGATGCTGAAGCTGAAACTCCAGTACTTTGGCCACCTCATGTGAAGAGTTGACTCATTGGAAAAGACTCTGATGCTGGGAGGGATTGGGGGCAGGAAGGGAAGGGGACGACAGAGGATGAGATGGCTGGATGGCATCACCGACTCGATGGCCGTGAGTCTGGGTGAACTCCGGGAGTTGGTGATGGACAGGGAGGCCTGGCATGCTGCGATTCATGGGGTCGTGAAGAGTCGGACATGACTGAGCGACTGAACTGAATTGAACTGATTGACTTTGGAAATTGTTCATATTAATGTTAAGTGAAAAAAGATACAAAATTGCATAGAGTATGATACACATGTGGTGGAGAAAAGTAAAGACTAACAGCAAGGTTGTAGAGCAACAGAATCTCTTTATTCTCAGCAGGTTAAGTTAGAATACGGAAAAGGCAATGGCGCCCCACTCCAGTACTCTTGCTTGGAAAATCCCATGGACAGAGGAGCCTGGTGGGCTGCAGTACATGGGGTCACTAAGAGTCAGACACGACTGAGCGACTTCACTTTCACTTTTCACTTTCATGCATTGGAGAAGGAAATGGCAACCCACTCCAGTGTTCTTGCCTGGAGAATCCCAGGGACGGGGGAGCCTGGTGGCTGCCGTCTCTGGGGCCACACAGAGTCAGATAGCGGCTTAGCAGCAGTAGCAGCAAGTTAGAATAACAATGTTAAAAATAGCGTTTCCTGGAAAAGTTAAATATGAACCTACCTTTAGAGGCACTCCCACTACTAGATACACTGTGCTTGTTCAACTGAGTTTTGACCAATGAACAGCTTTTGAAAAGTCAACTTAGTGGGTTGTAAGCAGCATTATTTTTTAACGGAGATCAGAGTGCATTATACATAGCAAAAGATAGCACTGTCACGTAAATTTTTGTTTCAGGTACATACACATGTGTATGTTTCAAGGTTGTGATGTAAAATATACTAGCTATTTTTGGTCATGATTAAAAGAGTTTGAAAGTCATTGATTGTCCTAGAGAATCTCTTGGACATAATGTCCCAAGAAAGGAATCTTACCGAGAAAAGTAGAGTATGCTCATAATGACTGGAAACAAACCTCAATGTGCATTAATAGTAGAACAGATTATAGATTATTTAGCATACCTGACCCCTTAAGTGCCAACAGAGGCAGTCATTGTAACAACAACAAAATGCCCCCATACATATGTAAATGCCCCAACTGGAAGATATTACCATTCCCTGTTGACAACTTCTGGCTAAGGCTTTGCAAGCACTTGTTGAATAAATAAACTAATAAAAAATAAATAAAATACCTGAGTTCAGTCATGTCTGACTCTTTGTGACCCCATGGACTATAGCCTACCACACTCCTCCGTCCATGGGATTTTCCAGGCAAGAGTACTGGAGTGGGTTGCCATTTCCTTCTCCAGAGGATCTTCCCGACCCAGGGATCAAACCCGGATCTCCCACATTTAGGCAGACACTTTACCATCTGAACCACCAGGGAAGCCTGAATAAACAAACTAATACAAAAATAAATAAAATACCTGAGCCTGTGCGGGTAAGAAAGGTGAATGGGATTGGATTAGGCTCAGTTCAGTTTAGTTCAGTCACTCAGTCATGTCTGACTCTTTGCAACCCCATGGACTATAGTATGCCAGGCCTCCCTGTCCATCACCAACTCCCAAAGCTTGCTCAAAATCATGTCCATTGAGTTGGTGATGCCATCCAACCACCTCATCCTCTGTCATCCTCTTCTCCTTCTGCCTTCAACCTTTCCCAGCATCACAGTCTTTTCCAATGAATCAGCTCTTCGCATCAGGAGGCCAAAGTATTGGAGTTTCAGCTTCAGCATCAGTCCTTCCAATGAATATTCAGGACTGATTTCCTTTAGGATGGACTAGTTGGATCTCCTTACAGTCCAAGGGATTCTCAAGAGCCTTCTCCAACACCACAGTTCAAAAACATCAATTCTTTGGCTTTCAGTTTTCCTTATAGTCCAACTCTCACATCCATACATGACCACTGGAAAAACCATGGCTTTGACTAGACAGACCTTTGTTGGCAAAGTAATGTCTCTGCTTTTTAATACACTGTTTAGGTTTTTCATAGCTTTTCTTGCAAGAAGCAAGCATCTTTTAATTTCATGGCTGCAGTCACCATCTGCAGTGATTGTGGAGCCTAAGAAAATAAAGTCTTAATTGGATTAGGCTAAAGGGTAATAAAACCCTGAGTTTCATGATGAAACTTGGAGCATTATTTACTTAATTCCTTAAATGCTTTTTTATTCACCTATCTTTCCAGTTATTATTTAGATAATATTTATTTAGTATTTACTATGGATTAAGCTCTTGTGTGCATGCATGCTAAGTCACTTCAGTCCTGTCCAACTCTTTGTGACCCTAAGGATCACAGCCCTCCAAGCTCTTCTGTCCATGGGATTCTCCAGACAAGAATACTGGAGTGGGTTGCTGTGCCCTTCTCTAGGGAATCTTCCCCACCCAAGGATTGAACCTGTTTATGTCTCCTGCATTGGAAGGATTCTTTACCACTAGTTCTGCCTGGAAAACTCTTCTTAAGTACTGATAAACTGAATAGACAAGGTTCTTGGCCTCAAGGAGCTTACATTCTGCATGAGAGTCCATTAACCAAGGAGCAAATGAATGAGAGGATTTTCTGCTTCTCTGCAATATTAAACAGTGCTCTTCACAGATCATTCCATCTCTATCTTCTCTTAAACTTCCCAGTTGCTCCTTTGGAGGCAAAAACTAAAGGACCTATCTTTCCCAGGCTCTATAGGAATGTGTGTGGTTCAAGAAGCAACAGTTACGAGAACGATGCTCCTTTTCCCTAGGCAACATAATTCTCCTAAAAGAAAAGGGGGGAATGAGAGAGTCATTTCCTAGGCAGGTTGATAGGGAGTCTAGGGGTCCCCAAGGAGAGAGGGGTCTGGAATTCTCAAGGAGGAAGAAAGGACAAACTTTTTTTCTTTCTCCACATTCTTTAGGATTATATAACAATAATGTATCCTGCCTAAGGACAGTCTTTGGAGTCAACCTTCTGTTATCTTAAAATGTTAATTATGGGAGTAGACCTGGTCTTTACAAGGATGTATCTTGCCTGAGGGCAGTGTTATCTTAAAATGTAAATTATGGGAGTAGGTCTGATGAGGTCTTTACAACCTCCAGATATTCTTTGGATTATATAACTTCATTGTTAACACTAGCAAGCGGGTACTCTTTCTGCCCTCTTCTGATGCCTATGTCAGAAGCTTTCTCTATCTCCTTTATACTTTAATAAAACTTTATTACACACACACAAAAAAAAAAAAAAGAAAGAAAAAAACTGGACATGGAACAACTGACTGATTCAAAATTGGGAAAGGAGTATGACAAGGCTGTACTCCTTGTTCATCCTGCTTATTTAACTTACTTGCAGAGTACATTCTGTGGAATGCCGGGCTGGATGAATCACAAGCTGGAATCAAGATTGTCAGGAGAAATATCAACAACCTCAAATATGTAGATAATATCATTTAATGGGAGAAAATGAAGAGGAACTAAAGAGCCTCTTGATGACGGTGAAAGAGGAGAGTGAAAAAGCTGGCTTAAAACTCCACATTCAGAAAACTAAGATCATGGCATTCTGTCCCATCACTTCATGACAAATAGATGGGGAAACAGTGTCAGACTTTATTTTCTTGGGCTCCAAAATCACTGCAGATGGTGACTGCAGCCATGAAATTAAAAGATGCTTGCTCCTTGGAAATTAAAAGACATTTGCTCCTTGGAAAGAAAGCTGCAAACCTAGTTAGTGTATTAAAAAGCAGAGACGCCACTTTGCCAAAGGTCTGTATAATCAAAACTACGGTTTTCCTAGTAGTCATGTACAGATGTGAGAGTTGGAACATAAAGAAAGCTGAGCATCAAAGAATTGATACTTTTGAATTGTGGTGCTGGAATTTGGATTGCCTTGGACTGTAAGAAGGACCAGTCAATCTTAAAGGAAATCAACCCTCAATATTCACTGGAAGGACTGATGCTGAAGCTGAAATTTCAATATTTGGCCACCTGATACAAAGAGCCAACTCACTGGAAAAGACCCTGATGCTGGGAAAGATTGAAGGCAAAAGAAGGGGGCTGCAAAGGATGAGATGGTTAGATAATATCACCAACTCAGTGGCCTGAATTTGACCAAACTCTGGGAGACAGTGGAGGACAGAGGAGCCTGATGTACTGCAGTCCATGGGGTCGCAAAGAGTCAGACACTATTAGCGACTGAACAACAACAGAAATGAACAGAAACTTAGATTCCTCAAATTCCATCAATGCCTATTAACACTACAGTAGCATGGATTCAGAAATACCACAACTGTAATTTGGGATGGCTGCTGCTGCTGCGGCTAAGTCGCTTCAGTCGTGTCCGACTCTGTGCGACCCCACAGATGGCAGCCCACCAGGCTCCCCCGTCCCTGGGATTCTCCAGGCAAGAACACTGGAGTGGGTTGCCATTTCCTTCTCCAATGCATGAAAGTGAAAAGTGAAAGTGAAGTCGCTCAGTCGTGTCCAACTCTTAGCGACCCCATGGACTGGGATGGCTAAATTGTTACACATATGTACTAAAGAAATGAAATAAACTCAGGGACAATCATTCACAACCCTTGACATGACCTAATCATCTTACCTAATCTAAGTTGTAATGAAGAAGAAATGTGAATAAGGCAAATATAACACGTGAGATGCGTTTCAAAATTCTACCCTCTCCAAAGAGATCTCTTTAACTGGTCTCCTTCTAATACACACAATTAAATGTTGGTGTTTTGTTATTCAAGTAATTATAAAGCAACAGAAGGAAGAGAGTTTATCATATTGAATATTAAGTCATAAGCTGTTGTAGAAGTATCAACAATTTATTTCAGTGAGGAGGTATGAACACATACTTGTAGTTTATGAAAGTTTACACTACTTCCAGATCTATTTGATATTAAACAAGTCCTTCACTGAGCTCCTACATGTACTGGGCCCCTATTTCTTGAGTAACAAAGGGCACAAAATTCTGAACTCAGTATTTTCAGATCCTGTACCTGAGGCTAGACTAGTTAAGTGTCTACACAAACTTTTAGCTCAAAGTTCTAAAACCAGAAGTCACTAAAATGAAATAGTTCTTATCTAGTATTTAAGTTTTCTTATTTAAATAACTGTTCATCCATATGAGGTAAAACCTGCTAGTTTATGAACAGTTGATTTAAAAAAACAACTCAAAATTGTTTTTTTTTTAAGAGAGAAATTTGTGAAAAGTCTATAAGTGAACTTGGCTTCAAGCTTGACTAAATTCAGGGACACAAATGATGGCCTCAGATTCATGTCTGATATATCAGCTCTGTTGGCTTATTTCTTAGACTCCATATGGTTAGCAAGACGGCTGCCCTCAGTGAGGTTTCTTGTATTTTCATACAAAATGAAACTTACAGACTTGATTCTCACTGGTCCATGTTGTGTCACATGCCAGATGAATACCATTTTTGACTGGTCAGTGTCCATCCTGGAATCAGGAAAAGATGCAACTCTAGTTGAAGCACTGGTAGCAGCCAGTACCTGGCCCGATCGATTAGCATGAAATAAAAGAAAGGAAAATATATACCGCATAGCCAAAAATGCAGGTCAGGAAGCAACAGTTAGAACTGGACATGGAACAACAGACTGGTTCCAAATAGGAAAAGGAGTACATCAAGACTGTATATTGTCACCCTGTTTATTTAACTTATACGCAGAGTACATCATGAGAAATGCTGGGCTGGAAGAAGCACAAGCTGGAAACAAGATTGCTGGGAGAAATATCAATAACCTCAGATATGCAGATGACACCACCTTTACGGCAGAAAGTGAAGAGGAACTAAAAAGCCTCTTGATGAAAGTGAAAGAGGAGAGTAAAAAAGTTGGCTTAAAGCTCAACATTCAAAAAATGAAGATCATGGCATTTGGTCCCATCACTTCATGGAAAATAGATGGGGAAACAGTGGAAACAGTGGCAGACTTTATTTTGGGGGGCTCCAAAATCACTGCAGATGGTGACTGCAGCCATAAAATTAAAAGATGCTTACTCCTTGGAAGAAAAGTTACGACCAACCTAGATAGCATATTGAAAAGCAGAGACATTACTTTGCCAACAAAGGACCGTCTAGTCAAGGCTATGGTTTTTCCTGTGGTCATGTATGGATGTGAGTGTTGGACTGTGAAGAAAGCTGAGCGCTGAAGAATTGATGCTTTTGAACTGTGGTGTTGGAGAAGACTCTTGAGAGTCCCTTGGACTGCAAGGAGATCCAACCAGTCCATTCTGAAGGAGATCAGCCCTGGGATTTCTTTGGAAGGAATCATGCTAAAGCTGAAACTCCAGTACTTTGGCCACCTCATGCCAAGAGTTGACTCATTGGAAAAGACTCTGATGCTGGGAGGGATTGGGGGCAGGAGGAGAAGGGGACAACAGAGGATGAGATGGCTGGATTGCATCACCGACTCAGGATTGCATCACCGACTCAATGAACATGAGTTTGAGTGAACTCCGGGAGTTGGTGATGGACAGGGAGGCCTGCCGTGCTGCGATTCATGGGGTCGCAAAGAGTCGGACACGACTGAGTGACTGAACTGAATTGAACTGATAGCCAAAAAAGAGCAGATGCCCACCACATATGATTAGCTTATGTCTCCTGGAAAGAGATAAGAATTTCCATTTGTAAATGGAGTGCTGCTGCAGAAAGAGCTGTGGCTTAGAAGTCAAAATTTCTTAGTTCTAATGTTAGTTCAACTGATTTTAGATGCATGACACAGTTCTTGTAAGAAGTAAATGAGTATTGAGTCAAAGTGTTTCATTAACATTTGAGTAATAGTTTATAAATACTATCATTATTGTCGTAGAGGCTGAGAATGTATCCTTTGGGAAAGTATTTTTAACTATCTGAATTGCATCAAAGCAACTCCAGTCAAAACGTTTATGAACATAACAAGCACTTGTGGTGGATATTTTATGTTTCCTACCTTTATCTTGATTGGCAGAACCCCACTTTTATTTAAGAAATTCACTGTCCTCAATAGTGCTGTGTTCTTCTTTATTAAGCTGTGATGGCACTGTAATCTAGCAGTCTGCCCTTAGAACCTTGTTTTCTGATCCAACCAGTGGAAAAGACTCAAGAAAGAGCACTCTTTTTAATTACCTTATGGTGGCTCAGTTGGTAAAGAATCTGCCTGCAATGCAGGAGAGGCAGGTTCAATTCCTGGATTGGGAAGATCCCCTGGAGAAGGAAATGGCAAACCACTCCAGTATTCTTGCCTGGGAAATCCCATGGACAGAGGAGCCTGGTGGGTTATCGTCCATGGGGCCGCAAAGAGTCATACACAACTTAGTGACTAAACCACCATCACCTAAAAAGAAACAGTCATCCCTTCTGCTCACTGGTCAAAGCCAGACACACATTTGACTGAGATTCAAACACTAGGAAATACAGTCCTTAGATGGGTAACCATTTCAGGGGACAAACACTATTCCATGGAAAATGGAACATAACTAACCCAAGATGATCTCATCTCAAGGTTCTTAATTTTTATGTCTTCAAAGACATTTGTCTAAATAAACTCATATGCTTAGAGCCTGAGTGAACATATCTTTTTTATTTGTGGGTGGGAGTCAAAGGCATTATGTGGAGGTCACTATTCAAATGACTACATATTTCTGTGGGACCCAGAATGATTTAAGTTTATTTGTGTATTTTCCATCTTGGCTAAATAGAATGAAATCATATATTTCACGTAACTAAGATGATACAAAACTAGTTCTTCACATCAAAAGGTGGAATCATTTTATATTAGAGCAACAGACAATTTGTATATGAAAATTAACAGCCATCAATACTAATTATTCTGGCTTTTATTAATTTATTATATTTGTTTACTTATATATGGTGGGCAGTGGCATAATATGCAAAGGAATGAGACAAATCCAGGTTCGGACACAAGCTCAGACACCTATTAGATGTGAAATTTTGGAAAAATTATTTAACCTTTTTAAGTCTCAGATTTCTCATCCATAGAATGGGAAACAAATGTATTTTACACAAGTTTTTCATGACAAGAAATAGAAAAAAATGTATTACAAAGAAATACTTTTACCTCATAGAATGTGATGCCCAAGGGTAAGGCCAGCTGAAGATATGGCAGGTATAAAGGTTTGCTGCTTATCCCATTTCCATGTTTCTACCTTCACCTTTCTCTGCCATCCTCAGCATCATTTTCAATCTAACACTGGTTCTTATGGCCAAAGAAGGCTGCAGCAGTTGCAATCCATATCCAGACAAGACAACACTGAGAGGATAAAGAATTCCTCTTCCAATAAAAAATTTTAATGACGAGGGAAACCTTTTGAATAACCCATTGAGCAGTGTTTCACTCACGTCCCATTGGCTGAACTGCATCACATGCCCACTGGCCCACCTTGGCAAGATGATTAGAATAACCATGAATGGCTTAGAATTATCTAGTGCAGAAGAGAAGTTAACTAATGTCTAATACAACTTTTTACTCTTTATGTCTCAGTACACAGCTGAGGAGTAAATATATATTCACCTAGCATAATTTTTGGCCCTTAGGAGGCATTAACATCACAGTGGCCTATATCTACTACTAAAGAAATTTAATGAAAAATAATATTGCCAGACAGAAAACTCATACCCAGATAGGTTCATTGGTGTTTTACCAAACATTTAAGAAAGAAATTATACCAATTCTGTATATTTTCTTCAGAAGATAGGAGCAGAGGAAATATTTCCTAAATCATTCTATGAGATCAGCATCACTTTAACACTAAAGCAAAAGACATTTACAAGAAAACTACAGAGCAGTATGTCATGAATATAGATACAAATATTCTTAATAAAGTATTAGCAAATCGAATCCAACAATGTATAAAAAGAATTATACACTCTGACCAAGTGGGATTTCTCAAGTGTGGTTCAATACTGAAAATCAAATAATATAATACACCTCTTTAACCAGCTGAAGAAAAAAATTCATGCAATCATATCAATAGATGCAGAAAAAAAGCATTTAACAAAATCCAACACCCATTAATTACTGATAAAATTGACAAGGAACATCTACAAATGTATCAACAAACTGATTCTACAGTTTCTTGCAAAAGACCCAGAATTGAAGGAGAACAAAAGCTGGACTGACACACTCCCCGGCTTCCATACTGGCTGTAAAACTACAGTAGTAGGGACAGTGTGGCCTGGGTGAAAGAAGAGACAAATAAACCAATAACAAAGAATAGAGAGACTAGAATCAGACCCACATAAATATTGTCAACTGATCTTTGACCAAAAAAAAAAAAAGCAAAACAATGCAATGGAGGAAAGATAGACTTTTTAATAAATAGTGCTGGAGTACCTGGTCATGAAAAAAAATCAATCTAGAAGAGACTGTATGTACACCCTTCACAAGAATTAATTTGAAGTGGATCATAAAAAGTGGAAGTGTTAGTCACTCAGTCATGTCCAAGTCTTTGTGACCCCGTGGACTGTAGCCCACCAGGCTCCTCTGTCCATGGAATTCTCCAGGCAAGGACACTGGAGTGGATTGCCATGCTCTTCTCCAGGGCATCTTCCTGACCCTAAATGCAAAATGCAAATATATAAAGTTAACAGAAAATAACGTAGAAGAAAATCTAGATGACCTTAGGTATTTCAGTGAATTTGGCTACAACACCAGTGGCATGATCCAGGAAAGAAATGATGAGTTGGGGTTCAGTGAAATTAAAACTTGTGCTCTCTATATGAAAAACAATGTCAAGAGAATGAGAAGAAAAGCCACAGATTAGAAGAAAATGCTTTCATATGACACATCTGGTAAAAGACTGTTACCCAAAATATTCAAAAAGTTCTTAAAACTCATCAGTGAGAACAACCTGATTTTAAAAATGGAAAAAGACCTAAAAAGGCGTCTCACCAAAAAGATATATAAATGACCAGTATGCATATGAAAAGATACTTAACATCATATTTAATCAAGGAGATGCATATTAAAACAACAATGAAATATAATTACACACCTATTAAAATAGCCAAAATCCATTTTTGGCCAGAGAGCAGACAACACCAAATATTGGCAAGAATATGGAGCAACAGGAACTTTCATCCATTGCTGGTGGAATGCAAATGATACAATCACTTCAGAAGAGAGTTGGTGATTTCTTACAAAACTACACGTATACTTACCACGTGATCCAGCAATGGCCCTCGTTGATTATTTACTCAAGTGAACTAAAGACTTATATTCACACAAAACCCTGCACATGTATATATATATAGTCACTTTATTCATGACTGCCAAAACTTAGAAGCACCCAAGATGTTCTGTAGTAGGTGAGTGGATAAAACAAACTTTGCTACATTCAGACAATGGGATATTCATACAGAACTAAAAAAAAAAAAAAAAAAAAACTGAACTATTAAGTTATGAAAAGACATGGAAGAAACCTAAATGTTTATTATTTAAGTGATACAAGCCATGTTGTGGCAAAGGCAAAACTATGGAGACAATTAAGCAAGCAGTGGCTACCCCGGGTATGAGGATAGGAAAAGATGAATCGGCAGAGCACATATGATTTTTAGGGCAGTGAAACTATTCTGCAGGATACTACAATGATGGATACATATCATTATACATTTGCCAAAACCCATAGAATTTACAACCACAGGCATGAACTTTACTGTAAACTATGGACTTTAGGTAATAATGAGAGGTCAACATAGGCTTACTGACTGTAGGGAGCACACCACTGTGATGCAGGATTTCCATAAAGGAGGAGGTTATGGGGGATGGACAGAAAATAGATGGGAGCCTCCATACCTTCCATTCAATTTTGCTGTGACCTAAAACTGCTCTAAATATAAACGCATTATTTTTTTAAACCACAACAAATTGGAGCATATGACATACACAAATTTTAAATAGACAAAATATGCAATATTTATTCAGCCCCTGTTCACTGCCCAAATATACATTTCCTTTAAGTTCCATCTCAACATTAACCTCTCTGTAAATTTCTTTTTTTTTTTTTTATTTTATTTTATTTTTAAACTTTACATAATTGTATTAGTTTTGCCAAATATCAAAATGAATCCATCATAGGTATACATGTGTTCCCCATCCTGAACCCTCCTCCCTCCTCCCTCCCCATACCCTCCCTCTGGGTCATCCCAGTGCACCAGCCCCAAGCATCCAGTATCGTGCATTGAACCTGGACTGGCATCTCGTTTCATACATGATATTTTACATGTTTCAATGCCATTCCCCCAAATCTTCCCACCCTCTCCCTCTCCCACAGAGTCCATAAGACTGTCCCATACATCAGTGTCACTTTTGCTGTCTTGTACACAGGGTTGTTGTTATCATCTTTCTAAATTCCATATATATGCGTTAGTATACTGTATTGGTGTTTTTCCTTCTGGCTTACTTCACTCTGTATAATAGGCTCCAGTTTCATCCACCTCATTAGAACTGATTCAAATGTATTCTTTTTAATGGCTGAGTAATACTCCATTGTGTATATGTACCACAGCTTTCTTATCCATTCATCTGCTGATGGACATCTAGGTTGCTTCCACGTCCTGGCTATTATAAACAGTGCTGCGATGAACATTGGGGTACACGTGTCTCTTTCCCTTCTGGTTTCCTCAGTGTGTATGCCCAGCAGTGGGATTGCTGGATCATAAGGCAGTTCTATTTCCAGTTCTCCCTTCCTATGTGGATCTTCTCCTGCATCGAAAACCTTACATCTATAACCCTCAGTAAAGAGATGTCCTCAAAATAACTACTATTATTTTACATGTTCACATGTGAATGCCTTCAGTTCAGTTCAGTTTAGTCACTCAGTCGTGTCTGATTCTTTGCAACCCCATGAATCACAGCACACCAGCCCTCCCTGTCCATCACCAACTCCCAGAGTTCACTCAGACTCACATCCATCGAGTCAGTGATGCCATCCAGCCATCTCATCCTCTGTTGTCCCCTTCTCCTCCTGCCCCCAATCCCTCCCAGCATCAGAGTCTTTTCCAATGAGTCAACTCTTCACATGAGGTGGCCAAAGTACTGGAGTTTCAGCTTTAGCATCATTCCTTCCAAAGAAATCCCAGGGCTGATCTCCTTCACAATGGACTGGTTGGATCTCCTTGCAGTCCAAGGGACTCTCAAGAGTCTTCTCCAACACCACAGATCAAAAGCATCAATTCTTCGGTGCTCAGCCTTCTTCACAGTCCAACTCTCACATCCATACATGACCATTGGAAAAAATCATAGCCTTGACTAGACGGTCCTTTGTTGGCAAAGTAATGTCTCTGCTTTTGAATATGCTATCTAGGTTGGTCTAGATAACTTTTCTTCCAAGGAGTAAGCATCTTTTAATTTCATGGCTGCAGTCACCATCTGCAGTGATTTTGGAGCCCAAAAAAATAAAGTCTGACATTGTTTCCACTGTTTTCCCATCTATTTCCCATGAAGTGATGGGACCAGATACCATGATCTTCATTTTCTGAGTTGAGCTTTAAGCCAACTTTTTCACTCTCCACTTTACTTTCATCAAGAGGCTATTTAGTTCCTCTTCACTTTCTGCTATAAGGGTGGTGTCATCTGCATATCTGATAGATAGAGTTCCTGTCGTCCCCTTCTTTGCCCACCTTCAATCTTTCCCAGCATCAGGGTCTTTTCAAATGAGTCATCTCTTCACATCAGGTGGTCAAAGTATTGGAGTTTCAGCTTCAACATCAGTCCTTCCAATGAACACCCAGGACTGATCTGCTTTAGGATGGACTGGTTGGATTTCCTTGCAGTCCAAGGGACTCTCAAGAGTCTTCTCCAACACCATTGTTCAAAAGCATCAATTCTCTGGCGCTCAGCTTTCTTTATAATCCACCTCTCACATCCATACACGACTACTGGAAAACCATAGCCTTGACTAGACAGACCTTTGTTGGCAAAATAATGTCTCTTCTTTTTAATATGCTGTCTCGGTTGGACATAACTTTCCTTCCAAGGAGTAAGCGTCTTTTAATTTCATGACTGCAATCATCATCTGCAGTGATTTTGAAGCCCCCCAAAATAAAGTCTCTCACTGTTTCCATTTTTCCCCCATCTATTTGCCATGAAGTGATAGGACCAGATGCCATGACCTTAGTTTTCTGAATGTTGAGCTTTAAGCCAACTTTTTCACTCTCCACTTTCACTTTCATCAAAAGGCTCTTTAGTTCTTCTTCACTTTCTGCCATAATAGTTGTGTCATCTGCATTTCTGAAGTTATTGATATTTCTCCTGGCAATCTTGATTCCAGCTTGTGCTTCATCCAGCCCAGCATTTCTTTGATGTATTCTGCATTTAAGTTAAATAAGCAGTGTGACAATATACAGCCTTGACGTACTCTTTTTCCTATTTGGAACCAGTCTGTTCCATGTCCAGTTCTAACTGTTGCTTCCTGACCTGCATGCAGGTTTCTCAAGAGGCAGGTCAGGTGGTCTGGTATTCCCATCTCTTGAAGAATTTTCCACAGTTTGTTGTGATCCACACAGTCAAAGGCTTTGGCATAGTCAATAAAGCAGAAGCATATGTTTTCCTGGAACTCTTTTGCTTTTTCAATGATCCAACAGATGTTGGAAATTTGATCTCTGGTTCCTCTGCCTTTTCTAAAACCAGCTTGAACATCTGGAATTTCATGGTTCATGTACTGTTGAGGCCTGGCTTGGAGAATTTTGAGTATTACTTTACTAACGTGTGAGATGAGTGCAATTGTGCAGTAGTTTGAGCATTCTTTGGCATTGCCTTTCTTTGGGATTGGAATGAAAACTGACCTTTTCCTGTCCTGTGGCCACTGCTGAGTTTTCCAAATTTGCTGGCATATTGAGTGCAGCACTTTCACAGCCTCATTTTTTAGGATTTGAAATAGCTCAACTGGAATTCCATCACCTCCACTAGCTTTGTTCATAGTGATGCTTCCTAAAGCCCACTTGACTTCACACTCCAGGATGTCTGTCTCCATGTGAGTGATCACACCATTGTGATTATCTGGGTCGTGAAGATCTTTTTTGTACAGTTCTTCTGTGTATTCTTGCCACCTCTTCTTAATATCTTCTGCTTCTGTTAGGTCCATACCATTTCTGTCCTATATTATTGAGCCCATCTTTGCATGAAATGTTCCCTTGGTATCTCTAATTTTCTTGAAAAGATCTCTAGTCTTTCCCATTTTGTGGTTTTCCTCTGTTTCTTTGCATTGATCATCGAGGAAGGCTTTCTTATCTCTTCTTGCTATTCTTTGGAACTCTGCATTCAAATGGGCATATCTTTTTGTTTCTCCTTTGCTTTTTGCTTCTCTTCTTTTCACAGGTATTTGTATCAGCACCTTTATGTTTCTTCAATACACAAAGAATAAGTAATCAATAGCACTGAAAAATTCTTTAAAAGACAGTATAACCAAATCATTTGAACTAATTTGTGAGAGTACTTCCCTTTGGAAATAATGGTGTCAGATCTAAATTAAATCTTTCAATTCCTCACTATGAGCAGCCTAAATAACACAGCACCAGTGTGTTTTTGATAGTTCAATGCTTACATAAATATTAACACACTGAATTTAAATACATGGTTTTAACCCCATATCTTATTTTCTGTGCCACTTAATCAGTGAGATGGATTAAGTTTCTAGGAGAAGCACACAGCTGTTGGGTGCCACAAATATATTAAGCCACGAAAGTCTATTTGAAGGCAACATTTCTGAAAAAGGCTCACCACCTCATCTGTGATAAGTCTTAGAGCCTTTCACTCATTATAATTAGGTTCAACAGCCAAATAAAACTATTGCATTTAAGCCTGACAACTGAAGGTCATGTTCAAAGTGTGAGGGAGGACATAGCAGAAGAGATGAGATGGAGTTTCTATAAAAACTTTCTCTTACCCTTTAGTGTTTTACTACACATAATCCATAGTTGAGGGCTGGTTATTTGTTTCAGTCCCACAGATGCAAAAAAAAAAAAAAAAACAGCCCCAGGCTGGAAGAATCTCACATTAGGGAAAAAACGGCATTCAGAAATTTTAAAAATGTACATTTCAAGACAAAGCAATCTACAGATTCAATGCAATTGTTATCAAAATTCCAATAGCATGTTTCCCATAAATAGAACAAACAATCTTAAAAATTTGCATGGAACCACCAAAACAATCCTGAATAGCCAAAACAAACTTGACAAAGAACGATGGAGGAGGCATCACACTGCCTGATCTCAAACTAAGTTCAAAGTTATAGCAATCAAAATGGTATGGTATAGGCACTGTTGTTCAGTCACCCAGTCATTTCCAACTCTGCAACCCCACAGATGCAACACGCCAGGCTTCCCTGTCCTTCATCATCTCCTGAAGTGTGCCCAAGTTCACGTCCATTGCATCAGTGATGCCATTTAGCCATTTCATCTTCTGAGGCAGTCTTCTCCTTTTGCCCTCAATCTTTCCTAGCATCAGGGACTTTTCCAATGAGTCAGCCTTTTGCATCAGATGACCAAAATGCTGGAGCTTCAACTTCAGCATCAGTCTTTCCAATGAGTATTTAGGGTTGATTTCCCTTAAGATTAACTGGTTTGATCTCCTTGCTGTCCAAGGGACTCTCTGGAGTCTTCTCCAGCATCACATTTCAAAGGCATTACTTCTTTGGCGTTCTGTTTCCTTTACAGTCCAGCTCTCACAGCCATATGTGACAACCAGGAAGACCATAGCCTTCACTATTATGGACCTTTGTCAACAGAGTAATGTCTCTTCTTTTCAACATACTGTCTAGGTTTGTCATAGCTTTCCTGCCAAGAAGCAATCCTCTTCTGATTTCATGGCTGCAGCCACCATCCACAGTGATTTTAGAGCCCAAGAAGAATAAATTTGTCACTACTTCCACCTTTTCCCCTTCTGTTTGCCACGAAGTAATGGGGCCAGATGCCACGATCTTAGTTATTTTAATATTTAATTTTAAGCCAACACTTTCACTCTTCTCCTTCACCCTCATCAAGAGGCTCTTTTATTTCTGCCATTAGACTAGTATCATCTGCATATCAGAGGCCGTTTGATGTTTCTCCTGCCTTGTGGCTCAGATGGTATTGGCATAAAAATAGATAAATCGATGGAACATAATAGAGAGTATAGAAACAAACCCACACATATACGGTCAACTCATTTATGACAAAGGAGCCAAGAATATACAATGGGGAAAGGACAGTGTCTTCAATAAATGTTGAAAAAACTAGACAGCCACAGGCAAGAGAATAAAACTGGAACACTGTCTTCTATCATTGGACAAGGAAATGGCAATCTACTCCAGAGTTCTTGCCTGGAAAATCCCATGGACAGAGGAGCCTGGCAGGCTACAGTTCTCGGGATTGCCAAGAGTCAGACAGGACTTAGAAACTGAGCATGCATGTCTTATACTATATACAAAAATTAGTTCAAAATGGATTGAGTACTTGAAAGTAAGACCCGAAACCGTAAAACTCCTAAGCGATAAACTCCATGAGAATGGTGTTGGTAATGATATTTTGAGACCTGACTCTGAAGGCAAAGGCAACAAAAGGAAACATAAACAAGTGGGTTTACATCAAACTAAAGAAGCTTCTGCACAGCAAAGGAAACCATCAACAAAACGAAAAAGGAAACCCACCAAATGGGAGCCCTTGATATTTCACTTCTACATTTCAAGGGAATTTGGGTCTTCACAAACCTCCTTAACTAGTACTATAATCTGAACATCTAACCAACACATATTATGTATAGTTCAATGGTGCGTTAGTCATCTGCTTTTGGACTGCCCTGTTTCCTCCATGGGTACCTGACTTTTGATACAGGGGTCATAGCATCTCCTAACCAAACACACGTAGAACTAATTCTCTCACTCTTATTCTCCACTCTCCAGCATCCTGCCTGCATGCCTGGGAAAGGGGAGCATAACAATGCAAGGAACACACAACATTTGATACACGATAAATGCAAAGCTCCTTAGGAAATTCAAGTACAGCCTCACTTTTCTCTGAATATAATCCTATTGAGTTAAAAGTAAAATTGTTACATGAAAAATTGCTGCATTATTGTATCATAAGTTAAACTACGAATATAAACGTAGTCCCATAAAACCCACAAAAACAGAATACCCTGCCTTCCCTTGAAGTTTGGGTGGAAGGAAGCGATCACAGTAGCCTCTTAAGAGAGCTTGTTTAAACATATAGGGATAAGAGAAAGATGATTGTTTCTGAGGGAGGCAGTCATTCTCAGGCAGGTGAGAAAATATTAATTCAAAGAGACTATGTCTTTAAAAATCTGTAACATAATAGCATAGGTAATATCTATTTCTCCTTTAAATTTTTATTTTGACATAATTTCAGGTAAAGCAAAATACTGCAAGAATAGGACAAAAATTTTCTATACATCGTTTTATCCTTTACTCAGATAAACTAGATGTAAACATTTTACTCTGTTTATCCTTCTCTCTTTCCCCGACCCTCCTGTGTGCACACACATACATACACTTTCCCTTTCGGCATTCAAGATTAAGCACGTCTCCTTGCTCCTTAATATATGAATGTGTATTTCCTAAAAGGTCAGTGAGTCAGTTCAGTCACTCAGTCATGTCCGACTCTTCACGATCCCATGAATCCCAGCACGCCAGGCCTCCCTGTCCATCACCAACTCCCGGAGTTCACTCAGACTCACATCCATCGAGTTAGTGATGCCATCCAGCCATCTCATCCTCTGTCGTCCCCTTCTCCTCCTGCCCCCAATCCCTCCCAGCATCAGAGTCTTTTCCAATGAGTCAACTCTTCTCATGAGGTGGCCAAAGTACTGGAGTTTCAGCTTCAGCATCATTCCCTCCAAAGAAATCCCAGGGCTGATCTTCAGAATGGACTGGTTGGATCTCCTTGTAGTCCAAGGCACTCTCAAGAGTCTTCTCCAATACCACAGTTCAAAAGCATCAATTCTTCGGTGCTCAGCCTTCTTCACAGTCCAACTCTCACATCCATACATGATCACAGGAAAAACCATAGCCTTGACTA
>NW_011491028.1:992821-992974 GCF_000754665.1 Bison bison bison | reverse complement strand
CTTTTAATTTCATGGCTGCAATCACCATCTGCAGTGATTTTGGAGCCCCAAAAAATAAAGTCTGACAAGGTTTCCACTGTTTCTCCATCTACTTCCCATGAAGTGATGGGACCAGATGCCATGATCTTAGTTTTCTGAATGTTGAGCTTTAAG
>NW_011491028.1:991758-992721 GCF_000754665.1 Bison bison bison | reverse complement strand
GTCTCTGCTTTTGAATATGCTAGTCTAGGTTGGTCATAACTTTTCTTCCAAGGAGTAAGCGTCTTTTAATTTCATGGCTGCAGTCAGCATGTGCAGTGATTTTGGAGCCCCAAAAAATAAAGTCTGTACACTGTTTCCCCATCTATTTCCCATGAAATGATGGGACCGGATGCCATGATCTTCGTTTTCTGAATGTTGAGCTTTAAGCCAACTTTTTCACTCTCCTCTTTCACTTTCATCAAGAGGCATTTTAGTTCCTCTTCAATTTCTGCCATAAGGGTGGTGTCATCTGCATATCTGAGGTTATTGATATTTCTCCCGGCAATCTTGATTCCAGCTTGTGTTTCTTCCAGTCCAGCGTTTCTCATACTTTACTCTGCATATAAGTTAAATAAGCAGGGTGATAATATACAGCCTTGACGTACTCTTTTTCCTATTTGGAACCAGTCTGTTGTTCCATGTCCAGTTCTAACTGTTGCTTTCTGACCTGCATACAGGTTTTCTCTTTCAGAATTTTCCACAGTTTTTTGTGATCCACACAGTCAAAGGCTTTGGCATAGTCAATAAAGCAGAAATAGATGTTTTTTCTGGAAGTCTCTTGCTTTTTCCATTATCCAGTGGATGTTGGCAATTTGATCTCTGGTTCCTCTGCCTTTTCTAAAACCAGCTTGAACATAAAGAAGTTCACAGTTCATGGATTGCTGAAGCCTGGCTGGAGAATTTTGAACATTACTTTACTCACATGTGAGATGAGTGCAATTGTGCGGTAGTTTGAGCATTCTTTGGCATTGCCTTTCTTTGGGATTTGAATGAAAACCGACCTTTTCCAGTCCTGTGGCCACTGCTGAGTTTTCCAAATTTGCTGGCATATTGAGTGCAGCACTTTCACAGCATCATCTTTCAGGATTTGGAATAGTTTAACTGGAATTCCATCACCTCCACTAGCTTTGTTCGTAGTGATGC
>NW_011491028.1:991287-991658 GCF_000754665.1 Bison bison bison | reverse complement strand
CTCAAGAGTCTTCTCCAATACCACAGTTCAAAAGCATCAATCTTCGGTGCTCAGCCTTCTTCACAGTCCAACTCTCACATCCATACATGACCACAGGAAAAACCATAGCCTTGACTAGACGGACCTTTGTTGGCAAAGTAACATCTCTGCTTTTTAATATGCTATCTAGGTTGGTCTAGATAACTTTCCTTCCAAGGAGTAAGCGTCTTTTAATTTCATGGCTGCAATCACCATCTGCAGTGATTTTGGAGCCCCAAAAAATAAAGTCTGACAAGGTTTCCACTGTTTCTCCATCTACTTCCCATGAAGTGATGGGACCAGATGCCATGATCTTAGTTTTCTGAATGTTGAGCTTTAAGCCAACTTTTTCA
>NW_011491028.1:976668-991187 GCF_000754665.1 Bison bison bison | reverse complement strand
GATGTCTGGCTCTAGGTCAGTGATCACACCATCGTGATTATCTGGGTCATGAAGATCTTTTTTGTACAGTTCTTCTGCGTATTCTTGCCATCTCTTCTTAATATCTTCTGCTTCTGTTAGGTCCATACCATTTCTGTCCTTTATCGAGCCCATCTTTGCATGAAATGTTCCTTTGGTATCTCTAATTTTCTTGAAGAGATCTCTAGTCTTTCCCATTCTGTTGTTTTCCTCTATTTCTTTGCATTGATCGCTGAGGGAAGGCTTTCTTATCTCTTCTTGCTATTCTCTGGAACTCTGCATTCAGATGCTTATATCTTTCCTTCTCTCCTTTGCTTTTTGCTTCTCTTCTTTTCACAGCTATCTGTAAGGCCTCCCCAGACAGCCACTTTGCTTTTTTTCATTTCTTTTCCATGGGGATGGTCTTGATCCCTGTCTCCTGTACAATGTCACAAACCTCATTCCATAGTTCATCAGGCACTCTATCTATCAGATCTAGTCCCTTAAATCTATTTCTCACTTCCACTGTATAATCATAAGGGATTTGATTTAGGTCATACCTGAATGATCTAGTGGCTTTCCCTACTTTCTTCAATTTCAGTCTGAATTTGGTAATAAGGAGTTCATGATCTGAGCCACAGTCAGCTCCTGGTCTTGCTTTTGTTGACTGTATAGAGCTTCTCCATCTTTGGCTGCAAAGAACATAATCAATCTGATTTTGGTGTTGACCATCTGGTGATGTCCATGTATAGAGTCTTCTCTTGTGTTGTTGGAAGAGGGTGTTTACTATGACCAGTGTGTTCTCCTGGCAAAAGTAGCCTTTGCCCTGCTTCATTCCATATTCCAAGGCCAAATTTGCCTGTTACTCCAGGTGTTTCTTGACTTCCTACTTTTGCATTCCAGTCCCGTATAATGAAAAGGACATCTTTTTTGGGTGTTAGTTCTAAAAGGTCTTGTAGGTCTTCATAGAACCTTTCAACTACAGCTTCTTCAGCATTACTGGTTGGGGCATAGACTTGGATTACTGTGATATTGAATGGTTTGCCTTGGAAACAAACAGAGATCATTCTGTCATTTCTGAGATTGCATCCAAGTACTGCATTTCAGACTCTTTTGTTGACCATGATGGCTACTCCATTTCTTCTGAGGGACTCCTGCCCAGAGTAGTAGACATAATGGTCATCTGAGTTAAATTCACCCATTCCAGTCCATTTTAGTTTGCTGATTCCTAGAATGTCGACATTCACTCTTGCCATCTCTTGTTTGACCACTTCCAATTTGCCTTGATTCATGGACCTGACATTCCAGGTTCCTATGCAATATTGCTCTTTATAGCATCAGACCTTGCTTCTATCACCAGTCACATCCACAGCTGGGTATTCTTTTTGCTTTGGCTCCATCCCTTCATTCTTTCTGGAGTTATTTCTCCATCCTGTAGCATGTTGGGCAGCTACTGACCTGGGGAGTTCCTCTTTCAGTATCCTATCATTTTGCCTTTTCATACTGTTCATGGGCTTCTCAAGGCAAGAATACTGAAGTGGTTTGCCATTCCCTTCTCCAGTGGACCACATTCTGTCAGATCTCTCCACCATGACCCGCCCGTCTTGGGTTGCCCCAAGGGCATGGCTTAGTTTCATTGAGTTAGACAAGGCTGTGGTCCTAGTGTGATTAGATTGACTAGTTACTCTTAGATACAGTGAAAGTGAAAGTCACTCAGTCATGTCCGACTCTTTGCTACCCCACGGACTGTAGCCTAACAGGCTCCTCCGTCCATGGGATTTTCCAGGCAAGAATACTGGAGTGGGTTGCCATTTCCTTCTCCTAGATAACTATAATATAATTAACACAATCAAGAAACTAATATTGATGCAATACCATTATCTAATTGAGACTTTGTTCACAGTTTGCCAATTGTGCCGGTTAAATTCTGGCTAGGAAAAGAAGGTCCCAGATCTAAGGTGCCTTCAGCTATATCTTTTTAAACCTGAAATCGCTTCTTACTGTTTCTTGTGCTTTATGACAAGGATGTTGATATTTGAAGAGTATAGGTCAGAACACTTAACCACGATCTGGTGTTTTGTGATTTGGTCCATGTCTGCACTTTTGGCAGGAATCAATGATGCTTCTTGTCTCCCATGTACCACATCAGGAAGCACTTGATACCAATCTGTCCCATAATGGTGAAGATGTAATCTTGATCGTGTGCTCAGGTGGTAATTGCCAGGTTTCCATACTATAGAGTTAACATCATTTCCCTTTGTAACTAGTAAGCATCTTATGAAGGAGATATATATATCCATCTTAAAAATATTACTTTAAATTTCAGAAATTATAAATCAAATGATTCCCCCCTTTTGTTCTCATTAGCTAGTATAAACTATTTGCAATCCTGTATTTTGAAGAGTTTAAAAGTCTATTGTATCTGGAACACTCATGTATTTTGAGTGATATTAAATTAGCGTAAGTCCATTCTACCTAAAATATGAACATTTACCATACATTTTTAAGGACAAAAGTGCTCTCATGGTCATAGGTTAATAGCAGCTTGATTAAGGATAAACACATTTCACTTTTATAATCATTCTTATTCTTCTTGAAATTAGAATCCTCTTCATCCAAAACAATTAAAGATGGTAATTGATTGTAATTCAATGTAAGGCAAGGTCTGGTAATATATCTAAGAAGCGTTTATTTTGAAAATGTGCCCATTGGCACATCTTATCCCTCAGCATTAAGCATCTAATTTTCTGCAGCAAAATTCAGTATTGGAGATAGTTTAGAATAATTGTGACTTTCTGTTGAATAAAGTAGGGAAACATTTGCTTGTAGACATGTCTATCAACAGATCTCCTTGGAAATCTTGTTATTTAATAAAGGAAACTTTAAGTTTTGCAAAAATCACCCTGCTTCATGGAGCACGGTTTAGAGTACAGGAAAGGGTGTAAACAGAGTGACCACATAGGAGGCTGTTGCAGTCATCCAGAGAAGGGATGAAATACCAATTTGAGATATAATTCAGAGGAAAAATCAATAAGAATTGGTGATTATTTAGATATAAGGAATAAGAGTGAGGCTTCCCAGGTGGCTCTAGTGGTAAGTGAAGTGAATCCACTCAGTCGTGTCTGACTCTGCAACCCTGTGGACTGTAGCCTTCCAGGCTCCTCAGTCCATGAAATTTTTCAGGCAAGAGTACTGGAGTGAGTTGCCATTTCCTTCTCCAGGGGATCTTCCTGACCCAGGGAATGAACCCAGGTCTCCCACATTGCAGGCAGACGCCTTACCGTCTGAGCCACCAGGGAAGCCCTCTAGTGGTAAAGAACCTGCCAATGCAGGAGACCTAAGAGATGTGGGTTTGAACCCTGGGTTAGGAAGATCCCCTGGAGGAGGTCATGGCAACTCACTCCAGTATTCTTGCCTGGGGAATCCCATGTATAGAGGAGCCTGGCGGGCTATCATCCATAGAGCTGCAAAGAGTCAGACATGACTGAAGTGAGTTAACATGCATGCAAGGAGTAAGAGTAAGATACAAAAAGATGTCAGGACAATCCTCTGGATTTGATTTGAACAGCTGTGTGGACAGCTTGTCGTTTACTGGGAAAGGAGACTGGGGAGATAGGAGGTTTTGCACATGTTGCCATGGGGGAATCCTAGTGAATATGACCAGGAGGCAATTGGATGTACAAGTGTGGAGCACAGGAAAGAGGTCAGAGTGGAACCACTGTACCAAGAGTTCCCATATGTTTACATGAATCTGTTTCTATTTTTCAATTAGGTTTCAACGAATGGAAGGTGTTTTTTTTTCCTTTAATATCCACAATCATCATATTAAACAGGTAAAGTGAGCATGAACCAGTTTTATGGTTCAATGAAATACTACTTTGCAATAAAAAAGAATGTTAAACTCAGCATATGAGTCTCATCTGAATCTCATATGCATTATGAGGCATGAAAGAAGTCGGAGTCAAAAGGTTACATCCTGTATCATTCCATTTTTATGACTTGCTGACAATGCAAAACTATGGAGATGAAGAACAGATCAGTGGTTACTTAGGGTTAGAATTGGAGTTCGGATTTGGTTACAAAGAGGCAGCATGAGGAAATTTTTTTTAAGGTGAAGTTAATTGTTCTGTGGCCTTTCCCAGTGGCTCAGCGATAAAGAATCTGCCTGCAATGCAGGAGACGTGGGTTCCATCGCTGGTCAGGAAGATCCCCTGGAAGAGGTCGTGGCTACCCACTACAGTATTCTTGCCTGGAGAATTCCATGGACAGAGGAGCTATGAAGAGTCAGACATGACTGAAGTGACTGAGCATGAGCACAGGTCTGTGTTTCAACTGTGGTGGTAGCTACAAAACTCTAAGGATTTGTCCAAACTCAGAGAACCGTACAAGTTAAAAGTGAATTTTAATGTGTGCATATTTCTGAGTGTCCAGTAAAAGGATTTTAAGCAAGGGAGTGTGTTTTAGAAAGATCACCCTGGCTCCAGTGTAAAGACTGGATAGGAGGCACTGAGCCCCAGGGCACGAGACTTGGTTGAGGGCTGCTGATTAATCCAGTAAAATGTGACTATGGCCTGAACTAGGAGGACAGAGAGAGTAGACAGATTTGACAGATGCTACATGGTACAACCGGGAGGAGGAAAGGAGTGGGAGACATTGCTCATGTGTTTCACTTGAGAAGTAGATGGATGGTGAGGTCATTTGCCAGGAGAAAACTGGATTCAAAAAGATTACAGGGGAAGGGCAGTAACAGGATATGTTAAGGTTTGTGGTATAATTGCACATTTCTAGGCAGATGTTTACATGGTGTCATGGCTAAAGGAAAATGTTTGTATTCTATCCAAGTAATGGAGCTGAAGGGTGACATAATGCACTATATTTATAAACTGACATTTTCAGGAACCCAAAGGCAGTACATAAAATATGCAAAGTTTTTTTTTTTTTTTGCTGTTTTGTTTTTGATTTATTGAATTATTCCTCCTGGAGACATTTCTAGCTGTGGACATGGGGCCTTTAAATTTGTTGCCCACACCAACTTTCAAAACTGATGACTAGAGTTTGAATAACAAAGGTGAGGACTTACAGTAGCTAGTTCCTCTTTAGCTTGTGCTAGATCTCAGCTCCAAGGACAGTAGGCTCTTTTGCCTAAAGAAATATAATTAAATAGATGAATAAGACAGATGTTTCTAAAAGTCCTTGAAAACGTTACTCCAATAATGTGGGCTAAGATAACCTTTAATTTTACAGCTCAAGGACAATGAGGAAAAACATATTTGCCTATGTCACATAATATTTCTCAATAGGCTTAATTATGTTGATGGTATTTAATTCTTCAGTGACTGGTTGGGTTTAGTTCTCATTAGTGCTGGAAGAATTGACATGGAGCCTGCCCTGCAGAGTTAGAAATAGTTATTTTCCTTACTACCCTTTCCAACAAAGCAAAAATCAGCCAAAAAAAGCATAGGGGTTCTCAAAGCCATAGATAACAATACTTGCTCCCATGATGTTTTGAGTTCTTTTAATTGTTGCAGATGTATAGCTCTGTTCTTGGAGAATACCATGATCTTCTTTTAAAAAATTATTTTAATTGTGGCAATATGCACATAAAATTTAACATTTTAACTATTTTGAAGTGTAGTTCAATGGTAGTAAGCATATTTACATTATTGTGCAACTGTCAGCCCCATCTATTTCTAGGATTTTTTCATTTAGTAAATTGTGATAGTTCGACCATAAAGAAGGCTGAATGCCAAAGAATCGATGCTTTCAAATTGTGGTGTGGGTAAAGACTCTTGAGAGTCTTTGACTACAAGGAGATCAAACCAGTGAGTCCTAAAGGAAAGCAACCCTGAATATTCATTGGAAGGACTGATGTTGAAGCTGAAGCTCCAATACTTTGGCTATGTGATGCGAAGAGCCGAATAATTGGACAGGATCCTGGTGCTGGGAAAAATTGAAGCAAAAGAGTGGCAGAGGATGAGATGGTTAGATAGCATCACCAACTCAATGGACATGAATTTAAGCAACCTCTGGGAGATAGTGGAGGATGGAGGAGCCTGGCTTGCTGCAGTCCTTGGGGTCACTAACAGTCGGGCACAATTAATGACTGAACAACAAAACAACTCTACACAATAAAAATAACTCCCTATTCTTCTCTCCCACAGCCAGAGAAACCATCATTATTCTTTCTGTTACTATAAGCTAGTGGCTCAGATGGTACAGAATCTGCCTGCAATGCAGGAGACCTGGGTTCAATTCCTGGGTCAGTAAGATCCCCTGGATAAGGGCATGGCAACCTACTCCAGTATTCTTGGCTGGAGAATTTCATGGACACAGGAGCCTGGCATGGCATCATAATGAGTTGGACACAACTGAGTGTCTAACACTTTCACTTTCACTAGGTGCCTCATATAAGTGGGATCACAAAGTATTTGTCCTTTTATTTCACTTAGCATAATGTCTTCAAGTTTCATCATGTTGTAACTTTTGTTAGAATTTCCTTCCTTTTTAAGGCTGAACAACGTTCCATTGTAAGCAGCATTTTGTCTATTAGTTCATATATGATGGACACTTAACTGATTAAACCTTTTGCATACTGTGAATAATGTTGCTATGAACATGCTATAAAAATCTCTCTTCAAGTCTTTGCTTTCAGTTCTTTGGGATGTATAATCAGAAATAGCACTTCTAGATTGTGAGATTAAGAATTACATATCTAGTATTTCTGCTGAGTTCTTTCCTATTCTTGACACAGTTGAACACACACTCAGAATTCAAAAGTGCCAATTGGTTGTGATGTATAGTAATGCATTAAAACGTTTTTGGATTTGCTTTGAGTCAATATTTAAGTATCTATATTTCTCTACCTCAGATATCAACAACCTCAGATATACAGGTGACATTACCCTAATGGCAGAAAGTGAAGGGACACTAAAGAGACACTTGATGAAGGTGAAAGAGGAGAGTGAAAAAGCTGGCTTCCAATTCAACATTCAAAAAACTAATATCATGGCATCCGGTCCCATCACTTCATGGCAAATAGATGGGAAAACAATGGAAACTGTGACAGACTTTGCTTTCTTGGGCTCCAAAATCACTGTGAACAGTGACTGCAGCTATAAAATTAAAAGCCACTTGCTCCTTGGAAGAAAAGCTATGACAAACCTAGACAGCATATTAGAAATCAAACATATCACTTTGCTAGCAAATATCCATATAGTCAAACCTGTGGTTTTTTTCAGTAGTAATGTACAGATGTAAGAAACTGAAAGTCGCCCAGTCGTTTCCAACTCTTTGCGACCTCATGGACCATACAGTCCATGGAATTCTACAGGCCAGAATACTGGAGTGGGTAGCCTTTCCCTTCTCCAGGGGATTTTCCCAACCCAGGGATCAAACCCAGGTCTCCCACATTGCAGGCAGATTCTTTACCAGCTGAGCCACAAGGGAAGCCCACAGATGTGAGAGATGGACCATAAAGAAGACTGAAAAATTGATGCTTTCAACCTGTGGTGCTGCAGAAGACTCTTGAGAGTCCCTTGGACAGTAAGGACATCAACCCAGTCAATCCTAAGGGAAATCAACCCTGAACATTCATTGGAAAGACTGATGCTGAAGCTAAAAGCTCCGACACTTTGGCCACCTGATGCAAAGAGCTGACTCACTGGAAAAGAAAGACCCTGATGCTGGAAAGATTGAGGGCAGGAGGAGAAGTGGGCAACAGAGGAAGAGATGGTTGGATGGCATCACCAACTCAATGGACATGAGTTTGAGCAAACTCCAGAAGATAGTGAAGGACAGGGAAACACGGCGTGCTGCAGTCCATGGGGTCTCGAAGAGTAGGACATGCCTGAGCAACTGAACAGCAACAATAGCTTTCCAACAACATCACAAAAGAGACTTTCAGAATATGATTCTAGGGACTCCATCCTCATGGAGAAATTGAGACTAAATAGTTCAGTATCTGTTAATCAGCTGAGAGTGTGGAGAGCATTTTGGGAAAATTGACCTAAAGCACAAGAGTGAACTCAATGTTTGGAAGAATCTCAAGTAATTCATCCAGAGAAGGCAATGGCACCCCACTCCAATACTCTCGCCTGGAAAATCCCATGGGCAGAGGAGCCTGGTAGGCTGTAGTCCATGGGGTCGCTAAGAGTCGGACACGACTGAACGATTTCACTTTCACTTTTCACTTTCATGCATTGGAGAAGGAAATGGCAACCCACTCCAGTGTTCTTGCCTGGAGAATCCCAAAGATGGGGGAGCCTGGTGGGCTTCTGTCTGTGGGGTCACACAGAGTTGGACACGACTGAAGCGACTTAGCCACAGCAGCAGCAGCAGCAGCAAGTAATTCATCATTGACGGAGCTTGAGTTTACAAAACAGGGTGTAGCAAGGCATGAAAATGAAGAACAGGCAGGTCTTGCTACAGTGTCTGAAAACTGGGATTCCATCTGTAAACCATGGATTGCCAACTCCAGTCCAGCATTTGTGGCTTCCTGAAGAGCTTGTAAAGAAAGAGGCTGGAGTCGCATTTGGACTCATCGAGAACGTCATGATCAGAGGGCAGGGAGGACAGTGAAGGAAGGCACACATGTCAGGTTCAGGCTCCTGCTTTGGCAATGGGGAGCTGCCAAGGGTGCTTTTCCCTGGCAGAAGTGGCCTCAGACACACGTAGTTTATATCACCAGAGTTTATTCCTTAAATTTGGCCCATTTTTATAGATGCTGAGAGATCACTGATCAATATTATATGATTATGTTCATAGCATCTGATGTGTCCTCCTGGTTCTGTTGAGACATTCTAGTAAAATAAAACATATGCTGATTTAGCAAGTAACATTGGTCTCTTCTGATTCCTGATCAATTGATCAGTACAAGTTTCAAGTGAGGCACAACCATCTATTGTCCTTAATCCTCTCAACTTAATGTAACCTGTAATTTAAGGAGCCTCTCAAAGGCTGTTTTGAAACTGATCTGCTAGTTTGCAAGTCACATTATTACCTTAGGAACTAACCCCAGGTTCCTCATAATTCAAGCCACATAGACTTGACTTCTCATTTTCCAAGATTTTCCTTAGGTTTTTAAGATCTTCACTTGAATATGCTCAATATAAACTAGTAATGGACTTCCCTCATGGCTCAGATGGTAAAGCATCTGCCTACAGGAGACAGCAGGTCTATGGGTTCAATCCCTGGGTCAGGAAGATCTCCTGGAGAAGGAAATGGCAACCCACTGCAACCCCCATGGGGTTGCAAAGAGTCAGATATGACTGAGCGACTTCATTTTCACATAAACTAGAAAATTTTTTTAAAAAGAGTACTTTATATTGTAAAAAGAATGACCTTTAAGGTTATCATGCTAGGAGGAAAGGCTAGGTACAGTCTGGGTAGTGTGGTGCTGTTCAGTGGCTCAGTAATGTCTGACTCTTTGCAACCCCATGGACTGCAGCACATCAGTCTTCCCTGACCTTCACTATCTCACAGAATTTACTCAAACACATGTCCATTGAGTCGATGATGCTATCCAACCATCTCATCTTCTGTCACTCCCTTCTCCTCTTGTCATCAATCTTTCCCAGCAACAGGGTCTTTTCCAATGAGTTGGCTCTTCACACCAGGTGGTCAATTTAATTCAGATGACCATTATATCTACTACCGTGGGCAAGAATCCCTTAGAAGAAATGGAGCAGCCCTCATAGTCAACAGAAGAGTCTGAAATGAAGTACTTGGGTAGTGTATTGAGGAATGGCATATTAAACCATAACAGAATTAAAGAGGAGAAAGTAGGTAATAGGAAAAAGACAACTGATTTAGATTAGAACTATCAGGCTACTAAATATGAAGACAAATTTGTGTTGTATCATTATAAAAGCATATATTAGGAACTGATCAATAACCTATCCATAACAAACCTCTTTGTAGAACATTATAATTAAGCTTTTAAGATTTTATTATTTAATAAATAGTTGCAAATCTTTCAATGTTTTAGTAGGCTTTCCTTTCCAGCCATTTAATTATCTTTGTGGCTCTCCACCAAGTTTTCCATTTTTCAAACATTTTGGTTCATGAAATTGAATGTAATATATTTCCCAGGGCTTGCAAATTTTGATATCTTGACTTTTTAATTTTTCTCACTTCTCTTATAAAGACAACTATTATATGATGTCACTTATATGTGGAATCTAAAAAATAATACAGTGGATCTCTATACAAAATAGAAAAAGACCCGCAGGCATAGAAAAAGAAAAAAAAAAAAAACCTTGTGGTTATCAAAGGGGAAAGGGAGGGTGGGGAACAATAAATTGAGAGTATGTGATTAACAGATACAAACGATTATACATAAAACAGAAAGGCAACAAGGATTTACCATATAACACAAGGAAGTATATTCAATATCTTATAATAACCTATAATGGAAAATAATCTGAAAATATATATATAATATATAATAAAGATATATAAATCTGAAATACATAAATATATTTAAATTCATATATGTATATAAATATATATGAGTCACTTTGCTGTACACCTGAGATGAATACAATACTGTGAATGAACAATATTTCAATTAAAGAAAGAAGCCACATTATAGTGGGTCAAAGAGTTCATGAGAACTATAAAAAGGAGAAAAGTGTTGAACAAGCTACAGCACATATAGAGACCTATTTGATATCTTAATTTTAAAAATAATGAAAATAACAGAAAATTTAGGTTCCATGACTTTTTTCTGTGTGTTTCAGACACCTCTTAAATTATGTATGGTGTCTTATCTGCCTATGGTATACATATACAAATATTTAATACAAATTCTTCAGTCTCCTAAATGCTATAATTCAATGTGGAATTTCATCTTAATTCCAATCCTTACTAGTTTTATGACCTTGGGTTACACGGTTTGCCTAGTGTCATATCTAGTGTGTAAGGTAATTTGGGCTTCAAATTCAGGCCTGACTCCAAAGCTTACATTCTTCGCCATGGAGATTTCTGGTGAACCTACTGAAGTATGAGTCAGCCCCCACTTTTATCAATGCCAGCCTGACTTAGGTTTTTTCATGTGAATCTACCTACCCATCCCTTCCACAGCACACAGACAGTGAGAAATTGGATATAGGTCCTTAGATCAAGAATCTGCCTAAAAGGTAGGAATAAAAGCATTAGTCTTCATGTCTCCATATGCCTAAGCATAAGTCCATCCCTTCCTCCTCACTAACCCCATTCCCTTTCCTGAATTCCCAGCCAACTGTAGCTGAGAAATAGATAACCTGTTGTACAGAGAAGTTCTCCAGCAAAAACCTCTATGAAAAAACAATGCAATTAAATGGTGCCAATTATACAAATCAATCACATGCACACTTTACAGGGCGTCCTATATTTGCTGTGGATGGTGGATGGTTTATTCACTAAGTTGTGTCCAACTCTTTGCGACCCCATGGACCGTAACCCACCAGGTTCCTCTGTCCATGGGATTTTCCAGGCAATAATACTGGAGTGGTTTGCCATTTCCTTCTCCAGGGGATCTTCCCAACCCAGGGATCAAACCCGGGTCTCCTGCACTGCAGGCAGATTCTTCACCAATTGAGTTACCAGGGAAGATCCTATTCTTTGTGGACGATTCCAAATGGCATCATCTGTGACAATAAGTATATCAGTTTTGCCATCATCAGAGTAAAAACATGTAAGCACACACACAAAAAAGTTCTAAATCTTCATTTGAAGTCAATGACTCATATTTTAAATGCTTTTGATGTGTAATGTAAGGAACTGTTTTTAATTGAAATAGAACAAATACGTTATTTCAAAGAGTTTCAAAAGAAAAATGATTATTATGTTAAATTTCAGCTATTTTTTACGGGTTTTCCATGGCCATAGGCTTCTCTTTTTGGCACTTTTTTCTTCTACTAGTGAAGAAACAAAAAATGACAGCAGTTAATGCCAGGTCCTTTGAGCCACTGCTCTATAACAAAGCAATTTAGGGAGGCAGACAGAGGATGGAGTCAACTTTTATGAGAAAGTTGCTCATGTTTTCCTCTGATACAACTTTTCCATTCAGATGTTTTATGACAACTACAGTCTCTAAGGACTAACTGTAAAGTTAAGACTGATATTTTAAAATAAGACATCCCTTATTACTTAATCACAGCAATCTGACAATAAACCCATCTGCCTATAATGGGCCAACTCCACAAACTGCTCAAGTCCAGAAAGTTGAATATCTGAAAGAACTCATTGTTTTAATCTGGAATGCAAAATTTTACATTCAGACTTTGAGTCTGAATTTTACGTCATTAATAGGATAAGACATTTGCTATTCTTTTCCACCATGGGCACCTAAATTTTTAAAATCTGATTTGTTTCACATTAAAGGATGAAAGAATCATCCTCAGAAGTGTTTGGGATCATATACAGTCTCATATTTGGTAATCAATTGTTGTTCTATATACAATCACAGTAAGAATTCCTGAGATTTGTTGAGTTGTTACTCTAAAGAGTGTGATTGACATGCAATTTATCATTGAATTCACACAGGATAAAATTATTTTCTCCATTATACAGAGGAAATACCTAAGGCTTAAAGATATTGCATAAGCTTTCAAAGTCACCGAGTTATAAGTGGAAGTGGTCGAAACTCACAAGGTTTGAGATCAGAATCCAATACTCTGAACCTTTACAAAAAAGAAAATGTAGGGTGTATCAATTACTATAATGAGTGAGAATCCATACCTAAAAGACGGTGTCATGTGGTTAATGAGTTAATGCAACAGCAAGAAAGGAAGAAAATAATGAATATTTTTTAAACAATGTACATAGCATTCCAGAGACCTATAAATATTTCACTTTCACTTTTTATATAAAAGAATATTTTGAAAAACACACAAGAAAACGAAGTGGATGACTTTAGGTCAGAACTATTTTAAGGAGACTAAATATTGGTGATGAGTAAACCCTGTCATGCTAAGCACTTAAAGTGGTTTCTAATACTTTATAAAGGAGAAGTATTTCTATCCAATTCATCTGGGTTTTTGAAGACTCAAAGGAAAAAAAGAAAAATATATAATTTGTTGCCAGTGACATACTTTTCTAATTATGACACCTATTTCTTGAATTGATTCTTCTTAACCAGGTTAACAGGCTTATGTCACATATTGTTATGAACTGATCAATTGAAAGCCCATTATTGATCCACTGACCCAGTTGTTCCAGAATGGAAGAAATGAATGAGATGAGAGTCATGATCTCTGAGGAGCCCAAGCTTCATCCATTTGATTCTGTTTAAATGGACATGCTTTTGAGAGTTCTAAGGGCTAGTATTAATGGTTATGATGAGTCAACAGGTGTAAAGCTATGGATATTTGCTTATCCTGGTTAAAGTTCACTGTCTAGCCATTTCTTGGTGCTGTTACTGTTGGCTAAGGTAGAAGACTGAGACCTTTTATGAAGTGTGTGGGTATTAGAAAAGCAGCTTATGTGTGTAGACAAAGTGCTTGTGCCTCATAAAAGAGACTATGAAAAAAATTACTATTGGGACCATGCTTCTCTAAAGGCAAAACTAATCCAAACTGGACTAGGGTCATGGTTTATGAGTCTTACTGCAGTTTGTACATAAAAGAATCCACAGAATACATATGGACATAACCAGAATACATATGGTAAAGACTTAAGGGATGAAATTTGTGTGAAAACAAGAATGAGATAATAATAAGGTCCTGCAGAAAGTGAGAGTATGGACAATTTATGTTGTAAGGAACAGACTTAGGCTGTAGTACTTTTTTTTAAAATAAGATACATGTGGAAATGAGAATGATGAGACTGATCACATGCCTGAGCTTAAAAAAATTATAGAGATTGGCTTTGCCTAGAAGGAAATAGAATTCAGCAATTGGAAGGTGGTTTAGAATCCAACATAACTCTAGACACGGGGTTGTCTCCTTCATCTGGGCAACAGGAGCTCCTTCCTTCCCACTCTGCTGTGATTGAGACTCAACTACCCTCTACTTTTCTGGGAAAGATTGAAGGCAGGAAGGGAAGGGGACAACAGAGGATGAGATGGTTGGATGGCATCACCAACTCGATGGACATGAGTTTGAGCAAGCTCTGGGAGATGGTGAAGGACAGGGAAGCCTGGCGTAGTGTAGTCCATGGGGTTGCAAAGAGTCAGACAAGACTGAGCTACTGAACTGAACCCTCTGCTTTGGCTCCGTTCTAAGTCATTGGCTTCTGCCCTTTCTTCTAAGTACTCCTTTCCTTCTGCGGGTCTAGCACCCAGCATTTTCAGTGCAGAGAACCCATTTTGTTTGTTAGCCCACCGTCCAACAGAGAGCTCCTTCATGGAAGGATATTTGTGTCAGGAAAATAATGTACTTCTGGTTAGTGTGCAGACCAGTTGTCTTTAGGTCAAAAGCTTACCCAGAGTACATCATGAGAAATGCTGGACTGGAAGAAACACAAACTGGAATCAAGATTGCTGGGAGAAATATCAATAATCTCAGATATGCAGATGATACCACCCTTATGGCAGAAAGTGA
>NW_011491028.1:971020-976568 GCF_000754665.1 Bison bison bison | reverse complement strand
CTCAACATTCAGAAAACAAAGATCATGGCATCCAGTCCCACCACTTCATGGGAAATAGATGGAGAAACAGTGGAAACAGTGTCAGACTTTATTTTTCTGGGCTCCAAAATCACTGCAGATGGTGACTGCAGCCATGAAATTAAAAGTCGCTTACTCCTTGGAAGGAAAGTTATGACCAACCTAGATAGCATATTCAAAAGCAGAGACACTACTTTGCCAACAAAGGTTCGTCTAGTCAAGGCTATGGTTTTTCCTGTGGTCACGTATGGATGTGAGAGTTGGACTGTGAAGAAGGCTGAGTGCCGAAGAATTGATGCTTTTGAACTGTGGTGTTGGAGAAGACTCTTGAGAGTCCCTTGGACTGCAAGGAGATCCAATCAGTCTATTCTAAAGGAGACCAGCCCTGGGTGTTCTTTGGAAGGAATGATGCTAAAGCTGAAACTCCAGTACTTTGGCCACCTCATGCAAAGAGTTGACTCATTGGAAAAGACTCTGATGCTGGGAGGGATTGGGGGCAGGAGGAAAAGGGGACGACAGAAGATGAGATGTCTGGATGGCATCACTGACTCGGACGTGAGTTTGAGTGAACTCCGGGAGATGGTGATGGACAGGGAGGCCTGGCGTGCTGCAATTCATGGGGTCGCAAAGAGTCGGACACGACTGAGTGACTGATCTGATCTGATCTGATCTGATGGTATAGAGATCACAGCAAGTAGAATGTGGTTGCCCATGGTGCTGGAACATGACACTCTCCTAGATGTCTTGCTTCCTCTCTAGATGTCCTCAGCTCCTTTTTCAAGATTATGTTCCCTAACTAGGCAATAAATGTTGGATTTCTCTGAGGCTGAGTCTTGGACCTTTTTCATTGTTCCCCAATATCTTTCTCCTTATATAATCTCTACCATGTCCATGACTTCAGTTCACACACATGTGCAACAACTGTAAAATGTTTGTCTTTTTCCTAGATCTCTGCTTTGAGCCCCAGATCAGACACCTCATTGTTAGTTTTATATTTCCACTTTTATGTCTGAAAGGCTTGTCAGTTTCAACCTGTTCTTATGTTTCAAATCCACAAGTCCTCCAGTATACCCTTTCTTCAAGTGTACATCACTATCCATTCTGTTACAAAAGTCATAAGCTTAAGAGTCATGTTTGACATATTCTTCTGCCTCCAATCCACTTTCAATCTATCCCTTGTTCTGTTAATTTCACTTCCTCAACATGTCTTGAAGTCATTCCCTTTCAAGCTCTTCAAAGCCACCACTCTAGTTCATGCTGCCATCATCAATCTCCTGGAGCACTGGAGGAGCCCCCACGTTGATCCCCCTCATGTACACTAACTCCGTTTCAATTCACTCCTGACACTGAAGTTGCAGAGAACTTTACAAAAAGTTACTCTTATCATGTCACCCTCCTATCTAACACTTCTAGTGATTTCCTATTGCTCCTGGAATTGAGAACAACATCTTTAATGTGATCCTGCGTATCTGGTCGAGGCCCTGTCTACCTCACCACCTTCATCTTATACACTGTGACTTTTTTCTAGCCACATTGGGCTCACTTCTGACCCTCGAGTATGCCAGGATTCTTCCTTGGGACAAGTTCTTTCAGTGAGCTGATCCTTTAAATAGAAGACTCTATAATGCCTGGTCATCTGGGTGACTCCTACCCAATCTTCAAAACTTGAGTTTTGCTTATCCTCATCTATGTCAGGATCCTCTGCCATACAGTCTTATAGGCCCATATTTCTGTCCTTCAAAAGGATATGTTGAAATGTGATTATTATCTTCTTTATGTTTCCCCTCCAGACTCTAATATTCATATTAGCTAGGAACATGTTTTGTTTTCATTAGCCGAAGTTTAATACATGGGCTACAAACAACAGTGTAAATATGTACACATTACTATATCAGAAACCTCTGACACTACCAACAGCACAAACCTTTAACTAGAATATGTGGGTAAAAAGCTAGACTATATTTCCTTAATAATATAGTTCTTCTGCTTAAATGTGTTTTTCCTATTTTCTGCTGAACCCATAAAATTAGAAGCAAAATTTTCCAGCAGGTACTATTTCTGATCTGTGCTTTGCTTTTCTAATTTCCTTTGCTTCCATAATATAATACCCTTAACCTTCTGCTGATGGCTCAGATGGTAAAGAATCCGTCTGCAGTGCCGGAGACCTAGGTTCGATCCCCAGGTTGGGAAGATCTCCTGGAGAAGGGCATGGCAACTCACTCCAGTATTCTTGCCTGGAAATCTCCATGGACAGAGAAGCCTGGCAGGCTACAGTCCACTGGGTGGCAAAGAGTCAGACAGGACTGAGTGACTAAGCACGGCAGAGCATGTAGTATCCTTCCACTGATAACCAGCCTAATTTACAATGACTTCCTTCTTAACTAAGTTTAAATGTTAGCCTAGCTCCATTCAAGTTTTGAAAACTTCATTTGTGTAGATTAAGTTGTCATGCTAAACAACAATATTAATTCCTATAATCCAAGAAACTGTGATATCTGTTTATTTCTTAGAATCATCTTCAACCTCCTCATCAGTGTTTTATAGTTTTTAGAGTATAGGTCTTTCACGTCCTTGGTTTATTCCTAGATATTTTTTATGTAATTTTAAACAAAATTTTTAAATCTTTCTGATATTTTGTTGATAGTATTTAAAAAACTGCAACAGATTTCTGTTGGTTCATTGATTGTAACAAATATACTGCTCTACATGGGATACTGATAGTGGGAGAGCGTATGCAAGTGGGGGTACGAAATAAATGGGAAATCTCAATACCTCTCTCTCAGTTTTGTTCTAAAAAAACTGTATTAACTGGATACTACACAACACTTAGAAGAAAACATAGGCAGAACACTCTTTGACATAAACTGCAGCAACATCTTTTTTGGTCCATCTTCAATAGTAATGGAAATAAAAACAAAAATAAACAGATGGAACCTAATTAAACTCAAAACATTTTGCACAGCAAAGAAAATCAAACAAAATGAAAAGACAACCTGCAGAATGGGAGAAAATATATTCAAACAAAGTGACTGATAATGAATTAATCTCCAAAATTTATAGTCTATATGGCTCAATATAGCTTCCCTGGTGCCTCAGATGGTAAAGCGTCTGTCTACAATGCGGGAGACCTGGGTTCGATCCCTGCGTCAGGAAGATCCTCTGGAGAAGGAAATGGCAATCCACTCCAGTACTATCGCCTGGAAAATCCCATGGACAGAGGAGCTTGGTAGGCTACAGTCCATGGGGTCACAAAGAGTCGGACACGACTGAGCGACTTCACTTTCACTTTCATGACTCAATATAAAACAAACAAACAAACAACCCTATCAAAAATGGGCAGAAGATCTAAATAGACATTTCTCCAAAGACATATAGATGACCAATAGCACAGGAAAAGACACTCAATATCACAAACTAATCAGTTCAGTCGCTCAGTTGTGTCTGACTCTTTGCGACCCCATGAATCACAGCACGCTGGGCCTCCCTGCACATCGCCAACTCTCAGAGTCTACTCAAACTCATGTCCGTCGAGTCAGTGATGCCATCCAACCATCTCATTCTCTGTTATCCACTTTTCCTCCTGCCCCCAATCCCTCCCAGCATCAGGGTCTTTTCCAATGAGTCAACTCTTCACAGGAGGTGGCCAAAGTATTGGAGTTTCAGCCACAGCATCAGTCCTTCCAATGAACACCCAGGACTGATCTTTAGGATGGACTGGTTGGATCTTCTTGCAGTCCAAGGGACTCTCAAGAGTCTTCTCCAACACCACAGTTTAAAAGCATCAATTCTTTAGCACTCAGCCTTCTTCACAGTCCAACTCTCACATCCATACGTGATCACAGGAAAAACCATAGCCTTGACTAGATGGACCTTTGTTGGCAAAATAGTGTCTCTGCTTTTCAATATGCTGTCTAGGTTGGTCATAACTTTCCTTCCAAGGATTGCACATAAAAGTGATATCATATAACATTTGTTTTTCTCTGTCTGACTTAATTTAGTATGATAATCTCCAGGTCCAACCATGTTGCTGTAAATGTCATTATTTCACTCTTTTTAATGGCTGAGTCATATTCCATTGTATATATGTACTATATCTTCTTTATTCTTTCACCTTTCAATGGACATTTAGACTACTTCCAGGTCTTGGCTATTGTAAACAGCACTGCATTGAACACTGGGATGCATGTCTCCTTTTGAACATGCATATATCCTTTTCTCTGGATATATGCCCAGGGATGGGATTGCTGGGTCATGTGGTAGTTGTGTTTTTAGTTTCTTAAGGAATCTCTATACTGTTCTCCTGGAGAAGACAATGGCAACCCACTCCAGTACTCTTGCTTGGAAAATCCTATGGGCACAGGAGCCTGGTAGGCTATAGTCCATGGGGTCACAAAGAGTCAGACACGACTGAATGACTTCACTTTCATGGCAACCCACTCCAGTGTTCTTGCCTGGAGAATCCCAGGGATGGGGGAGCCTGGTGGGCTGCTGTCTATGGGGTAGCATAGAGTTGGACACGACTGAAGTGACTTAGCAGCAGCAGCATACTGTTCTCCATAGTGGCTGTACCAATGTACATTCCCACAAACAGTATTGTAGAGTTCCCTTTTCTCCACACCCACTCCAGGATTTATTGTTTGCAGATTTTTTGATAATGGTCATTCTGACTGCTGTGAGGTAATATCTCATAATAGTTTTGATTTGCAGTTCTCATGGCATCACTGACTCAATGGATGTGAGTCTGAGTGAACTCCGGGAGTTGGTGATGGAGGGCGGCCTGCTGTGCTGCAATTCATGGGGTGGCAAAGAGTCAGACACAACTGAGTGACTGAACTGAACTGAACTGAACAGTTTGTGACAGCATACAGCCTTGACGTACTCCTTTTCCTATTTGGAGCCAGTCTGTTGTTCCATGTCCAGTTCAAACTGTTGCTTCCTGACCTGCATAAAGGTTTCTCAAGAGGCAGGTCAGGTGGTCTGGCATTCCCATCTCTTTCAGAATTTTCCACAGTTTACTGTGATCCACACAGTCAAAGGCTTTGGCATAGTCAATAAAGCAGAAATAGATTTCTGGAACTCTCTTGCTTTTTTAATGATCCAGCGGATGTTGGCAATTTGATCTCTGGTTCCTCTGCCTTTTCTAAAACCAGCTTGAAACATCTGGAAGTTCACAGTTCAAGTACTGCTGAAGCCTGGCTTGGAGAATTTTGAGCATTACTTTACTAGTGTGTGAGATGAGTGCAATTGCGTGGTAGTTTGAGCATTCTTTGGGATTGCCTTTCTTTGGGATTGGAATGAAAACTGACCTTTTCCAGTCCTGTGGCCACTGCTGAGTTTTCCAAATTTGCTGGCATATTGAGTGCAGCACTTTCACAGCACCATCTTTCAGGCTCCAAAATCACTGCAGATGGTGACTGCAGCCATGAAATTAAAATACACTTACTCCTTGGAAGAAAAGTTATGACCAACCTAGACAGCATATTAAAAAGCAGAGACATTACTTTGCCAACAAAGGTCCGTCTAGTCAAGG
>NW_011491028.1:967830-970902 GCF_000754665.1 Bison bison bison | reverse complement strand
CAACTGATGCGAAGAGCTGACTCATTGGAAAAGACTCTGATGCTGGGAGGAATTGGGGTCAGGAGGAGAAGGGGATGACAGAGGATGAGATGGCTGGATGGCATCACTGATTCGATGGACGTGAGTCTGAGTGAACTCCGGGAGTTGGTGGTGGACAGGGAGGCCTGGCGTGCTGCGATTGATGGGGTTGCAAAGAGTCAGACATGACTGAGCCACTGAACCGAACTGAACTGAACTCTATGGAAAACTCTGTAACCATACCTTTTCTTTATGTTGATGTATATTTAATGACACAAAAGATGTCTGAAGTTTATTCTGTAAAATGCATATTATAAAATACCATTTTTCATGTATCAGATCTGTCCTCTATAAATACTTGTGTCTGCATTTAAAGGTCTCACTATCTTAAGATTTACCAGAAATTTAACAGTGGGTATATTTGAGTAACAAGACTGTAACCCTTTCTTTATCACTTATACTTTTAAACAAGCATTATTTAATAACAGTTGAAATGGGACCATAATACTCACTCAGTTAAAAGCATTTAAGGGCATAGAGATACGTCACATTTGTTTCTATATCTAAGCTATATCGCCTGCTACCTCAGGTATCTGGTTTTCTCAAAGCTGAAAATTTCTGATTTGAAGTCTTTCCTTTTCCGTGAATGGTATTACATAATAACTCTACCATGCCATCTAGTGTTAGGAACTTGTGATGTCTTAGGAAAATATGGCAACTCAAAAAGATTTTAAGTATTCCAATTCACAGTTCTGTAGGGAATTTGAGGAAAACAAGTACATCTTTTTAAAAGGACACAGATTGGTTGTGAGTGTAGAGTTTAGGTCAAAGTTTAAATGGCACACTTGCAACTGTGTCCTTTTAATTCAGTTGTAATTGAAGAAATCACAGAACAATATTCAAGAGCCTAGGCAACTAAATGTCTGAACTGGTGAAGGGAAAGAGTGAATCTCTGCTCTTATCCTTACCACTCCCTACCTCCCACACATACTTACCATTACTCCCATCACCACCATCACCTACAGAAACTGAGAATCATCTAGTTTGCTTAAAAGGTTACAAAACCAAAGATTCTATTTGAAGATATACACAGAGTCTCTTTGCTTTTGCTCTAAGAATAGAAGACAAGTAAAAAAATCCAAATAGCAGATTTTTTTCCTTCTGTGTCATTGATACAAGTTAGTATTCAAAGAAGTTGAGTTTTCACTGGCAGCTTGTCTCTAAGTTCATTTGAGAATAACCTACTCCAACTCTAAGTAGAGCCATATGCCAGACAGGCAAAAACATTTACTGCGTACCTATATACAAGGCTGTTTTAAGTGTTAAGAAACTATAATAGGTGTCATGAAACAAACATCTGAAAAGATAAAGTCTCTGCTAATAGGGAACTTGCAGACTAATGTGATTTTCTTAACTAAATAAGATCTTGCCAATTTGAAACCATGTACCAACTACTTCAAATTTTTCCTGCTTTAAAAAACAATATTCAACTGAATAAATTTGAAAGTCTAGTTGGTTTTACTGTATGACTTATGAGTTGGGCATCATCTCATATAGTGAGAAGCTGGATGGGATAAGAAAGTTATTAGTAGAAGAAAAGAAGGGATTGATTCAGTCAAGGTCACCTTTATTGGGGGGACAGAGAGCAAGGGTTTCACAGATTACCTCATTAATGTTGGCCAGGAAATTCCAGACTGATTGCTTAAAATTCTACTTCAGACACGGGTTGAAACTGCAATTCATAGTTTGCTGTCCTCGGGGCAAGTGACTCTACCTCGATCCTGTGGTTTCTTTTCTTTCTATATTTTAATACTGCTTCCCTGGCAGCTCAGCTGGTAAACAAGATGCCTGCAATGCAGGAGACCCTGGTTTGATTCCTGGGTTGGGAAGATCCACTGGAGAAGGAATAGGCTACCCACTCCAGTATTCTTGGGCTTCCCTGGTGGCTCAGTTGGTAAAGACTGCAACAACACGGAAGACCTGGGTTTGATCCCTGTGTTGGGAAGATCCACTGGAGAAGGGAACTGCTACCCACTCCAGTATTCTGGCCTGGAGTTCCATGGACTGTATGGTCATGAGGGTCCATGAGGTTGCAAAGAGTCGGACAGGACTGAGCAACTTTCACTTTCTATGACTGACAATTTTATTTCTGGGAGTGTATCTTAGAAAACACAAGAACAATTTCTCAGCAGTTTATAATAGTGACAAATTGGAAACAACCTAAATGACCAAAAGTAGGAGATTGATTGGGTTTCCTGAGTGTATTAGTGGCAAAGAACCCACTTACCAATGCAGGAGACATAAGAGACATGGGTTCAATCCCTGGGTCAGGAAGATGCCCTGGAGGAGGTCATAGCAGCCCATTCCAGCATTCTTGCCTGGAGAATCCCATGGACAGAGGACCCTGGCAGACTATAGTCCATAGGGTCACAAAGAGTTGGACACAACTGAAGCGATTTAGCATGCACGCACAGAAGATGGCTAAGAACCATTTTTTCAATAGAATAGTATGTAGCCATTTAAAATATATCAAAATTTTTAAAAATAATTTTTGCAAATACCCATAATGTCAAATGAAAGAAGGAAGAAACGATAATATGTGAAATATCAGAAGCTCTTCAGCAAGTGGGGTAGTCATGGATGTCAGAGTTGCAGCATCCATAGTGAGCAATGGGCATGGAAAAATCCCAGGACAAGACGAGATGGTGGAGTTATCCAAGATTCACAGGATTCCCTAAGGAAATTCCCTAACACTGTGACAGGGACATAGACGACCAGGTTCCCTCGCAATCCTTGGAATATAAGATGGTAGAAACTGGGTAAACAGAAGAACGATATCAAACCTACATCACTCAGACTGAGGCAGAACTAGATGCATCTGGAGAATATGGGAACGCCCTCATGTTTATAGTTTTCTGAAAACAAAATGTTGGAATCAACACTGCTGCTGCTGCTGCTGCTAAGTCGCTTCAGTCGTGGCCGACTCTGTGTGACCCCATAGACGGCAGCCCACCAGGCTCCGCCGTCTCTGGGATTCTCCAGGCAAGAACACTG
>NW_011491028.1:963452-967730 GCF_000754665.1 Bison bison bison | reverse complement strand
AAAGTGAAAGTGAAGTCGCTCAGTCGTGTCCGACTCTAGCGACCCCATGGATTGCAGCCCACCAGGCTCCTCCGTCCATGGGATTTTCCAGGCAAAAGTACTGGAGTGGGGTGCCATTGCCTTCACACTAGACCTCCCTATTCACTCCAGTTTTCTGAATTCTTTAATGTATTGAGTTGCATGGGGCCGGAATATACAATCCCAAAATATGTCTCACTGGCATAAGGATTATTTTGAGCTGGGTATTTTTAAGAAATGGCAGATATAGCTTTGAAAATGAATAGAGTAAGATACCTTTATAAGGGAAATCTCCATTTGTAATGTGTCTCTCTCTCTGCACCAGGAAGACGACCAGATCTCTGGTAACTTCTATCAATGGAGAAGGTACAGACAGACCTGCATAATAATATGCCCTTCTTTGGTAACTTCTGCACCTTTCCTGGTAACTTCCCATAACTGGTCACCCCTCTTCCCCTCACCTTTTATCGTTAGCTGAAGATGGTATTTAAGCTGGTGGCTTGGTTTATTTTTGGGGTTACTCAGTTTTCCTGAGTATCTTTCATGTATATAGGTGGTATACATGTTATTCAATTTCTATTTTTCTCCTGTTAATCTGCCTTTTATCATAAAGAATTCTCAGCCAAGAACATAAAAGAGTAAGGAGAATATTATTTTCATGACTCCCTCCCCACCCACCAAAGTGACCAAGCAAGGCTCACTTCCTCTTCTATAAAATGCATTTCTTGACCAGGAGTGTTGACATGCTTTTTTCCAGCTTCCTAAGCTATTGAATTGGCCTTCAGTTCCTACATTGGTTAGAGTTATATGTGTCCTTGCCAAAGCACTGGAGGATGATCCAACTTGTGATGAAACCAGATGTCACAGGGTCCAAACTGGCAGTCAGCAGGGACTTGGTTGAACCAAGAAAGAAATAAAGTTTGTTTTCTAAGCAAAAATCAGTACAGAGCTCTTTCTGTCTTTTCTTTCCTCATTCTCTTAGTAACTACAGCTTAATCTAGAAACACCAGCCTTATCAGAACTGCCTCAATGAAGACAATATGCCCATCCACAGTTGTCATTCATTCAACACAGGTTGAGTATATTCTCTGTAGTAGGCACTACGCCACAGGTAGAATGGAGATGAAAAACATATTCACAGGCCATGCTTTTTTGAGCTTCAGTCCTCAGGGTGGAGGGGAAGGTGAGCAGGTGAGGAGAATGATGGCTATTAATTGCATAAACCAAAGTAAGAGAGTCAGAGAAACCACGAATGAGAGGCAGTGAGGGCTGAGCTCAAGAGGTCAGGTTAAATCTCATGGGCTTTGTTGTGAGCGCCAGAGGCCCCAGGGTCCACATACAGCTCTGTCTCTGCCTTCTCCCTCCCTTCATAGCAACCACATCGTCCTAACAGTCACAGTTCCAATTTTTCTTTTCTCCTTTGTAAAATGAAAAGGTTGAATTAAATGATCTCTATGGTTTATTCCAGCCGTGAACTTGTTCTTTTAATAAGATCTACAGTTTACTTAGGCTTAAATCACTAGAATATTACAAAGATTCTCAAGGATGTGTTGTCATCATGAAAACATGAGTCCTTGTAGATCCTATTAAAAAAAAAAAAAGATTTTGAAATAGTCTCCATACCAGGAAAATTGCAAAGTAATGATTGTTGACCTGAAATAGACTGCCAGAAAACATAAATAAATGAACAGAAAAATACAAAATAGCTTCTCAGATATTTCTCCAGCAAATATGGGCTCACTTGGGATCAGCAGAGCACTGCAGTTTGAGAGTTTGCAACCATGACAGGGCACATGCAAATCCCTGCTCACCAAAGGAAGATCAGTTTTTTATAGAGAAAAAAGTTGGGAGGGCTATAGTAAACACAGAGTCCATGATTTTCCATCGACTGAGTCCCGGCCAGGAAACAAGAGGAGTCTTTTTTTCTTCCTGTTAGGCTCTACAATCATCTCAGGGAGTAGGGCCCCCTCACCCAAACTTCTGATCTCCCAACTTTAATTAATTGACACTTCTGTTTATTTTCTTTAAGAGCATCTCACAAAGAAAATGGATGGAGAATAGTGCAACTCAATCATTTTAGCTATTATTATTATTATTTGTTTCCTTAGTATGGAACACAACGTAGTCAATTTCAAGAAAAGTCTCAGCTGCACAATCAATAAACTCTAATGCTTCCCATACTAAAGCCGACTTGGAATGATGCTAACATTTATTCAAGTGTTTTCAGTTCCTTTTTTCTTCTAGCAAGAGCCTTCTACCTTAGCAAAATAGATCCTGTTGAACAAAGAACATTCTTTACAATACTATCTTACTTAGTGTTAGGTATCCTGCAACTTAGATGTTGAACCTTGTTTTTGTTCTAACTCCAGTCTAATACAGCTTTGTTATACAGCTTTGAAGAGGCTTAGTTTTGTTTCCCTCTCAGGGTACATTTCTAAATTCACTCTCATGTTTTATTATGGTTATGAATGTCAAGAATAGGAGAGCCTGAGTATTAAATGACAGCTCAGAAAAAAATAATTAAACACCTTTACAAAAACCAATTGGGCATAAATAATAGTAATTATCACCTGCCTAGTTTTAAGACATTTTTGCCATCAGATTCAATTGAATCCTTTCAGGATATTGTGAGTAATGGAAACATGTTCTATTTGGACAATGGATTGAGTTCAGTAGAAACACTAAATTTCTTTATTCCTCCACAGTGAGTTTGTTATAACAAGAGGTTATGATTTAAGACTTGAATGTGAGGCAAAACAATTTTCTTAGATTTTTTTTTTTCAGTTTTGTCTAAGTGGTTGGTACAAATGTTATTGCTTTTGTTTGAGGCAGGGAAGGGCTGTTTGCTTTGTGTAGAGAATCTGTGATTTAAAGTTCAGAACACGGTGGCCTTCCCAGATGCCATGATAAGTAGATACATACTGAATAGAATGAAAATGTCATTAAAAAGGAGCCTGAATGAGGTTACAAATATGAGAGATAGGCTTTAAACATAAAGAGGAGATGAGAGTACTTTGGCTATTCAAGTCTAAACTTTAATAGTTTGTGTTTTTTTTTCCCCCCTGTGATGAGTTGGAGTTTGTTGCTTTTAGTTTTTTAATTTAAAAAGGTAGACATTTGTGGCTTTTCAGGGAAAGGTTGGGGAAAGGCAGCAAGTGGTATGGTGACAGGCTGATGGGTAGTAAAACTGCCCAGGCTGATGGGCAGGCTGCCCAGTGATTGCCTCATCTGCAGGAAGGAACTACGGTGGGGTGATTAAAGGTGTGGATTCCCAAGTTAGCCTGCCCGCTCCATCACCTCCTCTGAGTTATTTAGGCTGTGATGGCTTTAGATAAGTCTCTCTGTGCATCAGATTACTCAGTAATGACACAGGTCTAACAGCACCGACTTGCTAGGATTTTGTGAAGATTGAAATGAGACTCTACATACAGTGTTCAGAAGAGTGCTTGAACATAATCTAATCAACTTTATAGCAATGTCACATATGACTTAAGCCACTGCTAACAATAGGTGATAGATTTTTATGGTGATCACCCCCATACCTGAGAGATTAAATGAGACCATTTATCTCAAAGTTTGTCAAAAGTAAGTAAATTTACTGGTGTTGAACAGAATGCACAAATCAATGGGAAGCTCTTTGGATAACTCTAATGCTTTCAGAAAGATCAGGTGTTACATTTTAGTACAGAATCTTGACTGTGCAGTCAAAAATTAATTGCCGAAAGTTAAAATTAATCATGCGGAAAGTTTCTAAAAAGAATCAAAAGATATTTTTTCTCCTCAATATAATAACTTGTAATGTTCTAGGAAATTGGATTTATAAACACTTTTGTTTTTCTTTCATGCCCTAAACATATAGTGAGTTTGACCCACCCTACAATGTTGGCCTCCTTTCTGTGAAGACAATTTCAGATCATTATCAGATTAGATCAGACTCAGTTGTGTCCAACTCTTTGCGACCCCATGAATCGCAGCACGCCAGGCCTCCCTGTCCATCACCAGCTCCCGGAGTTCACTGAGACTCACATCCATCAAGTCAGTGATGCCATCCAGCCATCTCATCCTCTGTTGTCCCCTTCTCCTCCTGCCTTCAATCCCGCCCAGCATCAGAGTCTTTTCATCAGAGTCTTTTCCAATGAGTCAACCCTTCGCATGAGGTGGCCAAAGTACTGGAGTTTCAGCTTTAGCATCAGTCCTTCCAAAGAAATCCCAGGGCTGATCTCCTTCAGAATGGACTGATGGATCTCCTTGCAGTCCAAG
>NW_011491028.1:960901-962819 GCF_000754665.1 Bison bison bison | reverse complement strand
CACAGTTTATTGTGATCCACACAGTCAAAGGCTTTGGCATAGTCAATAAAGCAGAAATAGATGCTTTTCTGGAACTCTCTTGCTTTTTCCATGATCCAGTGGATGTTGTCAGTTTTTTAGGACTGATATTTTAACAATGTAGGCATTCTTTTAAGAGAAAATCAGATATGCATTATTCTTTTAAATTATCTTTTAAATATGTAAGAAAAATTAAGTTATTACTGGGTGACAAGTATGAACATTTACTATATCAATTTAACAGATACTGGATCAACCTGAAGAGTCTATAATATATAATTTATTATTTGTCGATAGTGAAAACAACCCAAATCAAGTAGTATTCAAATTATGTCTGGTGTTACAGCACATCAGGAATTGACTGTTTACAACCTAGGGGTGTCTTGGCCATTTAATCTCAGCATGAAAAAAAGAATCTAAATTGAAATGTTAGGAGGAAAGTACAGAGATATAACTGCTAATTAAAAAGGAATTTGATAACCTAAAAGTATGTTATAGATTATAAGTGAATTTAAATAGTTTTGAAAGAGGTTGGGAAGATCCCCTGGAAAAGGAAATGGCAACCCACTTCAGTATTCTTGCCTAAAGAATCCCATGGACAGAGGAGCCTGTCAGGCTATAGTCCATAGGGTTGCAAAGAGTTGGACACAACTGAAGTGACTTAGCACAGCACAAATACCTTTTAATATTAATTTTATATTCTCCATGACACTGTATTAAGTACTTAGCATATACATATTATATATTAAATATATATATAATTGGAATATTATTCAGCTTTACAAAAGAAGGAAATCTTGCCATTTGCAACAACATGGATGAACCTCTACAGAAATATACTAAGTATAATAGACAGAGAAAGACAAATATTGCATGGCTTCATTACATCATTTATATGTAGACTCTAACAAAAAAACATTCAAAATCATAGAAACAGATTAGAATGGTTGTTGGCAGAGGTCGGGGGAAATAAAGAAATGCTAATAAAAGGGTAAAAACTTTCAGTTACAAAATGAATAAGGTCTCCGGATATAACATGGTAACTATAGTTGATGATATTGTATTATACAACTGAAATTTCTTAAGATAGTCAAACTTAACATTCACACACACACAGAGAAAGGTAAATATGTAAGTTGATGGATGTGTTATTACCTCAACGGTTAGAGTCTTTTCACAAAGCATAGGTATATCAAATTATCACATCGTGCTCTTTAAGTATATTACAATTTTATTTGTCAATTATAGCTCAATCAGGCTGAAAAAGAGGATTCAATGCTGATTATTCAACTTCTTTGTGGAGAGCCATTTTAAATCTTGGTTTTAAAACCAGATTTAATCTTAAAATATGTATTATTGCTGGAGGTGTGCATTTAGAACAGTGTAGAAGAAAGTCTGGAAGATAGGTATTATCGGTAGGTTTTGGTTTCAGAGCATTTCCTGATACTGTACAAGTGAATGCAAGAAACAAGTAAGAGAGCTGACATTTCCACAGTCCTCATAATTGTGGGTCGATTAAAATTCAAATGATTTTTGAAGCTACTGGTTGCTAAAGCTCACATAATTTTAATTGTTTTGAACATTTTATTTTGTATTAGGGTTATGGTAGAAAGTGAAGAGGAACTAAAAAGCCTCTTGATGAAAGTGAAAGTGGAGAGTGAAAAAGTTGGCTTAAAGCTCAACATTCAGAAAACGAAGATCATGGCATCCGGTCCCATCACTTCATGGGAAACAGTGGAAACAGTGTCTGACTTTATTTTTCTGGGCTCAAAAATCACTGCAGATGGTGACTGCAGCCACGAAAATTAAAAGACGCTTACTCCTTGGAAGAAAAGTTATGACCAACCTAGATAGCATATTCAAAAGCAGAGACATTACTTTGCCAACAGATCGGAAGAGC
>NW_011491028.1:955932-960787 GCF_000754665.1 Bison bison bison | reverse complement strand
CTGATGCTAAAGCTGAAACTCCAGTACTTTGGCCACCTCATGTGAAGAGTTAACTCATTGGAAAAGACTCTGATGCTGGGAGGGACTGGGGGCAAGAGGAGAAGGGGACAACAGAGGATGAGATGGCTCGATGGCATCACTGACTCGGACGTGAGTCTGAGTGAACTCCGGGAGTTGGTGATGGACAGGGAGGCCTGGCGTGCTGCAATTCATGGGGTCACAAAGAGTTGGACACGACTGAGTGACTGATCTGATCTGATCTGAGAGCCAATTAACAATGTTGCGCTAGGTTTTGGTGAACAGTGAAGTACCTTGGCCATTCGTATACATGTATCCACAGAATTTTAATTTATAATGCAAGAATTAAAAGAGGGAGAGCCTTAAGACAGTAAGCATGGGAAGATTTCCTGTGGCTTTAGGAAATCAGATGGGGATTTCTGAGGAATCAGAGACCAAGAGCCATCTGGCCTCCTCTTCCATCTCAAGAGAAAGGAACAATCATCTTCCTCCTTTGACAATAAGGTAACCGGGACTGCCAGCAGGTAGGTTAATCGGCCTAAGGTCATGAAGGTAGAAAAAGAATGAGAACTCTCTAATCCCAGTGCAGGGTTTATTCTTTCTGTTACATCTGAATAGAAAGAAACCAGGGCAAAATCAAGTAGTACTTACGGAGATTTGCCATTACTCAGGAAAAAACCAAACTGGCAGGCTACAGTCCATGATGTCACAAAGAATCGGACATGACTGGGGCAACTTAGGGAAGAGGCAGGGGTGACAGTAATGGCGAAAATATATCCTTATTAGCTGCTTTCTGGAAGATATAATTTGTGTCTACATGTTCCTAACATAAATGGCTAAATTATCTTTGAAAAATCTAAGAACTGGTTGAATTCAAACTAGACAAACATAAACGAACAGCTGTTAAGTGTGTAGTAGACTCAATTTGGGTCTTTTCTGGTTCCAATCCCTTTGAACTAGAACCTGTATTCCCAATATTCACATCCATTATCTTAATACATGTAAGACTGCTGCATGTAGGGTGGCCATCTTCCCCAGTTATCCAGGATGCAGGGTTTTCTGTATTAAAACTAGGACAATCCTAGGCAAATCAGGACAGTTGGTCACTAACTGCTTATTGCTCATTGAGGAAAAGGCTGGCAGTGATGTGGCCACAAAGTTCTGCTCCCCAAGAAGCCTGATTCACTTAGATGGGTCCCATTGCTGAGAACTGGACAGATGTGCAGTGAATAGCTTGGATGAGAAAAGGAAAAAGAAAACGGCCTGGATTCCCAATGGTTTCCAGATTCCTGATTTCAGTGGTCCATAAGGACCCAAAATAAACTTGTATAATAAATTGCCTAGGTTTTATTTATTGTTCTGGTTTAAATTAGTGGAGCTCGGTTTCTGTTATTCAGGACTAAAATAACTTTGGTTAATATAATATTCATCTCCAGCACTGTCCAAACAAGTAAAAAAATATTTTAAAATCTCACACCCTACTGAGGGTGGGTCAGTAGTATCTTGTTTGTGCACCATAGGGAGAATTATTAATAGTTTCTGGAGCAGTAGCAAGATCTATCCATTAATGCTTCAGAAAGCAAAGCACTAATGGAAAAGTGGTGCGTAGTTTCCAATTTTCTTTGTTAATGAGCACATTTCATTCTCAGGCCAACAATGACTAGTTCTGATTCCCTGGTGGTGGGGAAGTTCTAGCCTGAGTGCTATCCAGGTCTGTTTTGAAATCACAGTGCAGATAAAAGCTTAAATGTCCTAGGTTGAAAACAGGTTTGGAAACTAAAATGGTACAAAAACTAGAATGTTTTAAAACTGTTGTCCTTGGACATCTGGAGTCAGAGGTATAGTGATATCTGACTTCCCGGGTAGCTCAGCTGGTAAAGAATCTGCCTGCTATGAGGGAGACCCCAGTTCGATTCCTGGGTCAGGAAGATCCCCTTGAGAAGGGATAGACTACCCACTCCAGTATTCTTGGGCTTCCCTAGTGGCTCAGGTGGTAAAGAATCCACCTGCAATGCAGGAGACCTGGTTTGATCCTTGGGTTGTGAAGATCCCCTGGAGGAGAGCATGGCAACCCACTTGAATATTTTAGCCTGGAAAATCTCCATGGACACAAGAGCCTAGCAGGCTACAGTCCATGGGGTTGCAGAGTCGGACACAACTGAGTGATTAAACACACACACACCATCTATGACATATCCATACATACACATATACCCTGGGTCTGACGAAATAAGTCACTATTTTAAACCAGAGTGTCAGAAAGATTTCAATTTGAATTTAAGTTGTTTCTGACATTGTCTGCCCTCCTCACTAGAATATAAAGTCCATGACGGCAAAGTCTTGTCTTCTCCTGGCACACAGTAAGTCAGTGAGTGAACGAGCAAGTGAATGAATGAATAGGTGGATGAAGAAGCAAACAAACCTCAGTTCAATTCCCAGCTCTTCCACTTCCAGGCTATGTTGCCCTTAGCAAGCTGCCTGGCTTCCCTGGATCCTAATTTCTTCATCTCTAAAGTGAGCATAATTATCACCTCCCCTAAGAGTTGTTATAAAGAATAGCTGAGATGATTTGTCTAAATCCTCTAAATAGTAGGCTAGAACTTAGTATGTATTCAATAAATTTTCCTCCCCCCTCAGGGTATCACCTTCCTAGGGATATCAAAAGCACTGTAGAGCGAGGCTTCACAAGTCATCAGAGTAGTTATTGGGTGATGTGTCATGAATTCAGTGTACCCAAATGTTGAAATCATATCATTTATCCAATAAAATTTCCCTGCCACTGTACATTCCTTAAAAATGGAAATATTTCTCAATAAAATATTCATAAGACCATCTTTATCTTAATACAGTGAAAGTGAAAGTCACCCAGTAGTGTCTGACTCTTTGTGAACCCAAGGACTATACAGTCCATGGAAATCTCCAGGCCAGAATACTTGAGTGGGTAGCCGTTCCCTTCTCCAGGGGATCTTCCCAAACCAGGGATCTAACCCAGGTCTCCTCCATTGCAGGCAGATTCTTTACCAGTTGAGCCACCAGGGAAGACCAAGAATACTGGAGTGGGTAGCCTATCCCTTCTCCAGCAGATCTTTCCAACCCAGGAATTGAACCAGGGTCTCCTGCATTTCAGGTGGGTTTTTTACCAGCTGAGCTACCAGGTAAGCCCATCTTAATAAAAATGGCTTTCAGTGTTTTTTTTCTATGACTTAAAAAGTCCTGTAGAAGAAATAGAAAGCCAAGGATGCCAAAGAGCAGCTTCAGAGAGGTCTAGAGAGTTTGTTTAATCTAAAATCACAGCTTGAAATTAGAGTCACAGCCAGATTATCAGAGATGAGACAACTGGTTCTAGGAGAGGAACAGCTAAAGAGACTTTCCTTAAGCATGGACATCAATCACTAAAGGTTGGCATGTTTTCTGCTACATGACCCATGGGTGCTCATGGTGGGAAATTCCCAAGTGGCTGACAAATAAACTGAATTGTTTTATTGGTTAGTGGGATGATCATATTAAATTACACTAGAATTTGATTGTTCCAAAAGACCTTAAGATTTCATTATAGTTTAGCTAAGATAGCCCCAGTCCTAATGTGATTTAGCCTATTATGTGTGCTTTCTTTTACTCCTAAAGGTAAAAAAGAGAGGAACTGGCCACAGTCAACTACTCTCTTTTTCTACCATCCCTCCCACAGAGGATGCACTGAAACAGTCTCTTTTAAGCTGCTCACACCACCACTCTAGCCTTTGAAGTAGACTGAGCTTCTGACATTGGTACCTTCTCATCTCATATCTCTTTACTGGCCTTGAAATACCTCACCAACTCTCATCTCTTCTCTCCACATAGAGTCTGTAGCCTAAAAATGCCTGGAATCCCTGGATCACAGAGAATTTAGAATCAGGGAAAAGTCCCTTGAAGCATATTAGCTTGTAGACCTCTAACATTGGGGGACTTCAACACTTCCCTTTATTCACTGAATCTTCTTCAGTGACACGCTTCCCTTGCCTACCTCCATCTGCTACCCCTGACCCAGAAAACCTTTGGAAGTGGAAAGCCCTTTGAAAAATAAAATTCTATATTTTAATAAAATTTCTTTTGGTTGCCTAGATATATTTTTAATAGTCTACCACATCCAAGTGTGTGCAATTATGGGTGGATTGTTGCTAATCAACCTGGTTTGGCTGAGACACAGCTTTCTCTTATCTCCTTACACATCCCCTTGTGTGGTTTTGAGCCAACATTGGATGGTTCGTGACTGAATAAACAGACATAAATAAAACAGTTCTTTGTATAAACATAAACTTTATTTTTATAGAAAGTAGTGCTCATGTTTGTTGCTTTTTAACATCCTCATACCTGAAGTCCAGCCAAAACTGCCTTCTCTCTTACAGAAATCTGTGCTGCTAATATTTCTTAGAGAAAGAATTCTAAGTCAGGGAGGGAGGGATGACCTAAAAATCTCATCAGTGTCCTAAATGCTGTACTAGTAATTTTAGAACCATAATTTTAGAACATGAGATTGCACTGAGGAGCTAATAATACCACTAAAACATGTTGCTATCTTTTCTAAGCCTAGATCAAAGGTTTTATAAGTAAAGAACACCAAAGCTATAAAAAAATTAATAATTACTATGCCATGTGCTGTGAAGAAGGTTGAGCACCGAAGAATTGATGCTTTTGATCTGTGGTGTTGGAGAAGACTCTTGAGAGTCCCTTGGACTGCAAGGAGATCCAACCAGTCCATTCTGAAGGAGATCAGCCCTGGGATTTCTTTGGAAGGACTGATGCTAAAGCTGAAACTCCAGTACTTTGGCCACCTCATGCGAAGAGTTGACTCATTGGAAAA
>NW_011491028.1:954423-955832 GCF_000754665.1 Bison bison bison | reverse complement strand
ATTGGGGGCAGGAGGAGAAGGGGACGACAGAGGATGAGATGGCTGGATGGCATCACGGACTCGATGGACGTGAGTCTGAGTGAACTCCGGGAGTTGGTGATGGACAGGGAGGCCTGGCGTGCTGCGATTCATGGGGTCACAAAGAGTTGGACACAACTGAGCGACTGAACTGAACTGATGCCATGTGCAAGAAAATTAAAATCTTTTATTTCGAGAGGCCACCTTATACTCTCTATATACTAAAGGTAGAAAAAGTAGGAAAGAACAGCAAAATCTTATTTACTATCAGCTTATCTGAATGGTTAAAGGAAGGTTTTTCAAGTAGTAAGTCCCTGACTTACGGCTTAACATTTCATAAAGATTTCCTTTGCTATTTAAACTTTCTTGATTCTGAAGAGAAGAAAAAAGGAGTCAGTTCCTGGGGTCATTGTTTATTATTTATTTAAAGGTTTTCCAGGAAACTCTTGTGATCCATGATAACTATGCCCAATTCATTATTTTCTCTATCATCAATTAACATTTTAAATTGCTGAAGGTTTGCTAGAGACTACACACTTTGCTAAGATCTAAGAGTAAAATGTTAACCCTAACCCTACTGTCAATACAATAGCTCAGTCAAAGCTCATTTTTTTCTGAGCTTTCAACGCCCCTCTTAGAATGACAAGATCATCATCATTTGTTTCTGGACTCCCCTACCCTCCTTTTAGAGCTCTGCCTTCTCCAAAGGCTCTGCTCTATAATGCTACTTGAAAAATAGTTCACTTCTGGTGAGTAGTCTATGAATAACTTCTTTCCCTCTCTTAACCTTTGCCTACAATTCACCTTCCCCCATAGACAGAATCTACTATAATAGAAGTTATAATAATATGAGCATAGTCTTTCAAGGAATAATATATTTTTAAAGAGAACCATTGGAATGGATAAAGTTAACTCAAGATATGAAGCCTTCAGCAATGAACTTTTAGGCCATAGGGGTACCTACTGTCTTCCATTAATTTTGTTTACAAGAAGCAGAAATACATTATCATATATACAAAGTAGGATTGATAATAAGAGTACAGGCATTTCATGGGCCAAGAACAGAGAATGAAGACTAAATGGGCATTTGACAGAATTTTAACTAGAAACTAGGGACTAGCCAATTTCTAACTTCTGTTCTTCTGAGCATGAGGTGGCCAAAGTACTGGAGTTTCAGCTTTAGCATCATTCCTTCCAAAGAAATCCCAGGGCTGATCTCCTTCACAATGGACTGGTTGGATCTCCTTGCAGTCCAAGGGACTCTCAAGAGTCTTCTCCAGCACCACAGTTCAAAAGCATCACTTCTTCGGTGCTCAGCCTTCTTCACAGTCCAACTCTCACATCCATACATGACCACAGGAAAAATCATAGCCTTGACTAGATGGACCTTT
>NW_011491028.1:948742-954319 GCF_000754665.1 Bison bison bison | reverse complement strand
GCCAACTTTTTCACTCTCCACTTTCACTTTCATCAAGAGGCTTTTTAGTTCCTCTTCACTTTCTGCCATAAGGGTGGTGTCATCTGCATATCTGAGGTTATTGATATTTCTCCCGGCAATCTTGATTCCAGCACGTGCTTCATTCAGCCTAGCGTTTCTCATGATGTACTCTGCATATAAGTTAAATAAGCAGGGTGACAATATACAGCCTTGACGAACTCCTTTTCCTATTTGGAACCAGTCTGTTGTTCCATGTCCAGTTCTAACTGTTGCTTCCTAACCTGCATACAAATTTCTCATGAGGCAGATCAGGTGTTCTGGTATTCCGATCTCTTTCAGAATTTTCCACAGTTTATTGTGATGCACACAGTCAAAGGCTTTGGCATAGTCAATAAGGGAGAAATGTTTTTCTGGAACTCTCTTGCTTTTTCGATGATCCAGCAGATGTTGGCAATTTGATCTCTGGAGTTGGTGATGGACAGGGAGGCCTGGCGTGCTGCGATTCATGGGGTCACAAAGAGTTGGACACGACTAAGCGACTGATCTGATCTGATCTGATTCTTCTGAGTTTAATCCATTTCCTTTCTCAATTATCTTTTTCTACTTCACTCTGCACATGACTCAGTGTGACCAGCAGTTCCAACTCTATGTCAAAAAGTTTCAGCCCTTCTGCCCATCACCAACTATAACCAGTGCCAGTTCTTCAGTTTAAATATGATGGAGGGAAACAAAGAGAGAATATGAGTCAGTCTGATTGATCTAACTCATCTCTTCAAGCCAAGCTATAGAATTTGCTGGCTAGCCAGTGCATAGACAGATATTGGATAATGTGGTTACTCCTGGCCCAGTTATCTAGTTCCAGAAAGTATCAAGATACCAAAGAGAGGGCAAAAAAGATACCAAAGAAATAGTCTCAAGAGTGGACATCTTTGTCTTGTTTCTGATCTTAAAGGAGATGCTTTCAGTTTTTCACCACTGAGGATAACGTCTGCTGTGAGCTTGCTGTACGTGGTCTATGCACATGCTGTACACGGTGAGGTAGGTTCCCTCTATAAAATAAGTCAGAAAGAGAAAAACAAATATCGTATATTAATACATATATGTGGAATCTAGAAAAACGGTATAGATGAGTTTATATGCAAAGCAGAACTAGAGAGACAAACATAAACAACATACATATGGATACCAAGCGGGCAAGGGGTAAGTGGAGGTGAGATGGGCTGGGATATTGGGATTGACATATATACATTACTATGTGTAAAACAGGTAACTAATGAGAACCAACCGTATAACACAGTGAACTCTACTCAGTGCTCTGTGGTGAACTAAGCAGAAACTACACACAGCAGAAACCAACACAATGTTTTAAAGCAACAATACTTCAATAAAATTTTTAAAAGAAAAAAGATACCAACGTATGTAGGTCTGTCTAAAGTTCAGTCTGCATAAGGAAGAATGTTTTAGAAGTCTGTGGCTAGGGGCAGGCAATGAAACATATTTAGTGGACTCAACTTCTGTATTCCTGCCTTAAGATATCCGTGGGTTGTTTTATAGTATGTTCAGCCCTCCCTCTCTTCTTTCTTTCTGATTATTACAGATTTTCTTGATTCAAGTCCACTTCACATTTGTTTGCTAGCCTTTCACATCTCTTTCCTTATCTTCACTTTAAGGCTCCAACCTTCAGAATCTACTTAGTATTGAAATAAGCCAAAACCCACATGGATCATCTATCCAGTGACCATGATTGTCCACTTCTACAGCAATCATGATAAGAGGGTGCTCAAATTTTCTCCATCTGCTGCAACACACTATGACCGTAATTTTGAGTATCATAGAGACAAGTGAGCAAGAAGGGTACATTCATAAGTGCCCTTTACAATGGACCCAAAGAGGAATGAAGGGGCCTCTACATTGCCCTCTTTTTAGTTCACAAGAATGGATGGGTTCTGCCTCAAAATGAAATAATTTTGTTTCTTTTTTACATCGACCTGGCCTCTTTAAATCTCTACCTCCCTTGCCTTTCTCATTCTCTGTCCTCCCAGTATGTTATCCATAATCTCAGCTGTTGACAGAAAACACGTTTTACTACAAACAGCAAATTGTCCCCTTGCACACAACACCCAGGAGTCCAAAAAACTATGCCATGGAAGATAGAAAATAAAATCATCTACCCTAATACAAAAATCCTTTATGAAATGTCCCCTCATTCCACAGATTCAACCATCCTATGGTTATATCACAAACTTCATTTAATAATGATGTATTTGATGACATGGGAAACTTGCAAAGTAAATATTATTTTGTGTCCTTCAGATACAACTATCTGATGCATAGGAATGCTTGAATATCAGAGGAATAGTGAAGAGATTAGAAGGAGAACTCAGCTTTCCCCTGGGTCTACTGTTGGATCTGTCTTGACTAACTTTGTGACTTTTGACAAACTGTTTAACTCCTACGGGGGCTCAGTTCCCTCCGAAATCAAGTGCTGAGTTAGCTGCTAAAGCAAATGATATTGGTTTCCAGGAGTCATTCTCCCCGCTTCTTCCTTGCTGGTAGAGTAGATCTCCTACTATAAAGCTGAAAACATCATCTCACTTCTCCAGTTTTCTGTGTGGCTAGGACGTGTACACCTAACCAGTCTCAGCCAATGGAAAGAGAGTATTTTGCTTGGGGTATTCCTGGAAAGTGTTTCCTCACTATCAACAATAAATTTCCCTCCTACATGCTTTTGGAACTTCATGCTTGGAGCTGTGGTAGCCATCAAGCAACCATGCCATGGAAGCTATAAGAATTATATGGAATCTGACCCAGATCTCCTTGTCATTACTGAGCTGCTGAATTACCAATATTAGAATTCATTAAACAGTTTCTCATTTTATAAGCCATTTGGGGGAATATTCCATTACCTATAGACAAAATCATTCTTATTGAATAGATGGTTATTCTAAGGGTTTCTAAGACCCTTGCCAGTTTTAAAAATATATGAACCAACAAGAGAGGGGTGGGAGGGAGGAAAATTGTCCCCTTGATTAAAACACACACACATACACAAATCTTGATTTTTAAGGACCACTAGTAAAGAGACTTCTAAAAATGATTCTCTTCCCAGGTGGCACTAAAGAACCCACCTGCCAATGCAGGAGACATAAGAGAGGTGGGTTCAATCCCTGGGTTGGGAAGATCCCCTGGTAGAGGACATGGCAACCCACTCCAGTATTCATGACTGGATAATACCATGGACAGAGGAACCTAGAGGGTTACAGTCCCTGGGGTCGCAAAGAGACACGACTAAAGTGACCTAGCAGCAGCATAGTTAGAGTAAGGAACTGCTGATAACAATGTGACTTAAAGAGTACAAGCTATGCTGCTAAGTCGCTTCAGTCGTGTCCGACTCTGTGCAACCCCATAGACGGCAGGCCACCAGCCTCCCCCGTCCCTGGGATTCTCCAGGCAAGAACACTGGAGTGGGTTGCCATTCCCTTCTCCAATTGCATGAAAGTGAAAAGTGAAAGTGAAGCCACTCAGTCGTGTCCGACTCTTTGCGACCCCATGGACTGCAGCCTACCAGGCTCCTCCGCCCATGGGATTTTCCAGGCAAGAGTACTGGAGTGGGTCGCCATTGCCTTCTCCCAAAGAGCACAAGCTATGAACTTACCCCAAATATCTCCCACTGCCTTTGTTCCTTGGTTGGGGAAAGAAGCATCTGTAGCACCCTGTGTAATATCTTGATTGCCCATCACTTGGACACCCTCCCTCTATTTTAGGAATCTGTCTCCCACTATGGGAGTCAAAAGGATATTAGACCTCTTTCTGTGCCTGGCAGCCAGTGTAAGAGAAGATGGCTAAGGCCTGGTCAATCTAGTGCTTCTACACAGGAGTTTGAATATTGAGGATTGGAGATGAGGGATGTCAAAGCAATTCTAAAATTATCGACAGTGGAGTCCTTGGCAGAGACAGGGCAGTGAAGGGCTCACCAATGATGACTCGAATCAGACTATTGCTACACTGTGAATTTGAATGAAAATTCCTGATGCCCTGGTCTCCCTTAGTCCTGCCTATATTTTGACACTGGTTCTCCAACAGCTACTGAGAGCTATCCCCAATATATTCTAAATGGTTTTCTGGTTTTGGCTAATCAGAGCTTGTTTTTATTTATTACAACTAAGAAATCTGACTGGTACAAGCCAAAGTCTTGAATGTGGAAAAAAATGTGCCTTCAAAAGTCTAGATTTCATACAAACTTGTGCAAATAAAATTTGGAAGAACAGCTGCAGTGTTGGAAGAACAGTGTGAATGTTACCATACCTTCTACCTTTCCCAAAAGAGGGACATCAGTCTTGGGAGACACTGAGAGAAGTGAGCTGGACTTCCCTAAGCAGGCCTAAGCATCTCTGCTGTTCCCATTCTTGTGAACACAACATCCCCTTTCCCAAAGACTTTAGAACAAATGGTTACTCATGATACAAGCAAATGGTCTCATTTCTTACTGATATCTTTTAGGGAGAATTGTCACTGTCCTTCAGCTGTATTTCTGAATATACTTAATGAGTTTGAGAGGCACCAGTGAGAAGAGTATGACTCTTACAATGTGTGACCCCTGCAGAAATGGGTAGAGAAAAAGAGGTCTACAAATTTTCCATCTATGGTGGAATTATTCCCCTTTTCCCTCAAAGACCAAACTTCCTGCTATAATGATAAAACATTTTAAATAAATAAAACTGAAGGAAAACATAAATGAGAGCTATATCAAAACAAAAATGAGCAGATAATTAGAGGTTAATGTTGTTGGTAAAAAATAAAATGAATTAAAGAAGAGCGAAAATATTATTGTTAAAAAAGAAAACAGGTGAGCATATGATTTTTATCCTGTTATCAGTTAGTCAGGTTTGAGACAAAACCTGAAATCACTGGGCTATCCCATTTCTTTTGTACTGTGCTGCTGAGGCCTAGTTTAATGTCTGGGACAGAGAAGATGATCAATAAATAAATTGACTAAAAGAAAAGAGCTCTATAGTCTCCCAAGGCAATAGAAATAAATGCAAAATTAAACAAATGAAACCTAATTAAACTTATAAGCTTTTGTATAGCAAAGGAAGCCACAAACAAAACACAAAAACAACCTACAGAATGAGAAAAATTATTTGCAAAAAATATAACCAAAGGCTTAATTTCCAAAATACACAAACTGCTCATACAGCTCTACAATGAAATAACAAACAACCCAATCAAACAATGGGCAGAAGAACCTAGTAGACATTTATCCAAAGAAGGCATGTTGACAGTCAAGAGGCACACGAGATGCTCAATATCACTAGTTATTCCAGGTCCAGTTCAGTCGCTCAGTCGTGTCCGACTCTTTGCGACCCCATGAATTGCAGCACGCCAGGCCTCCCTGTCCATCACCATCTCCCGGAGTTCACTCAGACTCATGTCCATTGAGTCGGTGATGCCATCCAACCATCTCATCCTCTGTCGTCCCCTTCTCCTCCTGCCCCCAATCCCGGCCAGCATCAGGGTCTTTTCCAATGAGTCAACTCTTTGCATGAGGTGGCCAAAGTACTGGAGTTTCAGCCTCAG
>NW_011491028.1:948433-948642 GCF_000754665.1 Bison bison bison | reverse complement strand
TTCTCCAACACCACAGTTCAAAAGCATCAATTCTTCGACACTCAACTTTCTTCACAGTCCAACTCTCACACCCATGCATGACCACTGGAAAAACCAGAGCCTTGACTAGACGGACCTTTGTTGGCAAAATAATATCTCTGCTTTAAATATGCTATCTAGGTTGGTCATAACTTTCCTTCCAAGGAGTAAGCGTCTTTTAATTTCATGGC
>NW_011491028.1:934176-948071 GCF_000754665.1 Bison bison bison | reverse complement strand
CTCCTTTTCCTATTTGGAACCAGTCTGTTGTTCCATGTCCAGTTCTAACGGTTGCTTCCTGACCTGCATACAGATTTCTCAAGAGGCAGGTCAGGTGGTCTGGTATTCCCATCTCTTTCAGAATTTTCCACAGTTTATTGTGATCCACACAGTCAAAGGCTTTGGCATAGTCTAGCAGATGCAAACTATTTTATATATGTGTGTGTGTGTATATATATGTGTGTGTGTGTGTGTGTGTGTGTGTGTGTGTATATATATATCCACAATGGATAAATAGCATAGTCCTACTGTATAGCACAGGGAACTATATTCAATATCCTGTGATAAAACAGAATAGAAAAGAATATAAAAATGAATGTATATATGTATAACAATCACTTTGCTGTGCAGAAGAAATCATGACAACATTGTAAATCAATGATTCAATTTTTAAAAAAGGATCTCTACTCAGCCAAGAGACATATTTGAAAAGTTGTCAGTTGAGGGAGTTTGACAAGGAGCTCTTGTTAATTGTTACCTGCCCTTTCCACAAACATAGATTGTCTGTAACATGCAGTAGACTGTGCCCTGCGGGTATGGAAATGGACTGAAAGTAGGTCTTGCCCAGAAGTACCTGGAGGACATAGAGTCCCCCATCTCATCTTGTACCCCTTGCTCTCTACCAGACACACACGTACAAAAAAGAGAAAATAGGAATCAAGATGATTAGATTATAATATAGTAAAAGAAAAATACAAGATTCAATAGATAAGAGATACAGAGAAATCCAAAGATTAGATGAAAATGAATAATGATAAGGAAAATAAATCAGAGATCCAAAAGATAATACAAATCCAAAAGGGAAAAGTTTTTTGAAAAAACCTAATTCAAAGTAAGAAATTGTACCAAACTGACACAAAACCCTCAATGATGTGCGTATGTGTGTGCATTTTAAGTAACAGTATAACTCCATTCTCAGTAAAGCTAAGAAAAACATAAACAACTGAAGCAAGCAGCAAAAATCAAACCATTTTCTTTATGGGACGTTTTGAGTGGTTTTCATGAACAGAGGCTAAGGGGACAGAGAGCAGAGAAAGGACCGTCTACAACTTCCCAGGACAATTATCTTCCTCAGTTTCTTACCCAGTAAAGATATACTGTCTCAGAATACAACCCCAGTGGGACTTCCCTGGCAGTCCAGTGGTTAAGACTTCATGCTTCCAGTGCAGAGGGCACTGGTGTGACCCCTCACTGGGGAACTAAGATCTGCACACGCCAAATGGTACAGAGATAAAATACCATAATAGTAAATATTATTATTAAAAAAGAAAAGAAAACACAGCCCCAGCACTCGTGCAAGCACACAGCTGTCGGTGTCTGCTTTTGTTTCCTTGGTAACCAAAACACCCTTTAGTGAGTCCACATTGTATATATGTCAAGTTGTTGAGTTGTGTCCGATTCTTTGCAACCCCAGGGACTTTAGCCCACCAGGCTCCTCTGTCCATGGAATTCTCCAGGCAAGAATACTGGAGTCAGTAGCCATTCCTTTCTTCAGGGGATCTTTCTGACCTAGGAATGAAACCCAGATCTCCCACAAGGCAGGCAGATTCTTCACCATCTGAGCCACCAGGGACGCCCCCAAAATATAGCTAGCCACTTTCATATTAGCTATCTTATTTAATTCCCTACACAATGCTAGTGAGGTTCAATAATTCTCAAATATTTTCCATACCCTGTGTATTCATGTCCTACTGCTGCTGTAATAAATTAGAACACACTTAGTTGTTTACAACAATACAAATTTCTTCTAACAGTTCTGAAGGCCAGAAATCCAAAATGAGCTTTACAGGGCTAAAATCAAGGTGCTGGGGCGAGCCAGATCACTCTGGAATCTCTGAGGGAGAATCTATTTCCTAGCATTTTTCTAGTTTCCAGAGGCTGTCCTTGAACCATGGCTTATGACACTGTATCAGAAAACCTTTTCTTTTTTATTTTTTTTAATTTAATTTTATTTTAAAACTTTACATAATTGTATCAGTTTTGCCAAATATCAAAATGAATCCGCCACAGGTATACATGTGTTCCCGATCCTAATTGTATCAGTTTTGCCAAATATCAAAATGAATCCGCCACAGGTATACATGTGTTCCCGATCCTGAACCCTTCTCCCTCCTCCCTCCCCATACCATCCCTCTGGGTCATCCCGGTGCACTAGCCCCAAGCATCCAGTATCGTGCATCGAACCTGGACTGGCAACTCGTTTCTTACATATTTTACATGTTTAAATGTCATTCTCCCAAATCTTCCCACCCTCTCCCTCTCCCACAGAGTCCATAAGACTGTTCTATACATCAGTGTCTCTTTTGCTGCCTCATACACCGGGTTCTTGCTGTTTCTTTCTGCACATTGCCTTCTCTTTTAATTCTGATTTTTTGCAGGCATCTCATAATAATAAGGATGCTTCTGATTATATCAGGTCCATCCAAACAATCGAGGGCAATCTCCCCACCTCATAATCCCTAACTTAATCACACTACAAAGTCCATTTTGCCATAAAAGGTAACATGCTTAGGTTCTCAGGATTAGAATGTGAGCGTCTTCAGAGGCCACTACTCAGCCTGTTACAGACTGACTGTGTCAGAATTACCCAAAGGGTGGGTAGTTAATAGTACTGAGTCCATGTTCATTTCTGAGTTTGGGTAATTAAGTTAAAATTATATAAGCTGGGTAAGTGGTATATATCAACTCTCATACAATTTTGGTAACATTTCTATGAGTCTAAAATTAGTGAAAAACAATAAAATATCACTGAGGACATAAACAGGCACAAAGAATTTCCTGGGTGTTGTTTTATTAAAAACAAAGATTCCTAGTTTTCCAGGTTCCTCCCAGGATTATAGAAACACATTTTCCAAAGACAGAGTCTGAGAATCCATCGTTTAGACAAGCACATGATCTCACAGGCATGTTTGACAATTGCTAACTTGAGATTATGACAATACTATCCAAAATGGGATCCACTATCAGCAACATCATCTGAGGTCTTTCCAAAATATACTTTCTCAACCTACCCCAAACCTACCAATTCGAATCTTTCCTGGCTGTAGGGGACAAATTCTTCATGTGATTCTTTTGCATAATATATTTTGGTAAGTACTAGGAAACACATAAGTAAGGCATGGGGCATAACTCTCCAGCTATTATTATCTCCAGTTACTTCAAGCCTGAGAGAACTGAGGATCAGTGAAATGAGGTACTCAAAGTAAAATTGCTGCTGCTAAGTCACTTCAGTCGTGTCCGACTCTGTGTGACCCAATAGACGGCAGCCCACCCGGCTCCCCAGCCCCTGGGATTCTCCAGGCAAAGAACACTGGAGTGGGTTGCCAAGTAAAATTGCTAGTATATGCCAAAACTGAGACAAAGTCCAGGTTTGATTGAAATCTACAACAATTTGTCATTTAATTCTGATATTTCATCTTTAAGTTAAAAGTCTTCCCCAAAATGCACATATATTACTCTGCATGAAAGTGAAAATGAAGTCACTCGGTCATGTCCAACTCTTTGCAACCCCATGGACTGTAGCCTGCCAGGGTCCTCCATCCTTGGAATTTTCCAGGCAAGAATAATGGAGTGGGTTGCCATTTCCTTCTCCAGGGGGTCTTCCTGACCCAGGGATCACATTGCTCTGCATAGATAAATCATTAAGATGAGCAAATTATATTCATTCATTGAATATGAATGAGGTAACCTGTTACTATCAGGGACTTGAAGGAATGAGACAGAATAGTCAGTTTGATGGTCAAAGGAAAATCTGATATCATAGCCCTTGGACATACTGACTCAACCATATATTTCAAAACTTTCAATCCAAATAGTTATTCCTTTAATTTTTTTATTCAATTGTCATTAAAAGATATTCACATTTCTTAGATATAACTTAGATATAACTTCCATATTTTCTGGGATTATGATTAATGCCAGAAAATATAATTATCTTACTTACAAAGGACAGTCAAGGAGGCAGATTCATGTTTGGTAAAAGGGACATTTGGTAAGGCAACTCAAAGCAAAGAAAGAATATGCCACAGAAAAGCACTCTACGAGGTTGAGCATCACAGCAGAGTGCGAGTCTGATGGTCATGATGATGTTGCACATGTGTGTTCTGAGTATCTTCCTTAGGACCACTCTCCACTGTGGTCCAACCTGATGGAAGAGATGGAACTGAATGATTGACAGCTAACGCCGGAAAAGAGGCCCCAGAAGAGAGGCTCCAAGAGAGGCAGCAGAGGAGGCAGAGATTTAAAAGCACAGAGGAAGGGAGAATTTTGGCCAGGACCTTAAGAAGAGTAATAACTGTGAAGGGGAGTCATGAATGGCCCACCTTCACTGAGGTCAGAGGACAAGTGGATGACAGTAACAGAGCCCCTCACAACTGTGGATTCTATGTGAGTTAAAAGACACAAATCGAACTCAGGTTATGGTTTCCAGGACTCTGATGTGCTTGTCCAGTGGATTGAAGGATGTTTAATAATGGGTTGAACTCCCATCCTACCCTCAGGCAGAGACAGAACTCTAAGTGAGCAGCAGGGCAGGATGGGAGTGGGCTTGATGCCTTGAGGTTTGCAGGAAGAAGAAAATCAGCTTCACCTAAGCCGAGGCGTCTCAGAAAGTGAGCCCCAACCCACCATGTGGGCCTCAGCGCCAGACCATCCTCTTTCTCCAGACTCCAGAACTTGGCCTTATGTATTGAGTGGGCTCTGAGCCTACCATGGGCTCTGAGCACTCCCAAATGCTAGGAACACTTCAAAGGCTTACTAATTTCAGATTCCTTAAAGCCTCTGGCTGTGAAGAAAACCAATTGATTTTTGAAGGGACAAAAGTGAGGGAAATAAATCATATAAATGATGCCGGGACGCTATTTGACACCAGTTCAACAACTTCCATCATAACCACCTACAGCCTGATCTGAATTAATTTTAAAGTGCTTTGTAAACCACTCAAGTACTTAGCATTTCTTTCTGAGGCATGGAGGCTAAAAGCCCACAAGCAGAATATTGGGAAGGGAGAGAGATGCTGTCTGCTATCTGAGCTGTCCTGACTTGCTGGCTGCCTTCCAGGCTCCTTGATTAGATCAGGACCTAAATTTGTCACTGACCTGTTTTCACATCTCTGCTACAGGCAGGTAATGTAAGCCCAGCACTCTGGCATTATCTATGCACAAAACTTTGATTTAGCCAATTCTGTGTTTCATATCTGAATTCTGTGAATAGTAGCCTACTAAGTAGGCTTATAGACTGCCATAGACTTATGCCAGTAGTTATTGTTAGAGGTAGGTAAGAGCTTCTCAGGTGATTCAGTGGGAAAGAATCCACCTGTCAATACAGGAGACCAGGGTTCAATACCTGTGTTGGGAAGATTCCCCTGGAAAAAGAAATGGCAACTCACTCCAGTATCCTTGCCTGAGAAATGCCATGGACAGAGGAGTGTGGCAGGCTACAGTCCACAGGGTTGCAAAGAGTTGGACGTGACTTAGCAATTAAACAACAGCAAAGAGCCTAATAGTGTGAGGGTAAAGGAAACTCGGGAGCGATTCAAGCAGAGAAGATAGTATGCACCTCCATGAATGAGCTCATACATAAACTTCCACCAGATTGCTGCTGAGGATACACAGGGCTACGGGTAAATCAGAAAATCATTGAACTGACCTGATTCCATTCAACAATTTTGAAAGCCATAGCTCTGCACTGATACACCGCACTGCACAAATCTCACCATTCCAATGCCCCGGGATTGAGAAGCTTCTTGGTTAGGTGTTCCAGGCCTGGAATTCTAGAACAATAAATATAAATTGCACACTTCTTGGCTCCAAAGAACGCACATTATCATGTAAATTTATCTACATGAGAGTAGATAAGTACAAGAGAGTGCCAGAAGTCCTGTGATGGAGTTAAGCCCTTGTGTTGTAGGAGCAGAGAAGATGGGCTGCCATCCCAGGATGACATGGCTCAAGAGAGAAAGAAAGGTCAGGGATAGGAAGATACTGGGAAGAAGAGAAGAGGACTGAAATCCTAAGCTACTAGGTCAACGACTACCAAACTTTTGTGAGCAAGAGAATCACCAGGGAGCTTTGGTCAAAATGCAGATTCCCAGGCCACTCCTCAGCCTCTCAAGTTTATTATTAACTGGGACATGGGTGAATCCCAGAAACCTGATTTTTTTCACAAGCATTCCCAGATGATTCTATCTCAAGTGGTCCTGAACCCCATCTGGGGGAAACTTTTACCCAAGCCCCACTCTCAAGCGTGCTATTCCTAATCTGAGGTAGGCAGCGTCACAGTTAGAGAAGTCATCATTACTGACTTGATCTATATTTTCTGCATTCTTTTACCTGCAACCTTTTAAAATCATGCCCCCCTTCACTCAGCCACTCACATGCTCTCCTCTGTGGAAATATGTTCTCTGGAAAGTGCACCCTTCATATCCCAGTGTGAAGTTAGGATACCATGACCTCTTGAGTTACCACGATCAGGATAAACTTGCTTTTTATCCTGACCTCTGAAGAAGAAAAATCTTTGTCTACAGTTAAAGGAAGGTGAACATCCTCAGGGAGGCAGGATTATTTGCAGAAGTGCCAGGGAACTTTATTGACCCAAAAGATTAGACCTTGAAGGTGACCATTTATTTAGCTTTTGAGAAAAGGTACCCCAGTGCTCTAGGACAAGCCCCCTCTGCAGACTGCTCACTCTATCCACCCTTGCTAGCTCTTACACAAAAGAAATGATGGATGAGTCTTCCTTTCTTTGTGGTCCAATGAATTCTATGCTTCCCTCCATATTTTCAGAAGGTCTGAAAATAACCTCTAATAACCACCAAAGCCAGAGTCCTTGAGAAGTCCCACCCTTCCCTAAATCCCTGAGGAGAAAGGGAAAGAAGGCTGATGGCAACAGGAGCCTTCCCAAGTAGAGTTTTCTAAGACAGTTTCCACGTATCACCAAACACCAAAGGAAAAACAACTCAGAACACACAACTGGGCACTGATTGTCCTAACTAGATGAATCCTATTTCTTCAAGGTCTCCGGCAGCCCTTTCTATATCCTTCTTTCCACACCTAATGTGTTCCCTGACTCTGTGTGTGTCTCCCACTTCATCTTTATGCCTCTGCTCTAGTTGCAGACCACCACCCAGATCCTCGTTGTATGTCTCTTGGGGATCCACAGTAGCAGGCTCAGAACCAGCCTACTGACCCCAGATCATCCCACCAGCGTGGCGGCTGCTGCTGCTGCTGCTGCTGAGTCGCTTCAGTCGTGTCCGACTCTGTGCGACCCCATAGACGGCAGCCCACCAGGCTGCCCCGCCCCTGGGATTCTCCAGGCAAGAGGCTAGATAAGCACTTTAAATGCACAGCTAGTCTTAGGTAATTCCTCTGCTCAGTGGCTCCCTGATGCCTACATGGAAGAGCTTCCTCAACACTGGAACTTGACTTCACCCTGTGCAACAGCGTAAGAGTTCTCTGTGCTGTTTTCTTCCAAGAACTGTCTCTTCTTTGCTTTGGTTGCTGTGGCTTGTGGGGGCTTTTTAACATTACTTTGGAAATTTTATTTACTTTTATTTTTTTTAATTTTATTTTATTTTTAAACTTTACAATATTGTATTAGATTTGCCAAATATCGAAATGAATCCACCACAGGTATACCTGTGTTCCCCATCCTGAACCCTCCTCCTTCCTCCCTCCCCCCTCCCCATACCCTCCCTCTGGGTCGTCCCAGTGCACCAGCCCCAAGCATTCAGTATCGTGCATCGAACCTGGACTGGCAACTCGTTTCATATATGATATTATACATGTTTCAATGCCATTCTCCCAAATCATCCCACCCTCTCCCTCTCCCTCTCCCACAGAGTCCATAAGACTGTTCTATACATCAGTGTCTCTTTTGCTGTCTCGTACACAGGGTTATTGTTATCATCTTTCTAAATTCCATATATATGTGTTAGTATACTGTATTGGTGTTTTACTTTCTGGCTTACTTCACTCTGTATAATAGGCTCCAGTTTCATCCATCTCATTAGAACTGATTCAAATGTATTCTTTTTAATGGCTGAGTAATACTCCGTTGTGTATATGTACCACAGCTTCTTATCCATTCATCTGCTGGTGGGCATCCAGGTTGCTTCCATGTCCTGGCTATTATAAACAGTGCTGCGATGAACATTGGGGTACACGTGTCTCTTTCCCTTCTGGTTTCCTCAGTGTGTATGCCCAGCAGTGGGACTTTTAACTGAAAGATAATTGCTTTATAGTATTGTGTTGGTTTCTACCAGACATCAATGTGAATCAGCCTTAGGTTTACCTATGTCCCCTCCCACATGAACATCCCTCCCACCTCCCTTTCTATCCCACCCCTCTAGGTTGTTACCAAGCTCCAGTGTGAGTTCCCTGAGTCATACAGCAAATTCCCATTGGCTATCTATTTTACATATGGCAATGAATGTTTTAATATTGTAAACACACCTAGTAAATATTCAAACAGTGCAAAAGGGTATGAGGCAAAAAAGTAAGTTTCCTTCCTCCACTGACTCCCATCGGATACATTTTCCCAGAGGCAACAATGCTACCAGTGTCAGAGCTATTCAGTTCATCTGTAAGCATGATAAGCAATATCCCTATGTAGATTAATACTCACACCCTTTTTAAAAATAGTAGCATACTATGCACACTGTTCTGCACTTGGCTTTTGTCATAATGTCTTAGAGATTGTTCTATATTGGTACACATGGATAGATCTCCCACATCTTTTTTAGCAGCTGTCTGATATTCCATTATAAATATGTCATAAAACTACTCTACTAATGAACAATTTGATTAGTCTAGGCTTTTGCTACTAAAAATAATGCTAAATTACACATCTAGTTCTATTAAGAACAGATTACAGTGAAGCTACTGAGGCTCAAGCCTCAGAGTCCCTCACTTTCATGGGCCCTTAAGTGTAATTTTCCCCTTAAAGAGAAAACCATAAAATTATACATGCTTCAAGATCCACAAAATCTGGATGAGCACCTGAATGTAGTATAAATTGTCCATGGCAGCAGAGTCAAAGTGCGTGTGTATTTTACATTTTGAATAATGTTGCTGAAGTCTGAAATCAAGTCTGCAATCCATGTTGATGGACACTCTCGTCACCTTCAATTCTCAGAGGGCGTCTATTGACAACTCCAGTAGGAGGCACCCTTTGGAATCTGGCTTTAGTTATTCGGGTACTGGTCTTGTCTTCTTCCTGGGGCTGTAGGCACCTTGAAGTCAGCACTCAAGTCCTCTGTCTCTATTCTGCTCAGAACACGGCATAGCTGCTCCACACAGCAGACACTCAAATATTTGTTGATCCTGCTGGAAGTTCTTTTCAGACATGAAGGATGTATAATCAGACAATAAAATAATTATTGAGTGATCAATAAACCACTTCTGTATCACCTTCAATACAATTTGATTTTCTTAGATTTCATCCCTAACATACCAGGTCCACCAACTTTGCAGATTTAATGACTATGCTTTCCCTTCCATTATTGCAAAAGTGTGAATAGCTCAGGAGTGTCTGACTCTTTGCAATCCCATGGACTACAGCCCACCAGGCTCCTCTGTTCATGGAATTCTCCAGGCAAGAATACTGGAGTGGGTTGCCATTCCCTTACTGTCTGAGCCATGCTCCTGTAAGTTTCCATCATTAGTCATGTAAAAATAGTTACACAGCAGTGGCCTAAGGCTCAAGGCCTACAAAATATTATCTAACAAGTTCTCTTCTCCTTTTTTAATATTGCTATAAAGCCACAGATATTGCAGTCTAAATATAGCCTTGCAAACAAATTTAATTTGCAAATATGAAAAATAATCAAAAGCTCATTTAAGCTAAAACATATGCTGGCTACTTCTCTCTCATTATTTTCAATAAGGGGTTCATTATTTTGCCAAAGAGGCAAATTTTGTCTATTCAACATAGTTAGTTCTTTACAAAACGGCACCAGATTTAAGAAAATCCTTCAATTGGTCTGAAGTGTTTGCTAGTAAGTTCAGAGGCATTCAAGTTAAGGTAACCAGCATATGTAGGCATTAATTTGGATGGGATATGTAATTCCTCATTTTTGAAATCAGTGCTGAAGGCATCATTTTTTTAATATAATAGAAACTTAGATTAGAGAATCCCAGAACTCCACTTAAGCATTATTGTACATTAATCTTTGCCTCTTTGACTGTCATTAGATATTCACTCGATTCCATTTCAGCTGTCCCTCCACACTTCCTAAAATCTCTTTTCTTCTTTCATTCAGCCCAGAAGTTTTCCAACTTTGATATGCATCATAATTACTTGGAGAATTATTAAAAACACAGTTCCCTGTTCCCATCCCTACAGTGTCTGACTCAGTAATTTTCCTAAACCTTGCTACTGGAGGAACTTGGTGTATACTTAGAATCTCAGGCCTCAACTAGCCCTGTTGAATTAGAACTTGCACTTTTACCAAGATCCCTAAGGCATTTGCATTCTCTTTAAAGGTGGAGAAGCACTGAGCTATCCCATTCCTACATTCAGCTTTTCAGTTTGTTTCCTTGATTCCATCCTCTCTTATCTATTCAAAGACACTATTTGTTAAATCACCTCCTTATTTTCTTATATTGTCACTGGGCAAGGTACTTGAAATTCAGCAGTGAATGAGTCAAACAAAGTTCCTACCACCAAAGAGTTTATCTTTAGGAGGAAAGATAGTAAATGCAACCAACAAATGAAATGAAATAGCTGATGACCAGGATAGGTTAAGAAGGAAATAAACACAGTATAATAAGAATGAAATGGGTGCTAGTATTATGTTTTAAGTTTTTTTTTTAATTGGAGGATAATTGTTTCACAATATTGTGTTGGTTTCTGCCGTAAAACATGAATCAGCCATATCCCCTCTTTCTTGAGTCTCCCTCCCACCCTACCCCCATTATTCTTATTTTACAGACAAGGAAATTTATTTTGGAGGTTATGCAATTAGTTGAGAGTCACACAACTAGTAAAGGACAGAGTAGTATTTAACCTAAAACAGAGCCTATGGTTTTAAACTACTCCACTAACACAGCTTCACAGAAAGCCCAGGGAGATCCATCCATACCCCATTTCTGGCCACCTATGGCACGTTTGCATTTATTTTTTCAAGCGTTCTGACCCTTCTGTTCCCTGTTCCAGGTTTTCTTGCCCTGATAAGTTTGGATATATTTCTCAAACTCTGATTCTGCCTCCACTTCCAATGTATTTACCCGCCCTCTGCTTCTCATACCACATTGGAAGAACAACAATCAAACGTTTTACAGCAAACTCAGAAGGTCCAACTGCCTCCCTTCCTACTGGATAAAAAATTGACCATCTTATCCATCATCTTTTCTAAAAAGAAAAAAAAGAAGAAGAAAGAAACCAGCTTCTCTATTACTACAAATCACCAATAATATCTCCTTGAATGCTTTCCTGGAGGTAAAATAGATAGTAAATTAAAACACACACTGAGGGTACATAGAAGAGATCCTACATTTTCCCTCAAATCCATAAAATGACAACTGCTCTCTCACTCAGGTTATAGACACTTGTGTGTCTATAACCAGTTAACTTTAGGCAAATACCCTCCTTAATAGCAGCATTCAATTTTCATAGTACTCTGCTGCTGCTGCTGCTAAGAAAATACCACAAATAGATTTTACTTCGTACAAGAATTTCTTAGAAAACTTGATGCTTGGGATAGGAAGAGATTTTTGTTTCAACAATATTATTAAACTTGAAAGTATGCCTTGGCAGGGGCGGGGGCGGGGAGTGTCTTGACACAGTTTGAAATAAAGAGAAAGAAAAGCACTGTAGTGGACCCTTCCGGCTGCCTCACAACATTCTCTCCACCTTTCTCTTGAATACACCAACCCATGTGTTTTCAAATTTGACCCTAATTAATCTTAATCATTGTTCAAGCTGGTTTTAGAAAGGCAGAGGAACCAGAGATCAAATTGCCAACATCCATTGGATCATTGAAAAAGCAAGAGAGTTCCAGAAAAACATCTATTTCTGCTTTACTGACTATGCCAAAGCCTTTGACTGTGTGGATCACAATGAACTGCGGAAAATTCTGAAAGAGATGGGAATACCAGACCACCTGACCTACCTCTTGAGAAATCTGTATGCAGGTCAGGAAGCAACAGTTAGAACTGGACATGGAACAACAGACTGGTTCCAAATAGGAAAAGGAGTACGTCAAGGCTGTATATTGTCACCCTGCTTATTTAACTTATATGCAGAGTACATCATGAGAAACACTGGGCTGGATGAAGCACATGCTGGAATCAAGATTGCTGGGAGAAATATCAATAACCTCAGCTATGCAGATGACACCACCCTTATGGCAGAAAGTGAAAAACTAAAAAGCCTCTTGATGAAAGTGAAAGAGGAGAGTGAAAAAGTTGGCTTAAAGCTCAACATTCAGAAAACTAAGATCATGGCATCTGGTCCCATCATTTCATGGGAAATAGATGGGGAAACAGTGGAAACAGTGGCTGAATTTATTATTTTGGGCTCCAAAATCACGACAGATGGTAACTACAGCCATGAAATAAAAGACGCTTACTCCTTAGAAGAAAAGTTATGAGCAACCTAGACAGCATACTAAAAAGCAGAGACATTACTTTGCCAACAAAGGTCCGTTTAGTCAAAGCTATGTTTTTTCCAGTAGTCATGTTCAGCTGAGCACTGAAGAATTGATGCTTTTGAACTGTGGTATTGGAGAAGACTCTTGAGAGTCCCTTGGACTGCAAGGAGATCCAACCAGTCCATCCTAAAGGAAATCGGTCCTGAATATTCATTGGAAGGACTGATGCTGAAGCTGAAATGCCAATATTTTGGCCACCCGATGTGAACTGATTCATTTGAAAAGACACTGATGCTGGGAAATACTGAAGGAGGGAGAAGAAGGGGACGACAGAGGATGAGATGGCTGGATGGCATCACTGACTCAATGGACGTGAGTTTGAGTAAACTCGGAGTTGGTGATGGACAAGAAGCCTGGTGTGCTGTAGTCCATGGGGTCACAAAGAGTTGGACACAACTGAATGACTGAACTGAACTGAATCTTAATCATGAAAATCTAATTTCTCTTTGCCAATATTTTTACTTAGAAAAACGAGACTTAAGCCATGCAATGGATAGCTTGTCTCTACAGAGGTTAATTGAAAAATGAACCCATGAAGATCTTTCTCTTCCTCTAGATTTTGCCATGTGAGAATGTGAGTCCTGAAGCAAATTAACTGCGAGGGGCTGACACATTAAACCACGAGTGTTAACTGAAATATGGAACCAGAAGTTCCAGAACAAACCTAAAACTTGAGGGCATCCGGCTGCCATATTTTATCAAATCTAATAAGCCATCCATCATAAGACATGACATTATGACATGCACCACTAAGAAAAAACTCTGCCCCTGAGACAGAATGCTTTCTTACGCTCAAGGGTTTTCTTTTTTAAAAACTTAGTTTCTGAAATAGCTCTTTTAGACTTACCTGGGCATAGATTTGTATCACCTTATTATGCATAATAAAAAGGATGCACACCAAACCACTTTAAGATCATCTCAGAACTTCATACTCAGTCTGGCTCTCCTCGGATGCTGTACACTGAACTGCTCCATAACGTTAAAGGTACTAGCAATGCATTTTCTTCTCTTGTACAAGAGTGGTCCACTACCATCTTCAGATTTTCCTTTCAACCCAGGAGCACCTCTTCTAATATTGATATGCACATGAAGGCAATGATACTATACTCACTCCCTGGCCAACAGTGATTTTCAGACACACTGAGATTAATATATGGAAATTGTGCATATTAGGATCACTGAATACAGAACGGTGGTGCTGGTGTTC
>NW_011491028.1:931175-934076 GCF_000754665.1 Bison bison bison | reverse complement strand
TCTGGCTCTTCCAATCCCATGGACTATAGCCCACCAGGCTCCTCTGTCCATGGGATTTTCCTGGCAAGAATCCTGGAGTGGGTTGCCATGCCTTCCTCCAGAGGGTCTTCTTGACCCAGGGATTGAACCCACATCTCCTGCATTGCAACAGGTTCTTCACATGCTGAGCCACCGAGGAAGCCCATAGATGCCTGTAAATGTCCATACGGACATTTGGATCCTAACCATTGATATGAGAACATGCCTGCTGAGAGGTGACCCAACTCTCCACTATCATGACTACTAACTACTCCTTCAGAATCACACTAAATAACTGGAGACAGGGGGCCAACAGCAGGGTCTGTGCTGAAGGATTCTCTAAGGCAACAGTGATTTATGGGTTGAATGGTGAGTCATTGGTGAAACTTTACAGAGTATTTGAAAGCAATTCTTTGTTTGCTGGTGTTTGTTTTGGCTGTACGCAAGTGACTAGGGGGATTGTATTTCCCTAACCAGAGACTGAACCCAGGCCCTTGGCAGTGAGAACTCAGAGTGCGTTCAAACTACTGGATCACCAGAGAAGTCCCTAGAAAGCAATTCTTAAAGGGCATGGAAACAGGCTGGCAATAGGCGTTAACATTCACATTATAATTCATTGTCCAGCACACCCAATCTGCCCAAGTTGAATTAAATATTACTTGTCACAATACAAAGGGAGATTTACTACCATTGGTTTAGAGGATGACAATATTCTAAGTTAGTGGAATAAGTGATAGTCTGTGTTCAGGGTCATTAAAAAATGTGTGGAGCACGTTTATCGAAGAGTAGGAGACAGTTGAACAGAGCCATGGAGATACCTTTATAAATTAGATTATAATTTAAGAGTAAATGTATTCAAGTTAATAATACTTTTGCCAGAAAAGTAGAGCCTCATCTTGAAAATAAATATCCTCAAAAATTAGTCACATGTAGTTTATGGGTTCTCAGTTTGAGTCTTCCTGTATTTCATATCAGTGCTCCATTAAAACAAATCACTTAAAAAACACTCCAATATGTTTTAACCTCCAGAGAAGGGAGTAACAATGATAATAAAAAAGAAAACAACAGCACCATGCATTGAGTACTTTGTATGTTATAGGCATGATATCATGTACTTAATACACAAGGCCCCCATTTCATCTTCATTTATAAAATGGGCTCTTGGATTAACACCATTTTATAGACAAGAACTCTGAGGCTTGAAAGGTCTTCAGAACTTGTCTCCCATTGGGAAGCAGCAGAGGCGTGCATCAAACCCAGCCCTTCCATCCCCTAAGACTATCTGCCTTCCACTCACTGCCCATTGCCACTAATTTCGGCCACTAAGGAGGCAAAATAAAACCAGGGGTCCTTTCTGAGCCTTTCTATGACAATCAGAAGGATGCTCTATTTGACTCTCATCAGTATATTGGAAAAACATATGTTGATTTAAATATATAGCTTACTCAAATTTTGGAATTTCTCCTGCAAACCAGGATATGTAAGAATTGGTTGAGAGTTAAGTAATTTATGCACTGAGTGAAGGACTAGCCAAATTTAAATTTTTTTGAAAATTGTACTCACTTTTCTGGGTCCTATTTATGACAATAGATATTATCTGGTTTTAAGTATGAATAAAGAGAGTGGTAAGGAAATAAATAATGAGAGTGCAACTATAGACACATATAACTTTATAATTAGACTTTTTAAGATCTTTAATATATTTCCCAACTACAACATTCAGCGCTGCCATGCACATCAAGTCAGGCAATCTTGGGTTCCAGTTCTTGGCTACCAGCTGTGTGACTTTGGTCAAGTTACTTAACTTCTCTGAATTTAGTTCCTCCACCCGTAAAATAGGGAATAATAATGCTTCCTCTTAAGAATTATTTTGAAGTTTACAAATGATATATGTGATATGCCTTTTACAGTGTCTGACACATTCACTTACTCATTCATTCATGTATTTAGCCCTTCAGTATTCATTGAGCACTTACTCTATTCCAGTCACACTACTAAATATTAAGGACACAGAAGTAAACAACCAAATTCAGTAAGACACAAACTTGTCCTCATAAAGTATACATTTTTTTTGTGAGGAACTGCATTAAATCAATGAGTCATAAAAATATATTTGTAAAGTCACAACTGTGAAAAGTACACCTAGAAAGAGAAGCTAACTGAAAGAGCTCCCAGTGATCAAAACTGAAGCAATTTGAGCAAGAAAAAAAAGTAGCATTAGATTATAACTCAAAGTATAAAATAAGCAACATCCAAAATATCCATGAAACCCTCTTACACTGTGGGTGGGAATGCAAATTGGTGTATCCACTCCAGAAAACAGTGTGGAGGTTGCTTAAAAAAAAAACTAAAAAAAAAAAGAGCTACCATATGATCCAGCAATCCCACTCCTAGACGTATATCCAGAAATGATGAAAACTAATTCAGAAAGATACATGCACCACAATGTTCCTAGCAGCACTACATACAATGCTAAGACATAGAAACAAGCTCAAGTGTCCATTAACAGATGAATGTATAAAGATTTAGTGTATATGATACAGTTCAGTCACTCAGTCCTGTCCTATTCTTTGGGATCCCATGGACTGCAGCATGCCAGGCCTCCCTGTCCATCTCCAACTCCCAGAGTTTACTTAAACTCATGTCCATTAAATCAGTGATGCCATCCAACCATATCATCTTCTGTCATCCCCTTCTCCCACCTTCAATCTTTCCCAGTATCAGGGACTTTTCAAATGAGTCAGCTCTTCACACCAGGTGGCCAAAGTATTGGCGTTTCAGCTTCAGCATCAGTCCTTCCAATGAATATTCAGGACTGATTTCCTTTAGGATGGACTGGTTGGATCTCCTTGCAGTTCAAGGGACTCTCAAGAGTCTTATAAA
>NW_011491028.1:927251-930906 GCF_000754665.1 Bison bison bison | reverse complement strand
CCACAGTTTTCCCATCTATTTGCCATGAAGTGATGGGACTGGATGCCATAATCTTAGTTTTCTGAATGTTGAGCTTTAAGCCAACTTTTTCATTGTCCTCTTTCACTTTCATCCAGAGGCTCTTTAGTTCTTCTTCGCTTTCTGCTATAAGGGAGGTGCCATCTGCATATATGAGGTTATTGATATTTCTCCCAGCAATCTTGACTCCAGCCTGTGCTTCATTCAGCGCAGGATGTCGCATGATATACTCTGCATATAAGTTAAATAAACAGGGTGACAATGTACAGCCTTAACATATTCCTTGTCCTGTTTGGAACCAGTCTGTTGTTCTATGTCCAGTTCTAACGGTTGCTTCCTGACCTGCACACAAATTTCTCAAGAGGCAGGTCAGGTGGACTGGTATTCCCATCTCTTTCAGAATTTTCCACAGTTTGTTGTGATCCACACAGTCAAAGGTTTTGGCATAGTCAAAAAAGCAGAAATAGATGTTTTTCTGGAAGTCTCTTGCTTTTTCTATGATCCAGGGGATGTTGGCAATTTGATCTCTGGTTCCTCTGCCTTTTCTAAACCCAGCTTGAACATCTGGAAGTTCACGGTTCACGTACTGTTGAAGCCTGGCTTGGAGAATTTTGAGTACTACTTTACTAGTGTGTGAAATGAGTGCAATTGTGCAGTAGTTTGAGCATTCATTAGTATTGCCTTTCTTTGGGACTGGAATGAAAACTGACCTTTTCTGGTCCGTTGGCCAGTGTTGAGTTTTCCATATTTGCTGGCATATTGAGTGCAGCCCTGTAACAGCACTATATTTTAGGATTTGAAATAGCTCAACCAGAATTCCATCACCTCCACTAGCTTTGTTTGTAGTGATGCTTCCTAAGGCCCACTTGACTTCACATTCCAGGATGTCTGGATCTAGGTGAGTGGTCAAACCACTGTGATTATCTGGGTCATGAAGATCTTTTTTGTACAGTTCTTCTGTGTATTCTTGCCACCTCTTCTTAATATCTTCTGTTCTGTTAAGTCCATACCATTTCTGTCCTTTATTGAGCCCATCTTTGCATGAAATATTCCCTTGGTATCTCTAATTTTCTTGAAGAGATCTCTAGTCTTTCCCATTCTGTTGTTTTCCTCTATATCTTTGCAATGATCACTGAGGAAGGCTTTCTTATCTCTCCTTGCTATTCTTTGGAACTCTGCATTTGGATGGGTATATCTTTCTTTTCCTCCTTTGCCTTCCATTTCCCTTCTATTCACAGCTATTTGTAAGGCCTCCTCAGACAACCATTTTGCCTTTTGGTGTATATGCATAGTAATATATACTATAGAATATTACTTAGCCATGAAAAAGAATGAAATAATGCCATTTGCGGTTATATAGATGGACCTAGAGATTATCATACTAAGTGAGATAAGTCCGAGAAAGACAGATATCACATGATACAACTCATATGTGATATCCAAAAATGTGACACAAGTGAAGTTATTTACAAAACAGAAACAGACTCACGGACGAGCAAATAAAATTATGGCTACCAAAGGGGAAAGGGGAGAACGAATTAGGAGTTTGGAATTAGCATTTACTACTATATTTAAAACAGATGAACAACAAGGTCTTACTGTATAGCACAGGGATAACAATCGTCTTGCTGTACACTTGAAATTAACACAACATTGAAAGTCAACTATCATAAAAATTAATTAAATACCCATGATTCCATTGTGATATAAATATTAATAAACAAATAGATAAATAGGGGAGAAGAGCCAAATCTCTTATGCAGAAGAGTTTCAAATAGATTATGTAGGTAAATACTATACTCTAAAGGAGAGGGAACATAGCTCCTTATTCCTTAAAAGCACAGACTTGTGCATTGTGACTCTTTGCCAAAGAGTATGGTATGGAAAGGGCAAGATAAAAAGCAACTTTGCAGCAGAGGAACCTGACAAATGCTACTTCAGCAAGGGGATCTAGGTCAACATCAATAGTCACAAATCACATTGATAGTATGTATCCTTGATATGATGTGATTAAAATAGGACTTCATCTCTGTGATCTTCCGGAAAATCTATAACTCTAGTCTGATCATGACAAAGGCATCAGATAAAAACCAATTAAAGATACCCTACAAAGCACTTCATCAGTATGCCTGAAGATGGTCAAGGTCATCAAAAACAAGGAAAGTCTGAGAAACTCTCACTGCCAAGATGAACTTAAGGAGATGCAATGACTCAATGCACTATATCTTGCATGAGAACCTGTGATGGAGAGAGAATATCAGGTAAAATTTAAGGAAATCTGAATAAAGTATGCACTTTAGTTAGAAATAATGTGTCAATACTGGTTTATTAATTGTAGCACATGTACTATGCCTATATACAATGTTCATAAAAGGGAAAACTGGGTGCTGGATATAAAGGAACTAAGCACCATCTTCACAATTTTTCTGTAAATTTATAACTGTTCTAAAAATAAAGTTTATTTTAAAGTAATATTTTAAAAGTCTATAATGTGCTGTTGTAAACTTTATTTTTTTTAATTTTATTTTATTTTTAAACTTTACAATATTGTATTGGTTTTGCCAAATATCGAAATGCATCCACCACAGGTATACATGTGCTCCCCATCCTGAACGCTCCTCCCTCCTCCCTCCCCATACCATCCCTCTGGGTCGTCCCAGTGCACCAGCCCCAAGCATCCAGTATCGTGCATAGAACCTGGACTGGTGACTCGTTTCATATATGATATTATACGTATTTCAATGCCATTCTCCCAAATCATCCCACCCTCTCCCTCTCCCACAGAGTCCAAAAGACTGTGCTATACATCAGTGTCTCTTTTGCTGTCTCATATACAGGGTTATTGTTACCATCTTTCTAAACTCCATATATTTGCATTAGTATCCTGTATTGGTGTTTTTCTTTCTGGCTTACTTCACTCTGTATAATAGGCTCCAGTTTCATCTACCTCATTAGAACTGATTCAAATGTATTCTTTTTAATGGCTGAGTAATACTCCATTGTGTATATGTACCACTGCTTTCTTATCTATTCATCTGTTGATGGACATCTAGGTTGCTTCCATGTCCTGGCTATTATAAACAGTGCTGCAATGAACATTGGGGTACACGTGTCTCTTTCAATTCTGGTTTCCTCGGTATGTATGCCCAGCAGTGGGATTGCTGGATCATAAGGCAGTTCTATTTCCAGTTTTTTAAGGAATCTCCACACTGTTCTCCATAGTGGCTCTACTAGTTTGCATTCCCACCAACAGTGTAAGAGGGTTCCCTTTTCTCCACACCCTCTCCAGCATTTATTGCTTGTAGACTTTTGGATCACAGCCATTCTGACTGGTGTGAAATGGTACCTCATAGTGGTTTTGATTTGCATTTCTCTGATAATGAGTGATGTTGAGCATCTTTTCATGTGTTTGTTAGCCATCTGTATGTCTTTTTTGGAGAAATGTCTATTTAGTTCTTTGGCCCATTTTTTGATTGGGTTATTTATTTTTCTGGAATTGAGCTGTAGGAGTTGCTTGTATATTTTTGAGATTAGTTGTTTGTCAGTTGTTTCATTTGCTATTATTTTCTCCCATTCTGAAGGCTGTCTTTTCACCTTGCTTATAGTTTCCTTTGTTGTGCAGAAGCTTTTAAGTTTA
>NW_011491028.1:926575-927018 GCF_000754665.1 Bison bison bison | reverse complement strand
AGATTCTGGGAGGTGGGTCATAGAGGATCCTGCTGTGATGTATGTTGGAGAGTGTTTTGCCTATGTTCTCCTCTAGGAGGTTTATAGTTTCTGGTCTTACGTTTAGATCTTTAATTCATTTTGAGTTTATTTTTGTATATGGTGTTAACAAGTGCTTTAGTTTCATTCTTTTACAAGTGGTTGACCAGTTTTCCCAGCACCACTTGTTAAAGAGATTGTCTTTAATCCATTGTATATTCTTGCCTCCTTTGTCAAAGATAAGGTGTCCATATGTGCGTGGATTTATCTCTGGGCTTTCTATTTTGTTCCATTGATCTATATTTCTGTCTTTGTGCCAGTACCATACTGTCTTGATGACTGTGGCTTTGTAGTAGAGCCTGAAGTCAGGTAGGTTGATTCCTCCAGTTCCATTCTTCTTTCTCAAGATAGCTTTGGCTATTCGA
>NW_011491028.1:914621-926399 GCF_000754665.1 Bison bison bison | reverse complement strand
ATTATTAGTGTATAGGAATGCAAGGGATTTCTGTGTGTTGATTTTATATCCTGCAACCTTTACTATAATCATTGATTAGTTCTAGTAATTTTCTGGTGAAGTCTTTAGGGTTTTCTATGTAGAGGATCATGTCATCTGCAAACAGTGAGAGTTTTACTTCTTCTTTTCCAATTTGGATTCCTTTTATTTCTTTTTCTGCTCTGATTGCTGTGGCCAAAACTTCCAAAACTATGTTACACATATTTTCAAAAATTTTCAGACATGCTCCTAAATAGAAGCATATGGAACCTGTAGAGTAGGCAATTGCTAGATTTAATGTTCAGCTTTTGGATTTATATATGTGTGTACAACAGTTTTCTTGAGGCAGTACTGGAAGAGCTGAGTTTGGACTCATTTAGCAGTAGCTAATTTTTTTATTCTGATAAAATGCTAGATTTTTTTTAAAAAAGAGCTCTGCCTCCTAAGTCAGAAATCTACTCTGTTGGAGTCACTGATTTGAGTTTTGCAACCTAAGGGCCATTGCCTGGGAGAGGGGACAATATCCCTAAGTCTGAAAGTTTCATCTGAGAGTCTAAGATGCTGCCATAATTCTATCAATCTAAGAAGGAAGCTAACAGGTATCAGATGCTTGTGTGCTCAGCACATAGCAAGCTCTTTGCCGCTGTTGCTGTTAAGTAGCTTCAGTCGTGTCCGACTCTGTGCAACCCCATAGATGGCAGCCCACCAAGCTCCGCTGTCCCTGGGATTCTCCAGGCAAGCTCTTTAAATAGAACCAATTTCACCTACTCTTCGTAGACTTCTAAAGTTTGAAAACTCCCATTTTACAGATGGGGAAAACTAAGGCTCAGAAAGCATTCAACCAGGTTCGCCAGAGCTCAGACTCATTAAATTGGACTATTTCTGGCTCTCTGTTTGAATCTTCCTGACTCAGAGATCGAATCCATGTCTCTTACGTCTCCTGCATTGGCAGGCATATTCTTTCCCACTGTTGCCACCTGGGAAGCCACTCAAAATAATTGCTCATTTTGTACTTATAACACAGAGAGCATAGCCCTGAAGAGATGAGTAACTTTAAAAGGCCTATGCTAGTCACAGTTATATGGGAATGTAAAAATCACAGAATGGTGAAAATGTCAATCTACTTCCCTATTAAAAATGGAGAAGAAAACACACAACAACTCCTCTGGCATAAAGTCAGCAGTCAGACATTTGAACTCAAAAGATCTCAGCAAAGTAGGTCTTGCTGAATTAAATGTGCCTTTAATTGGTGTTTTGGGTGAGTGTCCCTTTGTAGCAAAGGGATCCACAATAACTGCCATTAACATGGAGCTCATTTTCCAACTGAGTGAACAGAATTGGGTGATGTTGTAAAGTCTGGTTGTTCTCTTTTCAGCGGTGCTCCGCTGTGTGAAGTTAATGGGGTAGAGGTAATTTGTGTGGCCAGGTCAAAATATTTCCAGCAACGAATCCAGGAATATTTGAGTTGGCCAAAACAAACACGACCTGTTATGCGTTTTATGTCTTCCTCTCCAATTCTCTCACTCCAGGATTCAGGCATCATAGCACTTCCTTGAACACCAAGCACACATTTTAACTCACATTTTGACCAAGACTGGATATACTGTGAGCCCTCCCACCCTTTCTTGCATATTTCTGTCAAATAACAATGTAAAGGAAGTCTTCCCTTCCTTGTTTATTGAGAAATCTTTCTGTATAGAGACTTCTTCATATCATGGGAACTTAGCTTTTTTTTTTTTTTTTGGGGCCGGGGGGGGGGGGGGCACTTAGTTTTACTTCAAGAATCTATAGCTAACATCCATTGAATCCTTAAAGTATGCCAGGCAATGGGTTACGTGCTTTATGTAATTATCATATTATATAAATATATTAATCCTCAAAATACTTCATGTTAGTGGGAATGAATTCAAGCACCAAAATTTCAAAGCAATTTCACCAAGATTTCACAAGTAGTGAGTGGGGAAGCTATATTGTAAATAAGCAGGAAATCAAGCTTGAGAGCCTAAATGCTTCATCATTGCACCATGTCACCAGACATTACTACGCAGCCATATCATCCAGAGAATTCTAGTCTCAACTTCCAAATTCGAACCTAGAACCAAGTTTTAAAGCTGGAATTCAAATTTTGGAGTTGCTTATCCTAGAACTTGATGGTCTCCACTAAACTAAACCTTTCTCAGTCTTGCACAGCTCACTTCTTTCTGGGACTCGATTCCCTTAATCATTTAAAAAAAGAAAAAGGGAAAGCAGTGCTTAAGGGTGTGGATGATAAACCAGGTGGTGAAGAAACCTCCTCTCTCCAAAGCCTTCTTTATAGCGTAACTGCCATTCCTATGATGGGAACAAAATTTTAACCGAACCCTGTCTTCTTTCTTCTTGACTCAGTTTCATTCAAACATATCAAATACAGTTTTACAAAGTAAGCATCTCTTTACCAACCAATTTAGCACACTCTTTACAACAGCAGTATAAAGATTCCACCACTTTTAAAATAATTAGAATTAAAAATTATAACTAAATATACTGTTACTGCTGAAATTCAAATGATAAGTATTTTCACTTGCCCAAGGTTTCTTTTTTATAATAGCCTATTCTTTTCGTTATTGTTGTGGGGGCTTCCCTGGTGGTTTAGTGGTAAAGAATTGTCTGCCAATGCAGGAGATGTGGGATTGACCCCTGGGTCAGGAAGATCCCCTGGAGTGGGGCATAGCAACCCACTCCAGTACTCTTGCCTGGAAAATCCCATGGACAGAAGAGCCTGGCAGGCTACAGTCCATGGGGTCGCAAAAGAGTTGGACACAACTTAGCGACTAAACAACAACAAATTCTTTTTTTAATAAATACCAATTCCTATTACATATCTGAGGATAGTAATTCTTGGACATGCTATGTTCTAAATTTGTTACTTATGTTTCACAGATTTGCCTTTCCCCAAATGCTTATTGGGGCTTCTCTGGTGGCTCAAACAGTAAAGAATCTGCCTGCAATGCAGGAGACCCAGGTTTGATCCTTGGATTGTGAAGATCCTCTGGAGAAGGGAATGGTAACCCACTCCAGTATTCTTGCCTGGAGAATTCCATGGACAGAGCAGCCTGGCTGGCTACAGTCCTTGGGGTCGCAAAGAGTCAGGCAGGACTGAGTGACTAACACATATAAATGTCTATTGACTTGGTCTGTTCATTTCTGATTTTATCATCACTCTTTGATAATTATCAAATTTCTAATGTAGGTTTTGGGCTTCCCTGGTGGCTCAGAGGTTAAAGCGCCTGCCTCTAATGCGGGAGACCTGGGTTCGATCCCTGGGTCAGGAAGATCCCCTGGAGAAGGAAATGGCCACCCACTTCAGTATTCTTGCCTGGGAAATCCCATGGACAGAGGAGCCTGGTTGGCTACAGTCCATGGGGTTGCAAAGAGTCAGACACAACTGAGCGACTTAACTAACTAACTAATGTAGGTTTTATAGTAGCTTGCCTCTAGCAAGTATTTGAGTGAGTGTGTGTGTGTGTGTGTCTATTCAGACAGAGACAGAGAGACAAATAGAGTTTAAGAAATTGGTTCATGTAATTTAATCCTGGAAGTTTGCTAAGGCCAAAACCTGCACAGTCAGCCAGCAGGCTGGAGACTCAGGGAATAGTCATATTTCAAGCCCAAAGACAGTCTGCTGACATAATTCCATCTACCTTGAAGAAGGTCATTTTCTCTTAAAGCTTCAGCTGATTGAATTAGGCTTACCCACATTATGGAGGATAATCTGCTTTATTCAAAGTCTATCAATTTAAATGTTAATCTCACCTAAAGAATACCTCCACAGAAACATCTAGAATAACATTTCATTAAGTATCTGGGTACTATACACCAGCCATGTTGACACATAAAATTTATCACCAAAAAAGCTCCTAATTGGATATAAATTTTCAAATGATAAAACACATTCAGAGACATGAAATTGTCTCTATAATTATTGTTATTATGTATATGACAATTTATCACTCTAGACAAAAGTTCATGAGAGCAGAGACCATACCTGCTGGTTTCAATAACTCCCATATCAAGCGTGACCCAAGTGCTCTATGAACATTGTTCCTTTAGATACAATCCTGTACACTGGATCTCTTAAAAAAGTGTGATAGAAAAACTAGTCGCTCACCTCAGTTCTGTCTACATAGTAAAGGAAACCTGATCTTATTTGCTGCTACTAAGTCGCTTCTGTCGTATCTGACTGTGTGTGACCCCAGAGACAGCAGCCCACCAGGCTCCCCGTCCCTGGAATTCTCCAGGCAAGAACACTGGAGTGGGTTGCCATTTCCTTCTCCAATGCATAAAAGTGAAAAGTGAAAGTGAAGTCGCTCAGTTGTGTCCGACTCTCAACAACCCCATGGACTGCAGCCCACCAGGCTCCTCCGTCCATGGGATTTTCCAGGCAAGAGTCCTTATTTGGGGCAGCCTTAAAAGAATAATTCCTCCAACTAGGATCTAAATGAGCCCGTTATGACCAAAGTTTGGCCAATGAGATGTAAACAGAAGTGTTGAGTGGGATTTTGGGGAAAGTTTCACTAAAGAGAAGGCATATGACTTCTAAACACCTTTCTGTACCCTGCCACCTGGATCTTAGAAGTAATGGCCAGCTTAATCAGGATTCTGGTGTATGAAGATGAGGGTCATAATATAGCTGACGGCAGGAAGGAGCCCATGTCTCTGAAAAAAGCTTATATTCACCTGGCCAGCTTTTACTGCCTCCTTGTGGACTGACTTTACATAAATAAATTTCTAAGTCAGTGCTATTTTGGGTTTCCTATTATATGAATCCAAAACCTAATTCAAATATATATAATTTCCACTAAAAGACCTAGAAATGTGGATAGAATATAACATACTCATATAAATGCATAAAAACAATAAGAAAATAAAAAATTGACAGAAGCTGATCATTAGCAACCAAGTGAAGTGGATCTTTGTAACCAGGTGGGGACCTTGGACCAGAAATAAGCATGGTATTAGCATTGGTATTGAGTGCCTTCATAAAGCAAGGACTTTTGAATGTAACTAACTGCCCCATCCAAACGGAGAAGGCAATGGCACCCCACTCCAGTAGTCTTGCCTGGAAAATCCCATGGATGGAAGAGTCTGGTAGGCTGCAGTCCATGGGCTCGCTAAGAATCGGACATGACTGAGCAACTTCACTTTCACTTTTCACTTTTCACTTTTCACTTTCATGTATTGGAGAAGGAAATGGCAACCCACTCCAGTGTTCTTGCCTGGAGAATCCCAGGGATGGGGGAGCCTGGTGGGCTGCCGTCTATGGGGTCGCACAGAGTCGGACACGACTGAAGCAACTTAGCAACAGCAGCAGCCCCATCCAAAATGAAATGCAGGCTGGAAAATATTTGCCCACTGGCAAAGGAAAATTAAAGTGGAATTTGTCTGTGTCAATCTTAGATCTAAATGAGATCAAATTTCTTCTAATATGTATAACCTAGTATATCTGTACACAAGTTTTAAGGTATACACACACATATGATGTATGTTTATAAATATATGTGTGTATAATATGCATTGCATAATATCATAAATACCAAGCTAAAAAATGAATGTAGAACAGTGTCCTCAGAGGATGCAAATAGAAAACCTCTCTGGAGGGACACAACCCAGTTGGCAAATCTAGGTGGTCCGTGATTTCTACTTATAAAAGCACACATGAAATATAACCTCTATATGTTAAATATAACAATCTAAAAATGACAAAACTACAAGAATATAAGACATTTTAAAAGAAAGTCTCAAAAATAACAAAAAGAATTGGAAATGCATCACTTTATAATACCATAATCATATACAGACAATAAATAAATGTTTATCATAATACACAAAATAAAAGATGGAACTGAAAACAAAGAAAAATAAACAATAACACAAAGTTCTGTTAAAAAAACAAATAGAACTTCTAATATCTACATGCATGGAAAGATGAGAGAGAATCAGTTCAGGGGCAACATTTAAAGGAACAATGATCAAGAGTAAGCAATCAAAGACTTAGATCCTCAGATTCAGGAAACAAAAGGCTTCTCAAGCAGTCTAAATAAAAATTCTGATTTGTTAGTGAAGAAGCAGGATAAGAACCCTAGTCTGGATGAATTCCAGTGTGGTAGCAAGAGACCCAGAGATAAGACAGGAACTTAGCATGTGCCAGGCATGGTACAAACACAAAGCTCATTGAACTCTTTGGTTATTGTTGTTGAGTTGCTCAGTTGTGTTTGACTCTTTGTGACCCCATGGACTGTAGCCAGCCAGGCTCCTCTGTCTACAGAATTTTATAAATTAGAGATGACCAGTTCCATTTTACAGATGAGGAAAAATTGATATTCAGAAATATTAGGAAACTTTCTAAGGCCACTTGGTGAGTAAATGGTAAAAGCCTGCATGCTTTGCTTCATCTTTGTACTATTTCCTGGTATAATGTCACTTTGTTAAAACATTTAACCTCTTATTAGCTCATCTTCTCTTCCTCAAAACAGAGGAGATTGCCTTCTTGCCTTCATCGATTCCTAGAGTTTCTATGAAAGAAAAACATACATCTTAATGTATATGACCAGAGAAAGCAATGGCACCCCACTCCAGTACTCTTGCCTGGAAAATCCCATGGATGGAGGAGCCTGGTAGGCTGAAGTCCATGGGGTCTCGAAGAGTAGGACACGACTGAGAAACTTTACTTTCACTTTTCACTTTCATGCATTGGAGAAGGAAATGGCAACCCACTCCAGTGTTCTTGCCTGGAGAATCCCAGGGATGGGGGAGCCTGGTGGGCTGCCGTCTATGGGGTCGCACAGAGTCGGACACGACTGAAGTGACTTAGCAGCGGCAGTAATGCGTATGACATCTTAATTCCTACAATGATCTGTGATTCTTGAAGCACATGCACACTGTTAATTCTACACTGCAGATGCAGGCTGTTCACCAAACCATGTGAATGATCTTGGAGCATCCAACTGGAAACAACAATTTTCAGAGCAGTACATTTGAGACCACACAGAATCGCAGTTTTCTGTTCACTGGGATGATGGAAGGACAGCTAACTCTCAAAGTTCCTTTTAAAACCAATTACAATTAATAGATAAATATTTGCTATGCATTTGGCATTGGACTAAGTTCTTTCACAACTTCTCTCCTTTGAGTTTCATAGGAAGTCTGAGGCAGGTGTTACCATCTCCAGATGTGAAAATAGAGACTCAGAGATTAGAAGACTTGTCTGAGGGGAGGCAGATACTGAGGGGTTAGTTGAGATTATAACCCAAGAGAATGGACTGCTAACATCATGCTGTTAAACATTAAACTCTACCAAGTCCTAATCCAATATGGTTGTGGTGAAGATCCATTAGAAGTGCTTTGGAAATACAAAGTGCATTTGAAATGTAAGTTTTCATTTTGTATAAACCACAATGAGCACAAATTAGGAATCAGGCCCATTAAAGAGCAGCTTCGGTTATGTTTGAAAAGTTAATGTTCTCTTCCTAACCATCTCAACATTAATTTCAGCTTCCTTTTACCATTTGAAAATGATTAATTAAAATAATTAACATTTTATTATTCCATTTCTGCTATCCTTAACCCCAAAGTTATTCTAATATTTTAGAAAATCAGAAAAAAGTCCCCTCTTTATATCCAATACTGTTTTATATCTGAGCCACCTCCCCTGGTGGCTCAGATGGTAAAGAATCTGCCTGTAATGCAGGAAACCCAGGTTTGATCCCTGGGTTGGGAAGACCCCTGGAGAAGGGAATAGCTATCCACTCCTGTATTCTTGCCTGGAGTATTCCATGGACAGAGGAGCCTGGTGGGCCACAGTCCATGGAATCACAAAGAGTCAGACATTACTGAGCAACTAATACTTAATGTTTTCCTGCTTGGATGTAGAAAAGCTAGATTTGCTAAATTAGCCAGATCTAGTTTTATAGGAAAAAAATTCAAGACGCTGCCCAAATTGCCGTAATACTTCTCAGATACTTTGTGAACCTGAAGAATTCAGTATACCAGTTAGTCACAACAAGTGGTACACTGAATGAAAATGAGGGAAAATATGATTATGCCATAATAATCTGGGATGTGTATGTGTATATATGCGTTTTACCTTTGCTTCCCCCAGAATATCTCCTACCTTTCGAAATGATCTTTTTTTCAAAACTTAGTAAAATTAACTCAAGAAAATAGGTAATATTATAATCATTAAGAGAGACTGTATAATAACTTCCTCTCTAGAAGGTATCTAAGAGCTTAGTGGAGATTTTTCTGTGGGAGTTATTTTCTCTAAAGAAAACTGGACACAGGACATTAAATAGATTAAAATCTAATGAGCAGAAATTTCCAATATCAAGAAAGGAAAACACCAGGTTGCCAACTGGATTTCCTTTTCTAAAACTGTTCTTTTATTTAAAAAAAATAATATTTGCTTTTGCTTTGGGGTTGAACTAAGTAATATTGCTTTAAAAAAGCAATATGATTTTTGCAAACTAAAATTTCAAGAACATTTATTTCAATATAGGAATGCTAATCAAAAGGACCAAGGATTATAAAGTGGAAGGTACACCATTCATGCTTAAAGGACAGGGCCAGTGCGGCTTCCCATTGGCTGATATGATTTTTAGATTAGTCTACACTTTAAATTCTCAAGACTTCATTTAATCCTACAATTATGCAATACTGAAAATACCATTCAGATATGTCAGGAGAACCTAATGCAATTTCCTCAAGCACAAACCAAAGAAGGGTGCGTGTGCATGTGTGTGTGCGCGTGTGCATGTGTGTGTGTTTGTATGCACATGCACGCATGTGTGCATGTATGTGCAAGTGTGTGTTTTAAGCAGTTCAACACTAGATGGCTCTAGTTACAAAACCAATAACTTGTCAGAAGTCTACAGTCCTGGAATATGGCATTTAAAGAACAGATGGGTTCTAATCCACTGAATCAAATTCGACTGTCTTCTAAAGTCTTGCACGCCTTAATAGCATCAGGCTTCTAGGCCTGACATGTTCTAAATCTCTAAAAGAGCAGGCTTAAAATCCTGGAAGACCATGTATTTCACAGATTAAAACAAGAAGCTGCACTGACATAACCTCAAGTGTGTAATTTCATCTGCTCTGTAATCATTCTACTCTTCTATTTTCAAATCATTTTCACATATACTTTGACCCTCTCAATAATCAGTGAGGTAGATAAGGGAGGTAGAGGTTTGCCTCATTAAAGGCAGGGACGCAGGCTCAGACAAGGGGCAGGAACCTGCTCAGGGTCAAGTAGCTCATGAGTGATAGCATCAGGCCTGGATTCCTCAGGCACCAGCTCCATGCTTAAAGCTCTTTCTACATCATAGACAAGAAAAGACAATTAAGCTTGTGCCCTAGGTAATGTGACCAACATGGCTCTTACATTATCTAGAATGCTCCCTTCCAGGGAATTAAGTAACTCCACCAACCTATCAGACATCCAAGATAAATTTTGCATTCCTAAGAAATGGAGAACATTTGTATTAAGGTAGGAGAGGGAAGATTATGAGTGGGACTAAAGCTTCTTACACTTGGTAACCTTTGGCTTTGAAGTGAAGTGAAGTCGCTCAGTCGTGTCCGACTCTTTGCGACCCCATGGACAGTAACCCACCAGGCTCCGCCATCCATGGGATTTTCCAGGCAAGAATACTGGAGTGGGCTGCCATTTCCTTCTCCAGGGGATCTTCCCAACCCAGGGATTGGACCTGGGTTTCCTGCATTGCAGACAGACGCTTTTTACCATCTAAGCCAATTGTATCTTAAATTTTTTAAAACTTTCGTTTTACCTAAGTCAGCAATTATCAGCAAATTTTGCATAAGTATGCCAGCTCTGCTAGGTGGCAAAGTTATCTGATATTAAAGGCAACATTATTTAAAATCCACAAGCCAGAGAGCAAATGATGGACGACAGCTCCTATTTAATAAGTAGTTCTATGGACCTGATGGCTACAGTCCACTTCACAAAGCTTTTACTCTTATTCCATTCTTTCTTGCTTCAGTGCCACTGTCCTAATCTTTACCACCATGAAGTCTATTAGATGCTTTTCCTCCCTCAAATCCAAATGACTAACTCTTATTTAAATACATACATGAATCAAACAATTCTAAGAGAAGCAGATTTTTATTTTAAAAAAGATAAACTAATATAATATCATATATCAGTTATATATGACCTGACTCATTGGAAAAGACTCTAATGCTGGGAGAGATTGAAGGCAAAAGGAGATCACCAACTCACTGGACATGAATTTGAGTAAGCTCTGGCAGATTATGGAGGAGAACAGAGCCTGGCGTGCTGCGGTCCATGGGGTTGCAAAGAATCGGACAGGACTTAACGACTGAACAGCAGGAACATATCAATTATACCTCAATTTTTTTTAATAAAAAAGAGATAGGTAGACAGTATCATCTCATGACAATTTTTTTCTCAACTCTATACCCGAAATATACACAAATAGAGAATGTGATTCATCTTAGAACTCTTCACTGACTTTCCCTTGCTGGAAATCTGTAACACCACATACACAGCCCTTAAGGGGCCACTTTCCCCACTACCTCCCTCTCACTCCTCACAACTGGCTTTCTACCAGTTATTTGAATGTGCCACCCTCAGGGCATTCAGTTCAGTTCAGTTCAGTTCAGTTGCTCAGTCGTGTCCGACTCTTTGCAACCCCATGAATCGCAGCACGCCAGGCCTCCCTGTCCATCACCAACTCCCGGAGTTCACCCAGACTCATATCCATCGAGTGAGTGATGCCATCCAGCCATCTCATCTGCTGTCGTCCCCTTCGCCTCCTGCCCCCAATCCCTCCCAGCATGAGAGTCTTTTCCAATGAGTCAACTCTTCGCATGAGGTGGCCAAAGTACTGGTGTTTCAGCTTTAGCATCATTCCTTCCAAAGAAATCCCAGGGCTGATCCCCTTGAGAATGGACTGGTTGGATCTCCTTGCAGTCCAAGGGACTCTCAGGAGTCTTCTCCAACAACACAGTTCAAAAGCATCAATTCTTCGGCGCTCAGCCTTCTTCACAGCCCAACTCTCGCATCCATACGTGATCACAGGAAAAACCATAGCCTTGACTAGACGGACCTTTGTTGCCAAAGTGATGTCTCTGCTTTTGAATATGCTATCTAGGTTGGCCATAACTTTCCTTCCAAGGAATAAGCGTCTTTTAATTTCATGGCTGCAGTCACCATCTGCAGTGATTTTGGAGCCCCAAAAAATAAAGTCTGACACTCTCTCCACTGTTTCCCTATCTATTTGCCATGAAGTGATGGGACCAGATGCCATGATCTTCGTTTTCTGAATGTTGAGCTTTAAGCCAACTTTTTCACTCTCCTCTTTCGCTTTCATCAAGAGGCTTTTTAGTTCCTCTTCACTTTCTGCCATAAGGGTGGTGTCATCTGCATATCTTTGGCTATTGATATTTCTCCCGGCAATCTTTTTTTTTTTTTTTTCTTCGGCGCTCAGCTTTCTTCACAGTCCAACTCTCACATCCATACATGACCACTGGAAAAACCATAGCCTTGTCTAGACGGACCTTTGTTGCCAAAGTGATGTCTCTGCTTTTGAATATGCTATCTAGGTTGGTATAACTTTCCTTACAAGGAGTAAGTGTCTTTTAATTTCATGGCTGCAGTCACCATCTGCAGTGATTTTGGAGCCCAGAAAAATAAAGTCTGACACTGTTTCCACTGTTTCCCCATCTATTTCCCATGAAGTGGTGGGA
>NW_011491028.1:912528-914521 GCF_000754665.1 Bison bison bison | reverse complement strand
TTTTTTTTTTTTACTGTAGGGCACAGGTGTTATTCTTTTTTTTTTTTTAGACTGGTTCCAAATAGGTAAAGGAGTATGTCAAGGCTGAATATTGTCACCGTGTTTATTTAACTTCTTTTTTTTTTTTTTTTTGAGTTTCTCTCGGTTTCTTTTTTTTTTTTAATTTTTTTTTAATTTTTATTTTTTTATGTTAATAAACTTCTGTTTGATTTTGTCCTGCTATTCTGTCATTTCTTACAGAGATCCTCAGCTAAGAACTCAAAAGGGTAAAGGGAAATAAGCCTCTATGTCACCCTAAGTCAGCTTCAATAATTGCCATAGTGAGCAGTCTTTTTTTTTGGGGATGAAATGTCCTATAGCTATCAATTAGGTCTAACTGGTCTATTGTATCGTTTAAAGTTTGTGTTTCCTTGTTAATTTTCTGTTTAGTTGATCTATCCATAGGTGTGAGTGGGGTATTAAAGTCTCCCACTATTATTGTGTTATTGTTAATTTCTCCTTTCATACTTGTTAGCATTTGTCTTACATACTGCAGTGCTCCCATGTTGGGTGCATATATATTTATAATTGTTATATCTTCTTCTTGGATTGATCCTTTGATCATTATGTAGTGACCTTCTTTGTCTCTTTTCACAGCCTTTGTTTTAAAGTCTAATTTATCTGATACGAGTATTGTGACTTCTGCTTTCTTTGGTCCCTATTTGCATGGAAAATCTTTTTCCAGCCCTTCACTTTTAGTCTGTATCTGTCCCCTGTTTTGAGGTGGGTCTCTTGTAGACAACATATGTAGGGGTCTTGTTTTTGTATCCATTCAGCCAGTCTTTGTCTTTTGGTTGGGGCATTCAACCCATTTACGTTTAAGGTAATTACTGATAAGTATGATCCCGTTGCCATTTACTTTATTGTTTTGGGTTCGAGTTTATACACCATTTTTGTGTTTCCTGTCTAGAGAATATCCTTTAGTATTTGTTGGAGAGCTGGTTTGGTGGTGCAGAATTCTCTCAGCTTTTGCTTGTCTGAAAAGCTTTTGATTTCTCCTTCATACTTGAATGAGATCCTTGCTGGGTACAATAATCTGGGCTGTAGGTTATTTTCTTTCATCACTTTAAGTATGTCTTGCCATTCCCTCCTGGCTTGAAGAGTTTCTATTGAAAGATCAGCTGTTATCCTTATGGGAATTCCCTTGTGTGTTATTTGTTGTTTTTCCCTTGCTGCTTTTAATATTTGTTCTTTGTGTTTGATCTTTGTTAATTTGATTAATATGTGTCTTGGGGTTTTGTGTGTCATCTGCCTATCTTTGGCTATTGATATTTCTCCCGGCAATCTTGATTCCAGTTTGTGTTTCTTTCAGTCCAGCGTTTCTCATGATGTACTCTGCATATAAGTTAAATAAGCAGGGGGACAATGTACAGCCTTGATGTACTCCTTTTTCAATTTGGAACCAGTCTGTTGTTCCATGTCCAGTTCTAACTGTTGCTTCCTACCTACATATAGATTTCTCAAGAGGCAGGTCAGGTGCTCTAGTATTCCTATCTCTTTCAGAATTTTCCACAGTTTATTGTGATCCACACAGTCAAAGGCTTTGGCATAGTCAATAAAGCAGAAATAGATGTTTTTCTGGAACTCTCTTGCTTTTGCCATGATCCAGCGGATGTTGGCAATTTGATCTCTGGTTCCTCTGCCTTTTCTAAAACCAGCTTGAACATCAGGAAGTTCACGGTTCACATATTGCTGAAGCCTGGCTTGGAGTATTTTGAGCAATATTTTACCAGCGTGTGAGATGAGTGCAATTGTGCGGTAGTTTGAGCATTCTTTGGCATTGCCTTTCTTTGGGATTGGAATGAAAACCGACCTTTTCCAGTCCTGTGGCCACTGCTGAGTTTTCCAAATTTGCTGGCATATTGAGTGCAGCACTTCCACAGCATCATCTTTCAGGATTTGAAATAGCTCAACTGGAATTCCATCACCTCCACTAGCTTTGTTCGTAGTGATT
>NW_011491028.1:910755-912428 GCF_000754665.1 Bison bison bison | reverse complement strand
AAGAGATCCCTAGTCTTTCCCATTCTGTTGTTTTCCTCTATTTCTTTGCATTGATCACTGAAGAAGGCTTTCTTATCTCTTCTTGCTATTCTTTGGAACTCTGTATTCAGATGCTTATATCTTTCCTTTTCTCCTTTGCTTTTTGCTTCTCTTCTTTTCACAGCTATTTGTAAGGCCTCCCCAGACAGCCATTTTCCTTTTTTGCATTTCTTTTCCACAGGGATGGTCTTGATCCCTGTCTCCTGTACAATGTCACGAACCTCATTCCGTAGTTCATCAGGCATAGCACGTGCTATTTCCTTGTACTAGAATGCCCATCCTCCACTCACACATGCCTTGGGTCTCAGTTTAAACAGTTGCTGTTCTGAAAGGCTTTCCTCACTCCCACCCAGTCCCACACTAGGTTAGGTTTCTGTGTTGGTGGTGTTGCTTCTGTTTCTTTTTAAAATGATTATTAACAAGTGATAGCAATGAATATCCATCATCTCATATAGGTACAAAATTGAATGGAAAATTTTCTTGTGATGACAACTCTTAGGGTTCACCCTCTTAACAAATCCATATACAACACACAGTAGTGTTCATTGTATTTATCACGTTGTACATTACATCCCTAGTACTTTTATAACTGAAAGTTTGCACCTTTTGACTGCCTTTATCCCATTTCCTCATGCCCGCCTCTGGTAACCACAAATCTGATCTCTTTTTCTAGGAATGTGTTTGTTTTTTAGGTATCATTGCAGATCCCCATGTTTTGTTCTGTTTAGCATCCTGTACTTCTTTTTCATGATACTTATGACTCAGTCAGTCACTGGTGGGTAGATTTGCTCAGTGCATATACCCTGTATCTGGTTTGTTAACCACTGAATACCTAAAGACTAACACAGCATTCTGCAAGCTTTTCAAACTGTGCTTCACAATACAAAAAAATAAAATTTATATCAAAAACAACACACACACATATATATAACTGAAACAAAAGTTTCAAGAACACTACATACCCTTTCTAGATGTAATTCACTTTGTATTTTCTATTATATTCTGGCTTGAATATGTTGCATACGACTCAGTATCCTGATTTTACAGTCTACTAATAAATTCAACCCTGATTTTAAAAAATTACTCATCTAATCTACTGGGACTACCTTGGATAAAGTAGAAAAAGACCAACATTCTATGCTTAATATATAAAAAACTACATATATGGATCATAAAAAGTAGAGATGGTATGATATGTCTTAAGAATAATTAGCCTTATCATTATTATCATTAGTATTTTATATTCTACTAAGGCTGGAAAAGAAGTTTATTTTTAAAAATTTACAAGTTTAAATGTAAAAAAATAATAACTCGACACCTTAGTCAATGAATCCTACACTAGCCATGGAAATCAATTAACTAGTATCAGTGTGCTCATACATGCCCTTTTATAGCAGTTTTATGGTATTCTGAAAATTGTACTTGTAATAAAATGTGAGAAACTAAATAAATAAATGTCCATCTATGCTTGGCAAATTGTAGGTCTTTAGGTAATTGAAGAATAAACAAATCAAAAATATTTACCAATCACTATTTATTTTATTTGTTTATTTAATTTTATTTTATTTTTTAAATTTACAACATTGTATTGGTTTTGCCATATAGCAAAATGAATCCGCCACAGCTATACATGT
>NW_011491028.1:890059-910494 GCF_000754665.1 Bison bison bison | reverse complement strand
CTCTCCCTCTCCCACAGAGTCCAAAAGACTGTTCTATACATCAGTGTCTCTTTTGCTGTCTCGTATACCCGTCAGTATTTAAACCGAATTTGTTTGTTTATATTGTATAACATTTTGATCATTGCTTTATCTCTCCTAGGATAAGGAGGCCCCAGGAGGGCTAACCTAGATTTATTTTTACATAATGAAAGCAAGCCTTGCCATTCAAGGAACTTCATTCCCCAAGATTAGACAGATGAGATCAAGGTCATCTATTTGATTTCATTCTGATCAGTTGGTTTTTCTTTGTCCCAAGGCCACAGAGAATGCCAGGACCCCTCAAACAGGAAACTGATGCATTTTTAAATAATTAATGTAATGCCTTCTTTTACTGTCATATTTTGCTACTCCATGAGATACCTCAAACCTCTGGCTTTCTTTTCATCATCTCCACTCCTCACCATCCAGGCACCAACCATACTAAGCGACCAACAAATCCTCCCAGGCCGACCATCTCACAGTAGTGACAGTTCTCTGCAGCACCAGGTGAATCCAGAGTAAGATTTCCCCACACGTTGGGAAATCATACACACCCAGACTGAGCCTTCACTACGAAAACCAAAAAACCTGCCTGGTGAGGGGCGTCCACTCCCGAGGAGGTTGTGGAGAGATGCAGTACTTAGAGAGCTGTCAGCTGGGAGGGGCCTGATGCCTCCCTCAGGATTCATTCCAATGTCACAATTCCAGGGCAAAGCAACAGTTCCGGGAGTGTTTTTGCTTAACTTTGTCAGGCATTGCTCTGGGAAAAGTCTAGGAATATCTAGACTTCCTTGTGTTTGAGAGCTGAAAACTATGGGTAGAACTAGCATTCCAACAGTACGCTTTATATTACCAGATGTCATTATGGAATGACTGACTGTAAAATAAAATAAAACACAGAATGAACAAGCACTTCTGTTAGTAGTTGCTTCCTAGAAAAGCAGACTCCTCTTATTAGAACTGAAGCTAAGCGTGTCCTCTAATTTCAGTGTTGGGGCCTGTGGTTTATAAACCCTTACAATTTACTCAAAATTAGGAGGGTTTTTATTTTTTTCAGTGGGCTTTATGACTCTTAGAAATTTCCTCCATAGACTGGAGCTCTTATCAGAGAATTGAGAATGTTGAGTTTATATCTTTGGAAATACATTTGCCTGTTCTTTAATAAACACAGTTGCCACTGAGATTGCAAGTAACGAACAGCCTTGGCTCTCAAATTACCTCAGTACATGGCTGATTACATGGCTCTCTTAAAATCTGAATGAGCAGCTTATATAAAAAGAAGCCTGCTTTCCCCAACATGATCTGACAGTATTTATTTGGTTATGTAAATACCTTATGTGTTCTATTTTTCTAAGCCTGCATTTATCTGCATACTTGACCTAAAACTCCACACTTTATTCCATGTAATACAATGATATAAGGAGTGTGAAACATTCTCTTAAATTACCATAGGCTTAATATCATTTTGGCATAGCAGAAAACAAGGGACTTAATATAAAAGAAAGCTTACTTATCCAAATTGCAGTGAGTTCTACTTTTTAAAGTATATGTCACTTAAAACACATCAAAATAATATTCACCTCAATGATTTTTAATACAAAATTCATGTTAATATGGTAAAGAAATGACAACAGTAATTTTGTAGATTCTGCTTGGGTTGTAGTGACCCAATTATCTGGTCAAAGGGCTGCATGGATGCAAGAGACAGGGTGAGTTAAAGTTTAACTCCCAGGAATTGTAAACCAAACCTAAAGCCACTGAACCTTTGGAGTTTGATATGATGATTAGAGCATAACCAGAGTGACACGTTGAATTCGCCATAATCAAGGAAACCTTTTCCGGGTGGGAATCTCTGAAATCACTCAGGTATGGTTCATGTGTTTTGATTTTTCTATTTCAACTCTGTGAAACTGTGCCATGTGGATCAGTGGGAATGCAGTGAAACAGCTTTTACGCGCTTCCACAAGAGAGCTGAATTCAGGGATATTTCTAGTTTGCTTTTATACTGATAAAGCCATCTGAAAACAAAAGAAAATATTAGAATGATCATATAATCTCAAAATGAGACAACAGCCCGCTTTTGTTCTTTGAGTTAATCAATTTCTGAGGGTAAAAAAATCATGTAGATTTATCACATCAGGTTCAAGAGTCAGGCTAATGTTTCTGAGAAATGTATTTAGCAATAGCCAGACAGCCGGGAGTGTTGTGGTTGACTGTCTGTTCTGGTCCTCGGATCCGGGGAAGCATAAAAGTGTAATTAACAAGAGAAATGGTATTAACAGCAATGACAGATTCTGCGTTCTCTGTGGGGGTCATAATTTCTACCATACTTTAGATTTCACATATTCATTTATCTCCCTTCCTTTCCTCCTTTATCCTGCACCACCACCAAAAACATAAGAAAACAAAACAAAAGCAGTCATGGAAAATTTTTGGTCTTGAGTGTATTAAATCTCTACCTTCAGATGGCTTAATTATTAGATCTTTTCCTTTCAGGATGGTTTGGGCAGCTGTGCTGCAGTGGATATATTTCACGTGACCATTTTGTTCACTCCGAAAAGATGATTCACAATCAGACTATGATGGTATTCTATCTAAAAAAGGAAATCAATCAGGGCACTTACCAGGAATATCCCATTCCTCCCAGAAATCTCTTAAATATTCTAATTGAAATAGTTTTGTTCTATAATTGTCAGAGTAAGTTCCAGGGAGAATGGTAAAGAAGCGTGTTCCAAGTCAAACACGTTTTTTGGACTGTTCACCTGGGTACCGTGTGTCTTTAAGAAGATGACTAACATAGCATTATTTTGCATTGGGCAGGATTCGTGTTTTGTAAAACATGCATTGGCAAATTTAACTCTTGCTATAATTTAGGAGCATCAAAGATGTGGTAGTCTGGCCTGAAAAATTCTTTATTATATGTGCTGAGATGCATACAACAGAGCATAGGTTAAGAAATAAAAGTGAAATCACTTATTTTAAAGCACTGAGGCATTCCTCTGCTAAATATAGGTAATAAACAAATGATTTACAGGTTCATTTTTAAGGACCATATTTTCTGGAATAGTATGGATACTCTCCATTTGAGAAAATTCTCACATTTTACTGTTTCCGTTTATTATTTATCAAATGTAAGGGAAGGGGAAAGATGGTTGTCCAAAAAAAAAAAAAGAAAGAAAGAAATTAGTTATCATGGACAAACCTAAAGTAACATAGTGGATATGAAAACATTGAATATTTAGTTATTATGCTCACCTGGGCTAACACCAAGTTGGTTTTGTGTCATTTCAAATGTAACCTTCCCTACACTGTATTCAGTGGATGTTAATACATGTGGCTTCCAAAGGGGGACTGTGTTGTTAAGTAAGTTGAGGAAATGGCAATTAGACAATTAAAGCAGGTCTTGTTACTACATGAGTATTTTGAGTAATAATAATGATAACAGACATTTATTAAGCATATGGCCAAGTGCACGTCTAAGTACTTTTCATGCATTTATCTCAAGCTATTCTTAGAACAGCTATATATGTTAGACAGTACTATAACATTTTGCAACTGAGGCATGAATAAGTTACCAAATGGGCTGAACATCACCCACTTAGGAGGTGGCAGAGCTAAGCGCCCCAATCAGGTGTTCCGACTCCAGAGCCCAAGCATAAAACCATGAGACTGTCCTCACAAGAAGATTTATTCTATGTATAAATAGCTTCCTTGGTGGCTCAATGGTAAAGAACATGCCTACCAATGCAGGAAACGTGGGTTCAATCCCTGGGTTGGAAAGATCCCCTAGAGAAGGAAATGGCAACCCACATCAGTACTCTTGCCTGGGAAATCCCATGGACAGAGGAGCCTGGTGGGCTACCATTCACAGGGTCACACAGAATAGGACATGACTGAACAACTAAACAGCAACAAAAAAATATGTTCATTCATTGTGATTATCTAGGAGACTAGGCAATGTTTTGTTTCCTAAGCTTAATTTACAAGAGTGCATCTTCTTTTGGTGACATTATCTCAGAAATGGTACTCCTCAGAACACAAATGAAGACACAACAAATCATTTTTATAGTCCATGTCCAGCATCCATAGCAACCAGAATTGACTGAAACCATCACTATTTCAATCATCATGATCAAAACTCTAAGGCAATTTAGAGTCTAACCATCTTCCGTCAAACAGGAGCATGTTTATCTTAGAGATTTTTCAAATTAATTATAGATAGAACACTGGACTTTTCTCCTGACAGAGCTAGGCTGGAATGCCTGTTCCCAAATTCCTTAAGTTTGTGACCTTAGGCATGATATTCAACTCTGAATCTCAGATTCTTCAAATGTAAAAGTGAAGTGAAAGTTGCTCAGTCACGTCTGACTCTTTGCGACCCCATGGACTGTCGCCTGCCAGGCCCCTCTTTCGGTGGGATTCTCTAGGCAAGAATACTGGAGTGGGTTGCCATTCCCTTCTCCAGGGGATCTTCCCAACCCAGGGATTGAACCCAGGTCTCCCATATTGCAGGCGGATTTTTTTACCATCTGAGCCACCAGGGAAGCCCCTTCAAATATAAAATGGGGGTTAAATCTGTCCTGCAGAATTTAGTAAAGATCACAGGAGGTGACAAAGCAAAACTAATTAAGCATAGTCCTTGGCAATGTGAATTTAAAAATTCAGCAAAACTCTCTTCCCTGTCCATTTCCCTATTGGTATAAACCTCCAATAGTTTTCTAAAACTTTCCAGAGTTTCTTAAAACTTTCCAAACTTCCCCATTAGTTCCTCTTTGTCAAAACAATGCTGCTGCTGCTGCTGCTGCTGCTAAGTCGCTTCAGTAATGTCCGACTCTGTGCGACCCCATAGACGGCAGCCCACCAGGCTCCCCCGTCCATGGGATTTTCCAGGCAAGAGCACTGGAGTGGGGTGCCATTGCCTTCTCCCCAAAACAATGCTAATATCATTTAAATCAAACACTGTACATATACAATGAAGTTTTGATGAGTCACAAAGAGAAATCCTATTTGTTCAGAAAATAAGAGAGTTTATCATTTTCTTTTATTCCAAAAAACAAGCATCCTATACCATTTTTATTTTAGAGAATGTTTCTCAAGAAGACTCTTAGTTAAGAATCCAAAGCCTTTTCCACTGAAACCCACAGGACACCTTGTCACAGTGTGTGTTCAGTTTCATCATTCAGCCAGTTGATGTTACAAATCTGTTTCAATAACTGTCTTTTAAAATGCTGTCATCCCTCGGGACGCTGGGTACTACGCTGGGTACTATTGCACAATGGTTTTCATTACCTTCTGTGTCTCTAAATGACTCAATAAGTTCAAACAAGATGGTATTGATCCACAGAGGATAAACACCATTTTATCTTATTCATGGAAACAGTAACCAGGCTCCTCTAAAGTGCAGTCCTCACAGTCCAAACTCCCCCCAGGGAAAGCACCTGGAAAAGGAGCAGCAGGACTGCAGTGACCTTCTATACAGAAATCTAAGGCCCATCTGCTTCTTGGCCTGATAAGGTAAAATCCAGGCAGTAATTAACAAATATTTACTGCTGATTCAATCAGCAGTTTTTCATTTTATCCCATTAAACCTTATCCAACTAGGTGGTCAGCTTTAAAAACTATTTTACATTTTTAATTTAATACATTGACATTTTGTGGTGAATAGTTTGGATGGATCCAAATCCAAAATTAAAATATTTCCCTTTATAAAAATGGCTGTCTTGACTAAAATATGCTGGTTTCTTAAGCTCTCTAATTTTATTTTCTTTTAAAGATGTATAAACTAAGCTTGTTTTTTTTTCCCCCCTTATTCGGATATATATGTGGAATTTTATATTTGTAGGTGTTAACAATCGTATGGAAAATATTTTCCAGATTCATCCCTGCTAATATTAAGAGGAAAGTAAGAAGAAGAATTAAGATAACTGCCTCTAGTTTGCAAGATTATATACAGGGTTCTGCTACAGTCAATAGTTTGGCTAAGGAGACATATGACATATGACAATTTGGCCACACGGAATGACTAAGTGAGCAAACCAGTTTGCAATTCTATAAAAAAACATTCCTTCCTTCAATGACATAATAATGTCTTTTATTCCTGGAGCAGTTAAAAAGCCACCAGTTTTTGGAATGCTGAATTGACTTAAGAATATGAGGTTTATTGATACATAGCAGAATTAACAACTATGCTACCTTATTTCTATAGACTATTCTAGCATGGAATACAGAAGAATTTAGATTTTTTAAAGAAACTTTCTTCACAGTCAACTTAGTAATCTTAGTTTCTTCAAGGTTATTGTCATTATTCATCATTGAATGATCTCTCACCTAGAGTCTATAAGCCCAGCTCTGTTTATGTAGCAATAATGCAGACTACGTTGGGAGCCTTCAACTGCTGTCCTGGGCATTTACTGATTTGTCTATGAATGAATTCAGAAGTGTGATGAAACTGTGAAGAGAAGGCATAAGGAACCCCATGGAAGGTGAGGGGAGAATCAGTTCCACGCAGGTCCCAGAAGAAAACAATCCTGGAAAGATTTAAACCAGTGCAGATGCCGCAACTAACATAGTGAAGGAAGCAAAGAAGGGACAAATCTGTAACATCTCCTGAAAAACTGATGGAAAAACTGGCAGGCTATTAGGTATACATGCAACTGATTTTCCTTCCTATTAACTCATCTTTAGTATAATTCTATCCAGCTTGTCTCTTAGGTTTATATTTAGTGCTAAGCTGGGGCCTTCTTCGTGAATTGACTTGTTAGTCTAAAACCTCTGCTTACCTGCAGTGGAAGTCAGAAATCAGAATCTGATACCATGGAGGAGAAAACTGTGTTGGCACATACAAATGCTCACTTCATGAATCCTCTTTTCAATCTTCTGTCCTGAAGAACCCTAACACTGTCTCACAGTTTAAGCATTTACTACCAACCATTTGATACCCTATGATAACAAGGATGAGAGCAAGGATATTAATAACAGTTCTTATATCCTGACATAGCTTATGCCATATGCCAAACACACAGATGAACTCATTTACCCCTCTGGAATCCTCTGGAATGGATACCAATGCAATACCCACCTTTCAAACAAGAGGTGAGGTCTCAGAGACGAGGAAAACCTTGCCCAAGATCACCCAGTTAATCAGTGGTAGAAACAGGAGTGAACTCCAGCAGTCTGGCACAGGGATCTTGTAAAAAGAGTAAAAATGGAACACTGAGAAGCCTTGAGTCTTGGAGTGAGAAGAAAACTTTGAGGTCCTTTATTTAACAGAGAAAAAGCTAAGTGAGTGTCCCAAGGATAGAAGACACTTTTTATTAGAGTGAGAACCCATATGCAGGACTCCAGTCCTCAGGCAGGTCCTTTCCGTTGGACCAGAACCCACTGGATAGCATTTCTAATTCGGCTGGATTCTCTATACACATTCTTAGAGAAAGAGTAATAAGACTTCCACGATTATGAGAAATATTCCCTCCATTCTGAGTCTTCCTCTCCCCACTCTGCTCAGATTCACAGATGACACAGCAGAGACTCAGTCAAAGGAGACCCATCTTGTGAATGAAGGGACAGTGAGGCCCAGATCACAGAGGAAATACGTGCAGGCACAGGCCAGGAATACAGTGGAGATATCTCTAGAAATATATAGTAATTGTCCTGAAGGACTTGGCTGCCTTACACTAGAATTCTCTTAGTGTCTGAAGAGGACATAGCACCTCACACCTAGAGGGCACACCCTTCTCCCCAGGGAAAGAATAATTGGGTCTATGAATGCTAAGGGAATCCCATATTTAAACTGACCTAATTTGGAGCTTTAAATGGAGACCCAGATGCACCCAAATAGCAGTTCCACCAGCCTCAAGAGAGTTTTTCATTTAGCTTAAAAAGAATATATTTTCAGAAGTTCCTTTTTAAGATACAAATTAGTTGGGATATAGAGTGAGAGTGATCAGGGCACTTTGAGGTGTTAACATTCAGGAACACTGTAGCCTAAAACCATCAAGCATAGTTACCAGCCTGGTAAAGTGTTAGTCGCTCAGTTGTGTCCAACTCTTTGCAACCCTATGGACTGTAGCCCACCAGGCTCCTCTGTCCATGGGATTCTCCAGGCAAGAATACTGGAGTGAGTAGCCATTCCCTTCTCCAGAAGATCTTCCAGGGATTGAATGTGGGTCTCCTGCATTGGAGGCAGATTCTTTACCTAGTCTGAGCCACCAGGTAAGACTAAAGTCACCTAGCGTGGTCACCAGCCTGGTAAAGTCTTATGGAAAGAGGACTTAGGACAAGTCAGTTTCAATGGTGGGGAAGAGAAGATGTTGAGAAGATATGGCTCAGGGTGGAAGTGTCATGGCTAATCAGAGGACAAGGGATCTGAATGGTATTTGATTTTTGAGAAAGAATTTACTTATTAAACAATTTTGATTTATTATTAAAGTCATTTGAGCATCATGCCTACCACATACTAATTCCTCCATCTCTCCCTCATTTCAAAACAGTTATTTAATACAAGTGCATTTACTTACATTGGAATCAATCAGAGAATGCCATTATGTGGTCCCAGAGGAGAATAAAGATAAGAGAAAGTCTTATAATGTCTACAAACTCTCATTTTTATTTGCCTTTCAAAATAAGCCATAAAATCAAATATTTACTATAATAATAATAACTCAGTTTAATACTTCCAATAATAATAATTTAAGATTTCAAAGTATTCCCACAATTCTGATGAAAACAAGAAAGCTGACTCATGGTGCTGGCATGGCCAAGAGGAAGATGATTCCAATGTTAAAGCAGAGGGCTTCTGGACCCAGAAGGTCTGGGCTCAAATCCTAGCTTCACCACTTACTATCCTTGTGACTTTTAGCAAGGTAATTTCTCTGTGCTTGTTTCCTCTGCTGTAAAATCAGGGTTGCTTTGAGACTGGATCAGAAATTACACATGAAGTTCTCAGAACAATGCCAAGTAAGTGTACACAAACCTCAGCTATTACAGCTGTAATTCTCATCTCATTTCTGTGTTGATTACACAATGCTTTACCAAGATAATGGTTAGGAGAGAGAGAGGCTATGAAGTCAACATGTAGAAAGTGTTTTAGCGTGGAAGTCAGTGGCTTAGAAATTATCTATCCCCATGACTGGCTTGCTTTGTAAATGGGGAGCGATTTTCTCCCTGACTCTGTGATATCTTTTCCAAGGCAGAGACGTTCTCTATCACAGGCAGGGCCTCTTAATAAAGTCAGGATAGAGTGATTTAAAGGGACCTGGGTAATTACCAAGGGCAGAAGCCTAAAAATCTGATCTGAAATCACCCCAGAGAACAAACCTCTCAGGTTCTATTATTTTCATAGTTAATACAACAACAACAATTATCAAAGTATTCAAATGCAAAGGTGCAGATTGCTGAATGATGGTCATTAGCACAGCAAAAAAGCAAGCATGAGCTAATATAAACTGCCCCCAAATCAGTCCCCTGCACAGGCATGATAACAGACACTTGAAGAGGAAATTGTATGTGGAGGAGCTTTGGGGCATCAGCACTGCCACGGAAGGGATTGGTGTCAGTGTTCATTTTAAGGGAAGTGGCAAGCTGAAAGGGTGCCAGGAAGATTATAATGTTAATGTACCCACTGGGAATTGATTTACTGAGACTTTGTTGAGTTCACCATTCTTTTAGATGTTGCATTGGATACAAAGATATATTGTACATTTGTCCCTAAAATCAAGGAACCCATGAAGGATTCTCCAGAGCTCCCACAGTAGCTCTGGGATAATTAATCACTCCCTTCTTCAAGGCCTCTTACTTTGTTTGAAATAAGTATTATTTACAAAATTAGGAGTTTCTGAAAGGCAAGAAAAGTATCCTATTTAATTTCCAAACCTAAAAGTGTTATATATATGCATAACAGCTGCATAATACTGTCTATTGAATAAAACAGCCACCTAATTGGGGAAGAAGGAGAAGAGGTTAGAAGAGGTAAAGGAAAACATTAGTGAGTGCCATGTACCAGGCTGTGCGCTCATCCAGTCACTTTGGATCACTATAACAACCCAACAAGGCAGGCATCATCATCCCACATTTTGAAATTAATAAACTGGGACTTGGTTAAATAACTTAAACCAAGTTTGCAAAGTTCTTAAAGGATGGAACTCAACATCTGAACCCAAGTCAGTATGAATTTGTGATCCCATAGTTTTTTGTTCATGACTATGATACCCTTAGACTTATGAACCAATAATGAACAACACAGAGCAAAATATTGTATATTCTAAAATCATGTGGTGAAACTAGAAAGTTAAAGAGCACAGTCTGGAATAGTCAGAGAGGTTATATAAAATTTCCATTCTGTTCAGCGAATATGTATGAAGTGACACTAAGAATGAGGCTAAAGGCTAAGAAGATGAGTGTATATCCTTGGGGAGTTTAGGGCCCTCCTTCTCTTCACGCTACATTTATTCCTCAACTATAGTTCTGCCCCCTTTTCCCCATCTGTCTCTAAACTAGTCTTTCTGCCTTTAAACTATCCTCAAGATAATGCATCAGGCTTTCCTCATGGTTCAGTGGGTAAAGAATCTGCCTGCAATGCAGGAGACACAGTCGATGTGGGTTTGATCCCTGGGTTAGCTTCCCTGGTGGCTCAGAGGTTAAAGCGTCTGCCTGCAATGCGGGAGACCCGGGTTCAATCCCAGGGTCAGGAAGATCCCTTGGAGAAGGAAATGGCAACCCACTCCAGTATTCTTGCCTGGAGAATCCCATGGATGGAGGAGCCTGGTTGGCTACAGTCCACAGGGTCACAAAGAGTTGGACACAACTGAGTGACTTCACTTCACTCACTTAGGAAGATCCCCTAGAGGAGAAAATGGCAACCAACTCCAGTATTCTTGCCTGGAAAATTCCATGGACAGAGGAGCCTGCCAGGCCACAGTCCATGGGGTCACAAAGAGTTGAACACGACTGAGCAACAAGGCATGCATGCATGCAAGAAAACTCAAGAGTTCTCTTTCTAAAGTACACAGGGTCCTAGAATTCTTCCAAGGTGATCTCAGTGGCTTCATAATACAACAAGAACACTCTATTATGCCAATAGATACATTGATTTAATTCTTGCCTGCCTTACCAGCCTTATCTACTGTCACTCTCATTCTCTTCCCCTATTCTATTTAGGCCCTCAGTTGATTAGATGAGGCATACTCACATTAGGAAGAGCAATCTGCTTTATTCAGTCCATGGATTCAAGCATTCATATCATCCAGAAACATCCTCAAAGACACACCTCAAGAAAACCCTCCCTAAATTGTACTCAACATTCTAATCATACTCAACTTCTCAACCATCCATAACATTTCACTTACATCCTGTCCCCTAGAGTTCCTTTCTCCTCTTCTCCCTTCACCTAACTCCTAGCCATCCTTCAATTGGCCTGAGTGAGGGAAGGTATATGCTGGAAATTAATATGGAGTACAACTTAATATAAAGTATTAGAGATGTTTGATAGGTAACAAAATAGAAAATTTGACATTAATTGATAGTTATACAAGGCCATTGGAATTATGTTAATAGAAGAGTAATATTAAAGAGATATTTAAGAAAATGAACCAGTGTTACACAGATGGCATTAAAGTTAGAAAAACTATGGGTTGAATTGTAACAGTGATCTAGATATTAGATAAGGGTTGCATAAATGAAAATTAATGGCCGTGGGAATTCAAAGAAAGCTAAATATCAGAACGTGATGGCTGATTAGAAATAAGGAGACAACAATTTAATGAGGGAATTTTATACCAATACATGTAAGTTAGAATAAAATCAGAATTTATGTAAGCTGCTTTTTAAAGGGAAACATAAGGTTGTCCTTTACTGCAAGTGTCAGATTGCCTCAGGGTCACTGTAGTACAGAGCTTTAGATAGTTGATTTTGTAAGATTCTCTTCAGGATTGAATGTATCCCATTAGTCAGTGATGGGCAGCTTTGGTAAGAATTGAGTTTTCAACTTATTTTTTCCAAATTGGTCTGAGGATACCAGATGTAGCAAATGAGTTCAAAAGGACAATCTCAACAAAAATAAAAAGACACATGATAACGCCAGATCTCACCAGCTAATCAGATTTCTGTAATCTGCCACACCAATAACTGGTCCCAGGACTATTGGGTAAGTATCTGCCTTTAAGCTGAGGGATATCTACATTGTATGCTGATTACCACTTTACCAATTTCTAAGTCAACTTAGAAATTAAACATACATGCAAGGAAATTCAGGGCTTCCCTGGTAGTTCAGTTGGTAAATAGTTTGCCTGCAATGCAGGAGATCTTGGTCCAAGTCCTGGGTGTATGAATTGATGCTTTTGATCTGTGGTGTTGGAGAAGACTCTTGAGGGTCACTTGGATTGCAAGGAGATCCAACCAGTCAATCCTAAAGGAAATCAGTCAGTCCTGATTATTCATTGGAAGGACTGTTGAAGCTGAAGCTCCAATACTTTGGTCACCTGTTGTGAAGATCTGACTCATTGGAAAAGACCCTGGTGCTGGGAAAGATTAAAGGCAGGAGGAGAAGGGGACAACAGAGGATGAGATGGTTGGATGGCATCATCAATTCAATGACTATGAGTTTGAGCAAGCTCCAGAAGTTGGAGATGGACAGGAAAGCTTGGCATGCTGCAGTCCACGGGGTCTCAAAGAGTGACTGACTCTCACAAAGAGTTGGACATGACTGAGCAACTGAACTAAACTGCAAGGAAATTCTACTCTTGTTAGGTTATGTGATTCTAGAATTTCTAAACTCTGCCAGTTCTCTTTCCCAGGGATCTTTGAGAAAGTCAGGCATAGGATCAGAGTTGAAGATTATTATTGAGTGACGGTAACATGATAGCCATCTGATGATGGCTGATACTCTGATGTTAAATGTACCAGGACAATAACAACACCAAAACCATGTATGTATATGTGTTAACCAGAGTTCTCCAGGGAAACAGAACCAATATTCCAATTGGAATCTTAATTGGCTAATACATGTACATGATTTTAGTGTTGTCAGTGTTCTGGTATCTATAAGATATATATAAATCTGTTTATCTGTCGATAGATAAAGAGATTTATTATGAAGAACTGGCTCATCTCATTGTGGAGACACGTAAGTCCCAAGATCTGCAGCTGGCAATCTGGAGACCCAGGACAGCCAACATGTAATTCCTATCTGGAAGACAGAGGCCTAGAGACCCAAGAAAAGCCAACATTTCAGTTCAACTTTGAATGTAGGAAAAGACTGCTGTCCCAACTCAAGCACTCAGGCTGGGCAGAATTCCCTTTATTTAGCCTTTATTCTATTCAGGTCTTCAGTTGATTAGGTGAGGCCTACCCACATTAGAAGAGCAATCTGCTCTACTCAGTCTACAGATTCAAATATCTGCCTCATCCAGAAACATCCTCAAAGACACACCCAGAATAATGCTTGGCCAAATGTCTGGGTACTGTGTGACCCAGTCAAGTTGACACACAAAATTAGCCATCAAAATATAACCTTAAGGGCATAGAAAGTACCTATGCTGTCTGGTCTTAAGAATCTCCATTTCCTCTCTATTACCCACTCCCTCCTTCAATACATGCACAGTTTCTGTCTGTCGTTAAAATATTTCAATGTCTTTTTTGGATTAAAAAACTTAATCATCTTCAGTGGTGTCAAATACAGATCACTTATAAGGATCTCTAGTTCAGAGTTTCTGATATTCTTATCCAAGTTAAGCAGAGGCTGGAGGATTTGTAAGGGAATGGTGGTGTCAGAACCAGCTATGAAAGGAAACATTCTGTGTGATGTTGTGCGGTCAACACTGGTCACCAGGAGTTTATTCACCCTTGTGTATATATACATATTCATAGCCACACATGTGTGCTTGTGCATTCCTATATATGTACAACCACACACAATCTGATGGTACAGGCATAAATTCATCTCAGCCAGGGAAAGTGTGAAAGTGAGGGTGGGGACTCCAGGCACATGGAAAATGGGGAACAAGTACAAAGAAACCTAAGTAAGAAGTCGCTGATGTATCTGGGAGACCTGATGGGCTTGAGCACAGAACAGCTCTAGAAAGGCACTGAAAGATAGTCAGCAAAGTAGAGTGAGGGCCAGATCATGGTGGATGTTGGATATCAGGCTAAGGAACTGGACTATTTCTTCATAGTTAGTGATGAGACCAATGAAGAATATTAGAAGGGATATTTTAGGAAGATCGATCTAGCAGTGGTAGACAGTAACTAGGGGTAGGAAGCAGTGAAATTTCTTTCTAGTTTGGCTAAGTCTAGTAATGGAAGACAGGGTGAAGGATGGCAACAGGGGTAAGAAAAACAACAAGTATGGATACATATGTATAGTGAGCAAAAAAAAAAAAATCAACATCCAGACTCCATGAGGAGCCTATCCTGGAGATTGTTCTGGATGAAGAGGCCTTAAGGACTTCAGCTGTAGGGATTCATAGACCTGCTAAGTTGCTTCACTGTTCTCTTGACCCAACTACTTTTTACAACTGCTCCTCTCTCTTCGAAAAGCCATCCTGACTTTCTACCCACTATCCGTTCTCTACCTCACAGCTTTTGCTTCCTCTCCATATATAGAGCCATGACCTAGAGTTTTATGCATACAGTGGTAATACGAATACCTTATTGGTTGGTCCTCATGGAAATGGATTTGGATACAAATCACCTATGCCAGACTCTAGGAAGAATGTGGGGGGTTTTGATATTTCAAGGATATCATTTCTAAATGCTGGCAATTATAAAAACATTTACTCATTGAAAGTAATGAGAATGTAGAAAGGACAAATATTAAAGACAATTTTGAATTATTTTCTTTCTCCTGTAACCTAGTCTCTGCCTTTCTTTTATAGAATTGTTTAGTACTTTTTAAAAATGCGTATATCCCAACTATTTGGCAGGTGGAATAAATTACTCTCGTATTTCATTTTGTTTGACATTTAACAAATATAGACTAGAGTTTAATTCAGAAGTTCTAAACTTGGTTGCATATTATTACCTGAGGAGGCTTCAGACCATACCATTTTAGACTATCCTAAGTTCCATTCCAAACCAGTTGAATCATAATTCTTATAGAGGTGGTAAGGATGATTACCAAATACAGGTGAATATGCCATGAGGCTAGGTAGGGAATCTGTTCTTTCTCTATCAGTTCAGTTCAGTTCAGTCATTCAGTTGTGTCCAACTCTTTGCAACCCCATGAATCGCAGCATGCCAGGCCTCCCTGTCCATCACCAACTCCCGGAGTTCACTCAGACTCACGTCCATCGAGTCAGTGATGCCATCCAGCCATCTCATCTGCTGTCGTCCCCTTCGCCTCCTGCCCCCAATCCCTCCCAGCATGAGAGTCTTTTCCAATGAGTCAACTCTTCGCATGAGGTGGCCAAAGTACTGGTGTTTCAGCTTTAGCATCATTCCTTCCAAAGAAATCCCAGGGCTGATCTCCTTCAGAATGGACTGGTTGGATCTCCTTGTAGTCCAAGGGACTCTCAGGAGTCTTCTCCAACACCACAGTTCAAAAGCATCAATTCTTCAGTGTTCAGCTTTCTTCACAGTCCAACTCTCACATCCATACATGACCACAGGAAAAACCATAGCCTTGACTAGACGAACCTTTGTTGGCAAAGTAACGTCTATGCTTTTGAATATGCTATCTAGGTTGGTCATAACTTTCCTTCCAAGGAGTAAGCGTCTTTTAATTTCATGGCTGCAGTCATCATCTGCAGTGATTTTGGAGCCCAAAAAATAAAGTCTGACACTGTTTCCACTGTTTCCCCATCTATTTCCCATGAAGTGATGGGACCAGATGCCATGATCTTTGTTTTCTGAATGTTAAGCTATAGTTTCTGCTAAAATGCGGAACATTTGCAGTTAAATCTCAAAGTCCTAATTTGACAAGACACGCATAGGTTAACACTTCCTCTCCTGTCTTTCCTCATGTAATTTATAGTTTCAAGCTAAATTCCAGGGATTTAAAGACTCTTTGTTGATATTTAAAGGGTATTTGAAGCAAATAAATGATGAAATATCTTTTGAAGAAGATAAAATGTACCTCTGTAATATGCACTTAATGAGAATATGCTAAATGGCAGGTGTTTCTACTGGACCATAAATTTTGCGGTTTTAAACAGACTTTTAAAGTGAAGGCTGAGCGCCGAAGAATTGATGCTTTTGAACTGTGGTGTTGGAGAAGACTCTTGAGAGTCCCTTGGACTGCAAGGAGATCCAACCAGTCCATCTAAAGGAGATCAGCCCTGGGATTTCTTTGGAAGGAATGATGCTGAAGCTGAAACTCCAGTACTTTGGCCACCTCATGCGAAGAGTTGACTCATTGGAAAAGGCTCTGATGCTGGGAGGAATTGGGGGCAGGAGGAGAAGGGGTTGACAGAGGATGAGATGGCTGGATGGCATCACTGACTCGATGGACGTGAGTCTGAGTGAACTCTGGGAGTTGGTGATGGACAGGGAGGCCTGGCGTGCTTCGATTCATGGGGTCTCAAAGAGTCAGACATGACTGAGCGACTGAACTGAACTGAAAGAGAAAATAAAAATTTTGACTATTTGAAATGACTTTTTCCTCAAACGAAACAAGAAGGATTTCTAGATGTCAGGACTATTTTGCAGCAATAATGATCTGTGGGCCAGATGAATGTGCTTAACTTTCCCAAGAGTCTGGCTAGTCTTATCTTTTCAAAAGAGATTGTGTGTGATTCCTGATTTTTAATTATTAAAACAAAAGTTGAAGATACATGCCTTCTCATCACCCAAATGCTCATAATGCTCTACTTTGGTCCAGGTGTAAGTATATACACAAAGAAATGCACACAAACCGCGATCCAATCATTTGTCTATTATATTTCTGCTGCTTCTTTTTTTTCTGATAAATTCTTAGTTGGTAGCCCCAACAGTATTTTTTCTCTGGTACAGTTTTATTTTTCTCCATAGATATTTTTACTGTAGTGCAATTTTCCCGGTATCTTAGGATTTGCTATTTCAAGTTACTCTATTTAGGACTCGGAATAACTGCAAGTAGGATGGTGTATGGATTTAAACATCAACAAACAGTAATCAAAGTATCAGCTGGGCCTATATATCTTTGCAAAAATAGCCGTTTATTTAGAAATGGTGTCTGTCAGCATTGCTTCTCTACAACTGTTAATAACTTGTCTTAAAAATATGGTATACCTTCTAGATGCAATCAGCAACTTCTTTAGCCATTGGTGTCACCAAAGGAGCAGGAGAGAGAATAAAGTACAGGATTAAAGAGTGGAAGACAGCAAGAGAAAGGAAAAGGAAAACAGTAGTTAAATGGATGTTTAAAGGAGGAAGGAAAGGAGGGAGGAGGAGGGAGACAGAAAGAAGAAGAGAGAAGACCCTGTTACCAAAATAGTTGTGTTTGGTGCCTATTAGAAGTACTTGTGGCTTTGGTTACCCACCACTGCACTACTGCATCAGATACTTGGTCCATAGCTGACACCCTCCTCTCTGACTTCCTACAATCCAAAAAAGCTAAAGATCAAATGAGAAACCAATAATGCTTTAATTTAAATATAGGAATAGAAATTAACATGAAATTCCAGTCAGATCCTGTCAAATGATACATGACTTGGTCACATGTGAAGACTCCACACTTTGTCAAAGAGTAATGTTTTAGTGACGTATGACCAAGTACGTAACAGAGGGCTGGTGAGGACCATGTGTCCATTCTGGATTATGTCCAGCAGGTGTTAGATTCTAAATGCATCCACCTGAACCATCAGACTGTCCATCCACAGCACTATGTAAAAATTAGAACAATAGCTCATTTCATTCAAGCAAAGAGACTAACTTACCATATTGCTTAAATGACCAATAACATCTGTCCCCGTGGAAGAGAACACAGACTCACAGTATCACCTTCATCAGTTATATCATGGTGTAGTTTTCACACTCTATGGGAGGCTAGTAGATATAATCTCCCTCTTCTCCCTGTCACAACTTGCCTAATATTTCTGAGATGTTGCTGATGTTTAGTTACTAAATCATGTCTGACTCTGCAACCCCGTGGACTGCAGCACTCCAGGCTAGCCTGTCCTTCACTATCTCCTGGAGTTTGCTCAAAATCATGTTCACTGAGCCAATGATGCCATCCAATCATCTCATCCTCTGTCATCCCCTTATCCTCTTGCCCTCAATTTTTCCCAGCATCAGGGTCTTTTCCAATGAGTCAACTCTTCATATCATGTGGCCAAAGTAGGTGAGAAGTCAAATTTAGTAATTAAGCGCACAGATGCTAGGTCCACGCTACTTAGATTCAAGTCAGAGTTGTGCTTAGTCCCTCAGTCGTGTCTGACTCTTTGCGACCCCATGAACTGTAGCTCGCCAAGCTCCTCTGTCCATGGGGATTCTCCAGGCAAGAATACTGGAGTGGGTTTCCATGCCCTCCTCCAGGGGATCTTCCCAACACAGGGACTAAACTCAGATCTCCCGCATTGTAGGTGAATTCTTTACCATCCAAATCACCAGGGAAGCACAGATTCAGGTCATAGTTCTTCCACTTATTACCAAGTAACCTTGGGCTCATTAACCTTACATGGTTTACTACCTATATCATAGGAATAATACCTACCCCACTGAGTTTTAATATGGATTAAATAAATTATATATTAAACTTTTAGAACATCAGTTCAGTTCAGTCGCTCAGTCGTGTCGGATTCTTTGCGACCCCATGAATCGCAGCACACCAGGCCTCCCTGTCCATCACCAACTCCTGGAGTCCACTCAGACTCATGTCCATTGAGTGAGTGATGCAATCCAGCCATCTCATCCTCTGTCGTCCCCTTCTCCTCCTGCCCCCAATCCCTCCCAGCATCAGAGTCTTTTCCAATGAGTCAACTCTTCACATGAGGTGGCCAAAGTACTGGAGTTTCAGCTTTAGCATCATTCCTTCCAAAGAAATCCCAGGGCTGATCTCCTTCAGAATGGACTGGTTGGATCTCTTTGCAGTCCAAGGGACTCTCAAGAGTCTTCTCCAGCACCACAGTTCAAAAGCATCAATTCGTCGGTGCTCAGCCTTCTTCACAGTCCAACTCTCACATCCATACATGACCACAGGAAAAACCATAGCCTTGAGAGACGAACCTTTGTTGGCAAAGTAACGTCTATGCTTTTGAATATGCTATCTAGGTTGGTCATAACTTTCCTTCCAAGGAGTAAGTGTCTTTTAATTTCATGGCTGCAGTCACCATCTGCAGTGATTTTGGAGCCCAGAAAAATAAAGTCTGACACTGTTTCCACTGTTTCCCCATCTATTTCCCATGAAGTGATGGGACTGGATGACATGATCTTTGTTTTCTGAATGTTGAGCTTTAAGCCAACTTTTTCACTCTCCACTTTCACTTTCATCAAGATGCTTTTTAGTTCCTCTTCACTTTCTGCCATAAGGGTGGTGTCATCTGCATATCTGAGGCTATTGATATTTCTCCTGGCAATCTTGATTCCAGCTTGTGCTTCTTCCAGTCCAGCGTTTCTCATGATGTACTCTGCATATAAGTTAAATAAGCAGGGTGACAATATGCAGCCTTGACGTACTCCTTTTCCTATTTGGAACCAGTCTGTTGTTCTATGTCCAGTTCTAACTGTTGCTTCCTGACCTGCATAAAAATTTCTTAAGAGGCAGACCAGGTGGTCTAGTATTCCCATCTCTTTCAGAATTTTCCACAGTTTATTGTGATCCACACAGTCAAAGGCTTTGGCTTAGTCAATAAAGCAGAAGTAGATGCTTTTCTGGAACTCTCTTGCTTTTGCCATGATCCAGCGGATGTTGGCAATTTGATCTCTGGTTCCTCTGCCTTTCCTAAAACCAGCTTGCACATCAGGAAGTTCACGGTTCACATATTGCTGAAGCCTGGCTTGGAGAATTTTGAGCATTACTTTACTAGCGTGTGAGATGAGTGCAATTGTGTGGTAGTTTGAGCATTCTTTGGCATTGCCTTTCTTTGGGATTGGAATGAAAACTGACCTTTTCCAGTCCTGTGGCCACTGCTGAGTTTTCCAAATTTGCTGGCATATTGAGTGCAGCACTTTCACACCATCATCTTTCAGGATTTGAAATAGCTCAACTGGAATTCCATCACCTCCACTAGCTTTGTTCGTAGTGATGCTTTCTAAGGCCCACTTGACTTCACATTCCAGGATGTCTGGCTCTAGGTCAGTGATCACACCATCATGATTATCTGGGTCGTGAAGATCTTTTTTGTACAGTTCTTCTGTGTATTCTTGCCATCTCTTCTTAATATCTTCTGCTTCTGTTACGTCCATACCATTTCTGTCTTTTATCGAGCCCATCTTTGCATGAAATGTTCCCTTGGTATCTCTAATTTTCTTGAAGAGATCTCTAGTCTTTCCCATTCTGTTGTTTTCCT
>NW_011491028.1:887808-889793 GCF_000754665.1 Bison bison bison | reverse complement strand
TCATACCTGAATGGTCTGGTGGTTTTCCCTACTTTCTTCAATTTAAATCTGAATTTGGCAATAAGGAGTTCATGATCTGAGCCACAGTCAGCTCCCGGTCTTTTTTTTTTTTTTTGCTGATTGTATAGAGCTTCTCCATCTTTGGCTGCAAAGAGTATAATCAATCTGATTTCGGTGTTGACCATCTATAGAGTGATGTCCACATGTAGAGTCTTCTCTTGCGATGTTGGAAGAGGGTGTTTGCTATGACCAGTGCGTTCTCTTGACAAAACTCTACTAGCATTTGCCCTTCTTCATTCTGTATTCCAAGGCCAAATTTGCCAGGTGTTTCTTGACTTCCTACTTTTGCATTCCAGTCCCCTATAATGAAAAGGACATCTTTTTTGGGTGTTAGTTCTAAAAGGTCTTGTAGGTCTTCATAGAACTGTTCAACTCAGCTTCTTCAGTGTTACTGGTTGGGGCATAGGCTTGGATCACCGTGATATTGAATGGTTTTCCTTGGAAACGAACAGAGATCATTCTGTCATTTTTGAGATTGCATCCAAGTACTGCATTTCAGACTCACTTTGTTGACCGTGATGGCTACTCCATTTCTTCTAAGGAGAAGATATAGTAGTAGTATACTATATAGTATAGTAGTAGTAGTAGTAGTACAGTAGCCCACTGTAGTAGATATAATAGTCATCTGAGTTAAATTCACCCATTCCAGTCCATTTTAGTTCACTTATTCCTAGAATGTAGACGTTCACTCTTGCCATCTCCTGTTTGATCACTTCTAATTTGCCTTGATTCGTGGACCTAATATTCCAGGTTCCTATGCAATATTTCTCTTTACAGCATTGGACCCTGTTTCTATCACCAGTCACATCCACAATTGGTATTGTTTTTGCTTTGGCTCCATCCCTTCATTCTTTCTGGAGTTATTTCTCCACTGACCTCCTCTAGCATGTTGGCCACCTACTGACCTGGGGAGTTTGTCTTTCAGTATCCTATCATTTTGCCTTTTCATACTGCTCATGGGGTTCTCAAGGAAAGAATACTGAAGTGGTTTGCCATTTCCTTCTCCAGTGGACCACATTTTGTCAGACCTCTCCACCGTGAACCATCCGTCTTGGGTGGCCCCACATGGCATGGCTTAGTCTCAGTGAGTTAGACAAGGCTGTGGTCCGTGTGATCAGATTGGCTACTTTTCTGTGATTATAGTTTCAGTGTGTCTGCCCTCTGATGCCCTCTCACAACACCTACTCTCTCACTTGGGTTTCTCTTACCTTGGACGTGGGGTTTCTCTTCACAGCTGCTCCAGCGAAGCACAGCCACTGCTCCTTACCTCGGACGAGGTCACACCTCCTGACCTTGAGTGTGGAGTAGCAACTGCTTCTGCCTTGCGAAAGACAGCTTTTTCTATGACACAGCTTCCAGCAAACCAGAGGTCCTGCAGTGGGGTGATGGCATATCTAGGGGACCAGAGGCTGCTTCTCCGGACTTAAGATCAGAGCACCAGAAAGGCAAGAGGAGAAAGAGAAGGAGGGAATAGGGATTTTAAATACTCTTTGTATATTACAGATATGAATTTTCTGTGTATTATGTAAGTAGCAATCATTTTCTTCTAGATTGTGGCTTCTTAACTTTACTTTGCCATTGCATATATTTGTAATTTTTACTTCAGTTCAGTTCAGTCGCTCAGTCGTGTCCGACTCTTTGCGACCCCATGAATCATAGCACACCAGGCCTCCCTGTCCATCACCAACTCCCGGAGTCCACTCAGACTCACGTCTATCAAGTTGGTGATGCCATGCAGCCATCTCATCTGCTGTCGTCCCCTTCTCCTCCTGCCCCCAATCCCTCCCAGCATCAGAGTCTTTTCCAATGAGTCAACTCTTCACATGAGGTGGCCAAAGTACTGGAGTTTCAGCTTTAGCATCATTCCTTCCAAAGAAATCCCAGGGCTGATCTCCTTCAGAATGGACTGGTTGGATCTCTTTGCA
>NW_011491028.1:887307-887637 GCF_000754665.1 Bison bison bison | reverse complement strand
CTTTGTTGGCAAAGTAATGTCTCTGCTTTTGAATATGCTATCTAGGTTGGTCATAACTTTTCTTCCAAGGAGTAAGTGTCTTTTAATTTCATGGCTGCAGTCACCATCGGCAATGATTTTGGAGCCCCAAAAATAAAGTCAGCCACTGTTTCCACTGTTTCCCCATCTATTTCCCATGAAGTGGTGGGACCAAGTGCCATGATCTTCGTTTTCTGAATGTTGAGTTTTAAGCCAACTTTTTCACTCTCCGCCTTCACTTTCATCAAGAGTCTTTTTAGTTCCTCTTCACTTTCTGCCATAAGGGTGGTGTCATCTGCATATCTGAGGTTA
>NW_011491028.1:884001-887207 GCF_000754665.1 Bison bison bison | reverse complement strand
CTTGATTCCAGCTTGTGTTTCTTCCAGCCCAGCGTTTCTCATGATGTACTCTGCATATAAGTTAAATAAGCAGGGTGACAATATACAGCCTTGATTACTCCTTTTCCTATTTGGAACCAGTCACATCTATTAGTCTTTTCATTTCCGGCTTTCAATATGCTTAGTTAGGAAGACTTTCCACATTGCAAGATTATAAAAATGTTCTCCCATACTTTCTTCTAGCAGTTATACAGTGTTTATAAAGGTTATTTCTTTTCCAATTAGAATCCAGGTATATGCTATGAGATGGTATGCCAACTTCGTCTTTGTCTCAAATTGTCTATGATCTCCCTATGATTACACCTATTGGCAGTTCCAATACAAACATAACTATGGGGCTAGATATTTTTTAACATGCCATTAATCTATTTGTTTATTCCTGTGCCTATTTTAATTATTTTTGTTGAAGTATAATTGATCTATAACCCTACGTTAATTCTATGTACATGCTATGCATGCATGCTAAGTCACTTCAGTCATGTCCGACTCTGTGTGATCCCACGGCACACAACATGGTAATTCAATATTTCTGTGCATTACCAGATGATCACCATTGCCTGTTTTAACTTCTGATTGGGCTATAGCTCCAAGTAACTTTACACTTTCAACACACGCTGTGATATATGTTGCCATTTTTCTTGCCGGGTGAACTTAAAGTCAGTTTGTCAATTTATTGGAATTTAAATTGGCATTGCACTAGTTTAATTTTAGAAGAATTAATCTTTATAATAAGACCTCCATTTACCAAGGCTTTTAGATCCTTCAGTAGAATTTCATATTTTCTTCATATGGATTTTGGATATTTCACGTTGTTTATTGTTATTTAAAAATTTTTGTTTCTATTTTTAGATACTCATTTGTTTCTTTCTTCCTAAGTATGAAACATTTTTATAACTGTCTTTGTAGTATTCTTTATTAGCTCTAAGTTTTATATAGTTGATTTACTTATTTTTACTGAGAATGAATTATTGCAGTATTTCACTATTTAGTATAATGTTTGCTGAATGTCTCTGATAGATACTCTATTAATTTAAGAATTACTATTCTAAGAGTTTTTTCCTTTTTTTAAACCAATAGTGTGTGTTGAATTTATGTTTACTGGGACGTTCATATTTTTTCTTCTTTAAATCAATGAAATGAATTAAACTAATAGAATCCCTGATGCTGAATAACCTTGTAGTCTTGTAATAAACCCATGTTTATTGTATATTAATCTTTTGATATTTTGCTTCAAATTCATATCTATCTATGCATATCTATGCATATCATATCTATCTTTGCTTCAGTTCATACCTATACTTGTGATATTGGTCTATAGTTTTCTGTTTTGTGATAGATATATTTGGCTTTGTATAAGACATATGCTAAATCTGTCAAAATTTCACATGTTTTCTGTTATTACTCTATGCTTCAAAATCTTTCTATAATAATATATATTTCTTAAATGAGTCTGTAAAACTCATTTAAGAAAACTTAAACTTTATAACAGGTGGCACAGTGGTAAAGAACCCACCTGCCAATGCAGGAGATACGAGAGACACAGGTTTGATCCCTGGGTTGGGAAGATCCCCTGCAGGAGGAAATGGCAACCCACTCCAGTATTCTTGCCTAGGAAATTCCATGAATAGAGGAGCCTGGTGGGCTACAGTCCATGGTGTCGCAGAGTTGGACATGAATGAGGATGCACAGACACATTCAAAGTTTATAAAACTTGCCTAATAAAGCCACTTGGATGTGTGTTATTTGGGAAGAATACAATCATTTTTTTTCAATACAGTTTACAGTCATTGGTATATTCAAATTTTTAACTTACCCTTGAAGCAGATTTAAAAATTCACAGTTTCCAAGGTAATTGACTACTGCATTTTTCAATTTATTGATAAAACATTCTCTTTAAAAGTCTCTTGCTCTGTGGTTATATTCATTTCTCCCCTTGTTTTTAAAACAGTTTTCTTCATCTTTTCAAGATTGCCAGAGATGTGCTAATTTACCATCTCTTCAATCAGCTCTTACATGTATTTATCTACAAATTTTTTTTTATTAATTTACTTTTATATTTAATTCCTTCCTTAGTCTATGTTGCTCTTTTCCTAGCCTCTTTGGTGAAATGATTATCACTTAGAAAAATGCTGAAAATAAACAGCTTCCTCAGAACACAATCTTGACCATATCACATAGTTTTTGATGATTTGCTTACATTGACATTCATTTATTAATATAGTTTAACTTTTTAAAATTAGAGTAAGAGCTGTATGCCGTAGATAGCTAAGATAGTTAAATAAGCAAGAATGATGAAATAATTTTTAATTAACCACCCAGATATAATCAGTTAGCCTTTTATAGTCAGTCTGATGATTACAATACAAAAATTAACACAAATGAAATCAGCCTATACAGAGTTTTATAACCTGACAGTTTTTTTACTTTATTATATTTTACAAATATCTGCTTCAGTTCAGTTCAGTCACTCAGTCGTGTCCAACTCTTTGCAACCCCATGAATTGCAGCACGCCAGGCCTCCCTGTCCATCACAAACTCCCGGAGTTCACTCAAACTCACATCCATCGAGTCGGTGATGCCATCCAGCTATTTCATCCTCTGTCGTCCCCTTTTCCTCCTGACCCCAATCCCTCCCAGCATCAGAGTCTTTTCCAATGAGTCAACTCTTCACATGAGGTGGCCAAAGTACTGGAGTTTCAGCTTTAGCATCATTCCTTCCAAAGAAATCCCAGGGCTGATCTCCTTTAGAATGGACTGGTTGGATCTCCTTGCAGTCCAAGGGCTGTCTAGAGTCTTCTCCTTGTCTTGTTCCTGACTTTAGAGGAAATGCTTTCAATTTTTCACCATTGAGGATAATGTTTGCTGTGGGTTTGTCATATATAGCTTTTATTATGTTGAGGTATGTTCCTTCTATTCCTGCTTTCTGGAGAGTTCTTATCATAAATGGATGTTGAATTTTGTCAAAGGCTTTCTCTGCATCTCTTGAGATTATCATATGGTTTTTATTTTTCAATTTGTTAATGTGGTGTATTACATTGATTGATTTGCGGATATTGAAGAATCCTTGCATCCCTGGGATAAAGCCCACTTGGTCATGGTGTATGATCTTTTTAATGTGTTGTTGGATTCTGATTGCTAGAATTTTGTTAAGGATTTTTGCATCTATG
>NW_011491028.1:883068-883505 GCF_000754665.1 Bison bison bison | reverse complement strand
TTCTTTTTTGATTTCTTCTGTGATTTGTTAGTTATTCAGCAGCGTGTTGTTCAGCCTCCATATGTTGGAATTTTTAATAGTTTTTCTCCTGTAATTGAGATCTAATCTTACTGCATTGTGGTCAGAAAAGATGCTTGGAATGACTTCTATTTTTTTGAATTTACCAAGGCTAGCTTTATGGCCCAGGATGTGATCTATCCTGGAGAAGGTTCCATGTGTGCTTGAGAAAAAGGTGAAATTCGTTGATTTGGGATGAAATGTCCTATAGATATCAATTAGGTCTAACTGGTCTATTGTACTGTTTAACGTTTGTGTTTCCTTGTTAATTTTCTGTTTAGTTGATCTATCCATAGGTGTGAGTGGGGTATTAAAGTCTCCCACTATTATTGTGTTATTGTTAATTTCTCCTTTCATACTTGTTAGCATTTGTCTTACAT
>NW_011491028.1:882461-882968 GCF_000754665.1 Bison bison bison | reverse complement strand
CTCTAAATTTTGATAGAATTCAGCTGTGAAGCCGTCTGGACCTGGGTCTTTTTGTTTGCTGGTAAGATTTTTGATTACAGTTTCAATTTCCATGCTTGTGATGGGTCTGTTAAGATTTTCTATTTCTTCCTGGTCCAGTTTTGGAAAGTTGTACTTTTCTAAGAATTTGTCCATTTCTTCCAAGTTGTCCATTTTATTGGCATATAATTGTTGATTATGATCCTTTTTGATTATGATCCTCTTATGATCCTTTGTATTTCTGTGTTGTCTGTTGTGATCTCTCCATTTTCGTTTCTAATTTTGTTGATTTGATTTTTCTCCCTTTGTTTCTTGATGAGTCTGGCTAATGGTTTGTCAATTTTATTTATCCTTTCAAAGAACCAGCTTTTGGCTTTGTTGATTTTTGCTATGGTCTCTTTTGTTTCTTTTGCATTTATTTCTGCTCTAATTTTTAAGATTTCTTTCCTTCTACTAACCCTGGAGTTCTTCATTTCTTCCTTTTATAGT
>NW_011491028.1:881697-882361 GCF_000754665.1 Bison bison bison | reverse complement strand
CTATGGTTTTGGGGTGACTTTGGCTGCCTGTATCTTGGAGCTCAGGCTGTGTTCCTTGCTGCTGGAGAATTTGCTTGGTATGTCTTGCCCTGAAACTTGTTTCACCCAGAGAGGTTTACAGCATTATATGGAGAAGAGAAGAGTGAGGAGGGAGTTAGAGGTGACCCGAATGAGATGAAGTGGAATCAATAGAGGAGAGAGTGGGCTATTCAGTAATCTCTTCCTTATGTGCATTCCACAACTGGCCTGCTCAGAGTTGTTCACAGAGTTATACAGAGAAGAGAAGAAGGAGGAAGGTGGCAGAGGTGGCCAGGAGGATAAATGGGGGGAATGAAAAGGAGGGAGACAGATCCAGCCAGTAATCAGTTCCCTAAGTGTTCTCCACTGTCTGGAACACACAGAAATTCACAGAGTTGGGTAGAGTAGAGAGGGGTTAGGGAGGAGACACAGGCGACCTGGTGGAGAAAAAGGAGAGTCCAAAGGGAGAGAGCACAGTTAAGCCAGTAATCCCGCTCCCTAGTGAAAAATGGGTACTGAAGATTGGGTTCTTAAAGGTACAAAATTGGTAACAAACACATAAAAGCAAAAATTAAAAATCTAGAGTAGAGTTTGGAATTTCAAAAATACGATGTTAAAGAAAAGAAGAAGGAAAAGAAAGAGAGAA
>NW_011491028.1:880488-881597 GCF_000754665.1 Bison bison bison | reverse complement strand
CTGGGTACAATAATCTGGGCTGTAGGTTATTTTCTTTCATCACTTTAAGTATGTCTTGCCATTCCCTCCTGGCTTGAAGAGTTTCTATTGAAAGATCAGCTGTTATCCTTATGGGAATTCCCCTGTGTGTTATTTGTTGTTTTTCCCTTGCTGCTTTTAATATTTGTTCTTTGTGTTTGATCTTTGTTAATTTGATTAATATGTGTCTTGGGGTGTTTTGCCTTGGGTTTATCCTGTTTGGGACTCTCTGGGTTTCTTGGACTTGGGTGATTATTTCCTTCCCCATTTTAGGGAAGTTTTCAACTATTATCTCTTCAAGTATTTTCTCATGGTCTTTCTTTTTGTCTTCTTCTTCTGGGACCCCTATGATTCGCATGTTGTAGTGTTTAATATTGTCCTGGAGGTCTCTGAGATTGTCCTCATTTCTTTTGTTTTTCTTTTATCTTCTCTGATTCATTTATTTCTACCATTCTATCTTCTAATTCACTAATCCTATCTTCTGCCTCTGTTATTCTACTATTTGTTGCCTCCAGAGTGTTTTTAATTTCATTTATTGCATTATTCATTATATATTGAACTCTCTTTTATTTCTTCTAGGTCCTTGTAAAACCTTTCTTGCATCTTCTCAATCTTTGTCTCCAAGCTATTTATCTGTGATTCCATTTTGATTTCAAGATTTTGGATCAATTTCACTATCAGTATTTGGAATTCTTTATCAGGTAGATTCCCTATCTCTTCCTCTTTTGTTTCGTTTGGTGGGCATTTATCCTGTTCCTTTATCTGCTGGGTATTCCTCTGTCTCTTCATCTTGTTTAAATTGCTGAGTTTGGGGTGTCCTTTCTGTATTCTGGCAGTTTGTGGAGTTCTCTTTATTGTGGCGTTTCCTCGCTCTGTGTGGGTTTGTACAGGAGGCTTGTCAAGGTTTCTTGGTTAGGGAAGCTTGTGTCAGTGTTCTGTTGGGTGGAGCTGTATTTCTTCTCTCTGGAGTGCAATGAAATGTCCAGTAATGAGATATAGGATGTCTATGGTTTTGGGGTGACTTTGGCTGCCTGTATCTTGGAGCTCAGGGCTGTGTTCCTTGCTGCTGGAGAATTTGCTTGGTATGTCTT
>NW_011491028.1:878746-879704 GCF_000754665.1 Bison bison bison | reverse complement strand
TTGCTTTAAAAAAAAATAGGGTCTTCTTTTTTTTTTTTTTGCAAAGTAATCGGTTATAAAAGTAAAAATTAAAGGAATAATAGAGGACTTAAAATTTTTTTTTAATTAAAAAAATAATTAAAAAAAAAAAAAGAAAGAATGATCGTACAAATAGTAAAACTATATCTAGGACTTTCTCTGGTTTTGTTGTGAGTATTGTGGGTTCAGTTCATTTTTGGCTAGTTCCTTGGTCCGACTTATATTTATCAAGATCTATAGGCCCCTTCCTATGTAGTTGGTAGTAACCACAGGGTTTTAATCTATTGCCTGTAGCTTCCAGGGCGTTTCCCTCTGTTATAGCTTCTTCTGTTTGCTGGTCTCTTCGGTGTCTGGTTTCCGCCCTGACACAAAGGGGACGGTGGAGGACACTTTTTTTTTTTTTTTTTTTTAGGCTTACTTGTTCAGTCGCGCTGAGGGGAGGGAGGGAGGGATGCTGCAAACAAATAACACTGGCGTGTGTTCGCAGTGCCTCAGCCACACTGGGTCTGCCCCCGTTCATGGCGCGTGTAGCCTCTCTGCCCACGCTGCTCAGGCTCTAGGTTGCTCCGCCGGGACCATCCATGGCTAGCCCTGGGCTGCCTGTACTTCCCAGGTCCAAGCTGCTCAGGTTCAGGCACTCGGGTAGTCCTCAGAGGCGCAGACTCTCGGTTGGGCCTGCGTTTTGTGCCCTTCCCAGGTCCGAGCAGCTCAGGTGATGAGGTGTTTGGCGCGCGCGATTGCTGCGACTTATCGCCTCCCCGCCGCTCGGTTATCTAGGTGTGCACCGGCACACCTTCTCAGGCAGATGTTGACCGTCCAGATCCCCAAGAAGTTTTAGTTAGCAAAGAAGCCTGCTTAGAGTTTTATAGATAATGTCTCTCTGGGGCTGCGATTGTCCCCTTCTGGCTCTGGCTGCCTATCACCGGAGGGGGTGTCTGCA
>NW_011491028.1:841775-878646 GCF_000754665.1 Bison bison bison | reverse complement strand
TTTAATTGTTTATTTATTTTTCCTCCCTGTTATGTTGCCCTCTGTGCTTCCAAGGCTCGGCACAGATTCAGCAGTGAGAAGGTTTCCTGGTGTTTGGAAACTTCTCTCTTTTTAAGACTCCCTTCCTGAGACGGAACTCCGTCCCTCCCTCTTTTGTTGCTTTTTTTGTCTTTTATATTTTTTCCTACCTCCTTTTGAAGACTTGGGTTGCTCTTCTGGGTGCCTGATGTCCTCTGCCGGCATTCAGAAGTTGTTTTGTGGAATTTACTCAGCATTTAAATGTTCTTTTGATGAATTTGTGGGGGAGAAAGTGTTCTCCTCGTCCTACTCCTCTGCCATCTTAGCTCCTCCTCCGCCACCTCTTCTTAATATCTTCTGCTTCTGTTAGGTCCATACCATTTCTGTCCTTTATCGAGCCCAACTTTGCATGAAATATTCCCTTGGTATCTCTAATTTTCTTGAAGAGATCCCTGCTGCTGCTGCTAAGTCGCTTCAGTCGTGTCCGACTCTGTGTGACCCCATAGACAGGAGCCCACCAGGCTCTGCCATGTCTGGGATTCTCCAGGCAAGAACACTGGAGTGGGTTGCCATGTCCTTCTCCAATGCATGAAAGTGAAAAGTGAAAGTGAAGTCGCTCAGTCGTTCCAACTCTTCGCGACCCCATGGACTGCAGCCTACTAGGCTCGTCCGTCCATGGGATTTTCCAAGCAAGAGTACTGGAGTGAAGAGATCTCTAGTCTTTCCCATTCTGTTGTTTTCCTCTATTTCTTTGCACTGATCCTTGAGGAAGGCTTTCTTATCTCTTCGTGGTATTCTTTGGAACTCTGCATTCAGATGCTTATATCTTTCCTTTTCTCCTTTGCTTTTTGCTTCTCTTCTTTTCACAGCTATTCGTAAGGCCTCCTCAGACAGCCATTTTGCTTTTTTGCATTTCTTTTCCATGGGGATGGTCTTGATCCCTGTCTCCTGTACAGTGTCAAGAACCTCAGTCCATAGTTCATCAGGTACTATATCTATCAGATCTAGGCCCTTAAATCTATTTCTCACTTTCACTGTATAATCATAAGGGATTTGATTTCGGTTATACCTGAATGGTCTAGTGGTTTTCCCTACTTTGTTCAATTTAAGTCTGAATTTGGCAATAAGGAGTTCATGACCTGAGCCACAGTCAGCTCCTGGTCTTGTTTTTGCTGACTGTATAGAGCTTCTCCCTCTTTGGCTGCAATGTGCTCTGTAAGACATCACACATACACACACACACTAGCACACACACACTAGCACACACACACTGAGGACCCTGAAGATTTTTCCTACTGATACATGAAGGCCAGTAAATGAAACAACTAGATTATTAAGAAGAGGAAGTAAGAAAGCAGGAAGAGAGAAGTCAAGATAATATAGTACATTTAAAACTGCACTTCTCTTCCCCTCAGTTTCTAGAAAGGAGAACAACCATTCAGAGAGCCACAGACCATGATGGCTAAAAAGTCAGCCAAATCAGCAGATAAGGAACAAATAAGGAATGCTTATTAAGTGTCTTCTGTATGCCAGGCACATTGTAAGATGCTCTCATATCCATGATCTGATTTATTTAATCCTGTGTTTAAAAAAACAAAGGAAAGAAAAACATGTAAGTACCTATGTTCCTATTCTTTTCTTAAAATAGGAAATAGTGTCTCAGAAGAATGAAAATCATGGTGCAGAACTGAAATTTAAACACAAACTTGTCTTTCTCTAAAAATGTGCAGGCTGCTCTAAAAGGAGGATTTTGTCAGTATTTACCAGTAAAATTAATATAACTACTATGAACAAGTTTTTATTATTTTATGTTAAGCTTTGCCTAAGCTCAAACTGACCATGCCCAACTTAATGCATAATTCATTACTAATGCCTGAAAAAAACAGAAGGCATTCTGGTTAATTTGATTTTTTTGTTTATATATGTTGTTTTTAAAAATAAGATGCCAAGTATTAGGACTTTGTGAGATGCTGTTGTGGCTACACTCTGGAATTTTATGTATGCATATTCTGCATTAATTTTGTTACCATTCATGATTCATGGCCAAATAAAGAGCTATCACATTAATTCACTTCCAAAATGAGCTTAAGACTAATTGTAAACACTTTTCCAAAGAGATGTTTAGAGTTAATTTAAATTATTTTGTCAAGCAATACAGAGTAATTTTTACTGAATCTCATTAGGCAAATATGTAAACTTTGGTCATAAATCCTTCACAAACCATTTCAGTACAATTTGAAACTCCTGTGTAAGATTCCCAGGGGATACTAGAAGGCTGAAATTCATGATAAAATCATTTGTACAACTTGCATGTTGCCTAAGAGTTATGTCCAACCTGGTGTGTTAGTAGCTCAGTCATGTCAGACTCTTTGTGACCCCATGGACTATAGCCCACCAGGCTCCTCTGTCCGTGAGACTTTCCAGGCAACAATCCTAGAGTGGGTTGTCATTTCCTTCTCCAGTGGATCTTCCCAATCCAGGGGTCGAACCCATGTCTCCCCCATTGCAGGCAGATTCTTTACCATCTGAGCCACAAGACCTACATCATGCAACAATAAGACTTCGGGGGAAGACTGGATTTGGTTTGGAGAGGTCCAGCAGCAAGTGAAGCTCCCGTCAATCTGATGTGCACATGGCACACTGCTAGTATAGGACCCCCTGAATCCTCAGTCACAAAGAACCGATTAACACTATTCCTATCCATTCTCTTCAGAAAAAAGGCAAAACACAAAACAAATAAGATAGAAATAAATGAACAAAACTACTCCATTTGCTAACTCTAAATCGTCTAGCCCAATGCCTGCAATTATACGTTTGCAACAGATATCAAGTATTTGTCGGCCTCTTGGTTAAAGTTGAGGATAATTACTTCATTTAGTTTTTCACCAAGAAATCTTCTAACTTGAGTTCTGTCTTTGTCCTTCACCTGCTTTTTGTTCCTCTCTGCCTCTCACTCACAGCTACCATTTCAGCTTTTGCTGAGCCATTCTTTCTTCGTCCGGTAAGTGTGCTTTTCCATCATGCACGTCTCTTACCTTTGTCTCATGCCTTGTTCAGTTTACTGTTTTGAGAGACTTTAAAAGCAAACAAACAAAAAACGTATTTTCCCACTTTCTCTGTTTCCCTGGTAGCCACCAGGGCACTAAGATCTTCCCATATTGTTATAACTTCAGGCGAATCTAGATACAAATATCACCTAAATTCCCCTCATATTCTCATATTTTTCCTTCAACAACTAGGTTCTCTATGTGAGCCCAATTTTTATGTTCAACTTTTATGCATGCTTTTCTTTACAGATTAGGGTTCTAATTCAGAAGCAGCATACGAGGAGAAACAAGAGCGTCGTACAGTGTATTTCTGACAGCTCTAGATCTGGAAAAGTCATGATCTTCCCCTCTTACCTGCTTCTTTCTTCCAGCTTCTTTCTTATCTCTGCTCCCTGCTGCCTTCCCTGAGTTGGACCCAGTGGCATTCGAGGCCATCAAGGTCAAAGGTCAGGGACAGCAGCTCTGATCTTGTCCAATAGTGAACTCTGGAAATTTCTATCAATCAGTTTCAGCCAAGTGATGAGGTGATTGCTCATTCCAATCCACCTGTGACTTTCAGGTAGGCAGAAACCTTGATCCCCCAATAACTTCCAGGTTCACTTTATGTTTTTCAAATAGGCACTAACATTGCAAATATAAAACCAGAAATGCCTGAGAATAAAATTAAATCCAAACATATGCTCTTATTTTTCAATCACTTTGCACTCAAACTTTTTTTTAATATAAATTTATTTATTTTAATTGGAGGCTAATTACTTTACAATATTGTATTGGTTTTGCCATACATCAACATGAATCCGCCACGGGTGTACATGTGTTCCCCATCCTGAACCCCCCCTCCCACCTCCCTCCCCGTACCATCCCTCTGGGTCATCCCAGTGCACCACCCCCAAGCATCCTGTATCCTGCATTGAACCTGGACTGGCGATTCGTTTCTTACATGATATTGTACATGTTTCAATGCCATTCTCCCAAATCATCCCACCCTCTCCCTCTCCCACAGAGTCCAAAAGACTGTTCTATATATCTGTGTCTCTTTTGCTGTCTCGCATACAGGATTATTGTTACCATCTTTCTAATTTTATAAAACTGTATTCTCCCAGATATGATGACTCATTCATAAATGCAGAGAAACCTGCAAATCAATTCCTACATAAAGCAAATTCATTCTAGGATAGAACTTTCAGGAAGTGACTGGAACAAGCATAATAATAAGTATTAGGAAATTAGATGCAGACTCATTTTACTTCCGATCAGTGCAAGTCACTACAGTTTATAAAATGTCCATGCAAAGTCCTTCTTTTGTTCCACAGGCATTTACTAAGCACTAAGCATAAAGTCAGGCTAAACCTTCTGGACAAAGATGAGTACAACATACTCCTTATGTTCAGGACGTTCACAATTTAGTTAAGTAAGCAAATAATTATAGTACTATCTCCAACAACCGAAGCAGGTACCAGCTTTCATGAGAGAATTAAGAATGTGGAATCTAACATTATCAATAGAGAGGATCAAAGAAATCACCACAGGGCAGACAATATTTCAGTAGTCTGGAAGGATGAACAGGGCAGATGCAGTCAGGTGAAATGCAAGAAGGGAATGGTAGGAAAGAGAAGGGAAGAGAAAGGAAGAGCATTTGAAACAGAGAGCTCAGAAGTATCAATATAAGAAAACAAGGGAATACCCAGCAGCAGGGTCTCTGAGTGACACTGGAAGGGGAATCTGGGAGCTGGTCCTGAATATATGATGTATCATCCTAAGGACTTGGGACTTTATCCTCCCAGAAAGTGGTTTTGCAACTCTACCCCTTGCAATTAGAGATTAATTATAATCACAATTAAATAATAAAATAGCAAACACTTTCTGGGCAGTTTTTAAATGTCAGTAGCCATTTTAAATATGAATACATTAAAAATACTTAATCCTTAAAAACAACCCTATGAAGTAGGAACTCATACTATCCTAAATTTTAAATATTAGGAAACTGAGACTCAGTTTCCACTGAATGGAAGAATAAAAGAGGGCAGCATATTTATGTAGCAGGTTTGGTGGTGAGCATACGCTTGAACAAAGTCTTCCTTTGCTAAGAAAAAACAGGATGAGGGGGCTTGAGGGCAGATTAATGAAAGTTGGCAGAGCTGGAACAGACCTCTGGTTTTTCATACTATTAGCCCCTCCTTCACCTCATTTTCATAATGAATAAGGAAGGAGGAGAAGGAAGCGCTGTCATGTTGAGAAAGACCTTTCAGCAATCTCTTTGCTGTTCCCATCCTCTGCTTCTCCCTTCCAACATGAGTAATTAGCAGCGACAGAAAGGCAGGTGGGAGTACCTAGTGTGCTGACCTAATTCAACACTTCATAGATGTTTTCTCATTTCATCTCCACAACAGCAATGTCACAACCTGCCTTTTATCCTGATTCACAAATAAGCAAACTGATGCTGTGGGGAGGGGAATCCATGATTCTTTCCCTTATTCTTTCCTAATATTTCCCGTATAATCTCTCTCTCTATCCAACTTCCATTTCTTTGCCCCTTTCTTCTCTGTTCTCATCTAGGTAACCAACTGTCCCACGAGCCTCTGGAATTTCTTACAATTTCTTACAATCTCTGAGAAGTTGGGGTGATTGCCTCTTCTTTTTTTTCCTTTTCTATTTTTACTTATCTGTGCCCAACACGAATCCAGCACTTACTGCATTCCAGGAACTCTTCCGAAGCCCTCCCAAAATCTTTACTCATGTAATACTCACCCAGTGATCCCCAGAGAAAGACCATTGCTCCCTGAGTGGAAGATTCTGAGTGACCAAGAAGTTAAGGAAATTTTCCAGGGCACAGAGTAAGAGGCAGAATGGAATCCAGGAGCTCTAGCTTCAGGATCTGTATCCCTATTCAGGCTTCATCTTAGTTGCCTTCTTGGCACACCTGACGAGGCACTTGATCTCAAAATCCTTTTTGTTTCCTCCTTGGCTTCCAATTCTTCTCTCTCACCTGGTTCACCTTCTACCTGTCTGACTATTTCATCTCATTTCCCTTTGCTGATTCCTCTTTGATCCCTGGCTTCCAAAAGTTGCAGTACCCCAGAGATTAGTCTTTTGACCTGTTTTCTAACACCCGGTCCCTACTGATCTCATACAATTTCACAGCTTAAGCATCATCTCTAGGCAGATTGTAGCCAAATTGGTATCGTCTGTCTATAAATCTCCTATAACATTCTGACTTATATATCTAACTGTGCATTGAACCTCTTCACATGGCTACCTAATGGGCATCTTGAAATCAATGTTGCCTCCAACTGAGTTCCTGTTCTTTTTTCACAAACTCCTTATTTCTCATCTCAGTAAAATGGCAACTCCATTTCTCTAGCTGCCCAGGCCAAAGAACAGTATCATCTCCAATCTCTCGTTTTTCTCTCTCCCAGTGCATACAACTCATCTGTAAGATATATTCCAAAATTTGACCACTTTTTACCACACCCACTAGCACCATCCTACCACAAGCCACTATTCTCTCTTACCTGGATGTCATAGTGTTTCTAACTGGTCTCCTTGCTTCTCCTCTCAACCTTTCCAACCAGAGCAAGGGAAGCAAGGCCCTGTCTTAAATGCAAAATGTAAAAGGCATCATAAAACTCAGTAGTTAAGACAAATGATAAACTAATGGAATATTTTTTAAAAAATCAAAATCAGTGAAAAGAATTCATGGTGAACAAAATGGCAGATTTTAAATGAAAACAGAACCAGATTGTTTGCTTTGACTCCCTTGCCTCACCCTCACCTAGGCCTGTCTGACTCCCTTCAATGTATTTTCTTACCTTTTTTTTTTTTTTATATATAATTGGAGTATAATTGCTTTACAATGCTGAGCTAGTTTCTGCTATACAACAAAGTGAATAAGCTATATGAATACATATATCCTTTTCCTCTTGAGCCTCTTTGACAAAGGATTAATCTGCAAAATGTAGAAGCAGTTCATGCAGCTCACTATATACAAAACACCCAATCAAAAACTGGACAGAAGACTTAAATAGACACTTCTCCAAAGAAGATATACAGACGGCAACATTTGATGCTCAACATTGAAAAGATGCTCAACATTGCTCATTATTAGAGAAATGCAAATCAATGTGTTCTTGATGGTTAGAACTATTCCATTAAACATGAGTCACATCTTCACATCTCGAGACAAGAGCCAAGTTCCTTCCTATGAACTGCAAGATCCTTCACAACCTGGCCCGCCATCTTCTCTCTGATACCAGATCCCATTTCTCTACTAATTCACTCAGCTGCACCCTCTCCACCTAGGCCTCCACTGTTTCATCAACAAGCTCGCACCTCAGGGCCCTCATCCCTGCCAAGCCCTCTTCTTGGAATGCTCTCTCCCAAATACCTCCCTCCCTTCAGCCGGGTCCCTTCCCAGATTCACTATGTCAGGATAACACCATCTAAAATTCCATGCCCTTCCCAACACATATACTTCACATGCCTTTTCCATTCTTTTTTTCTTCTCTGAAATGAACATAATAAGCACAGTGCATATTTTGCCTATTTGTCTTGCCTACTATTGTCTATCACACCCACTATAGAACTTCATAAGATTTGGGGCAGAGAGGGATTTGTTTTGCTCTCTGCTTTATCCCTAGTATCTCAAAAATTCTTGGATGACAGTAGGTACAGAGGAGCCTGATGGGTTATAGCCCATAGGGTCGCAAAGTGTCTGACATGACAGAACCGACTTGGCATGCATGCGTGCACCCAGTATACAACTTTTGAATGAATAAGTGATACGTGTTTATGAGTGCTTTTTGTTTAGCTCTGAATGTCTGCTATGTATAGGTTTTGAATTCTATTGCCTCAATAAATTATCCTGGAAATTACTCTTTCAAAATTCAGAAGCTCAGATCTGATGTATTTATAAGATATGCTGCCGCTGCTATTAAGTCACTTCAGTCGTGTCCGACTCTATGCATTAGAAAATGTATTGCAAAGCCTTTTTTTCAAATTGACCAAATCTTTTTAACAAAAGTTTGACTTGCTTAAGAATATATTTATCTTGGATTTGAGTTCACTGCTTAGCTTAGGTCAGTGTTGAAAGGGGATTGTTTTTGAGGAATAAACATTGAAGATCAAGGGTCTCTTGTCCAAATATTGAATTTTATTTTCATGTCCTAATTTCCAAAGACTTGATACTATGTTGAGATATTCTACAGATTTTCTCAATAATATCGGAGTGAACCTGTATGTGATCAAAAGGCCATTCTGATATCAAATGTTTAATCACCTTTACTAATAATTAACCAAAACTAAAGGTAAGTTTTGCAGATAAAACTTGTCATTTCACCACAAATCGTTATTTCCTGATGGAGAAGATGAAGTTTAGCAAAAAGTAAACTTACATCTCAGCTAGAAGACAACAGACTTTGCCTTCTAACATCTGTAACACACACAAGACTAACCTCATCAGACCCCAGTCCATCCATGACCTCTTTGCTCTTAGGGGTTAAATCTAGCACTGTGGGATCACTTGAGAATATCTGGATGAAAAGGCAATTTTAGTAACATTTGGGAAAAGTGAACAAGTTAGAATTAGTCTTAACAACTAGCTTTTTCTTTCTGAATCTTCAAAATCCCTTTTGGGGATTTTTAACATAAGTTTTTGAGATATAGTTGATTTACAATGCTGTATTAGTTTCAGATACACATCATGGTGGTCAGTTTTATACACACACACACACACACATATAACTGAATATATAGAGAATATATATATTCTTTTCAGATTATTTTCCCTTACAGGTTCTTACAAAATATTGAGTATAGTTCTCTTTGTTATAGAGTAGGTTCTTGTTGGTTATCTATTTTACATACGGTAATGTTATATGTTAATCCCAAACTTCTAATTTATCCCTCTCCCCTCTTTTCCCCTTTGGTAACCATAAGTTTATTTTCTACGTCTCTGGGTCTATTTCTGTTTTGAATATAAGTTCACTTGTATCATTTTTTTTAGATTCCACATATAAATGATAACATATGATATTTGTCTTTGTCTGGCTTACTTCACTTAGTATAATTTCTAGGTTCATCTGTGTTGCTGCCAAAGGCACAAAATGCCTTTTTTTACATATATAAAATGCCTTTGTAGTTTTATTTTTTGAGATGATTTATATTGTTTCATAGAAACTTCTATAACTATTTCACCAGCAGTTTAGAATTATAAACTAAATATAGGTCTCATTTTATGCCTACTTTGTAGTATGCATAGAAATTATTTACACTATAAATGTATCAGTAAAGCTACAAGTCATTCTGAATTGCTGCATATATATATATATATCAAACCACCACTATCAGAAAATACATTCAGTTTGTCTTAGCCAAGATACAAAATTAAAATGGAAACAAACAAAGCTGTTCCTTTTGTAAAGTAACAAACAGAGAAACTTAGTCAACTGTCCATGGAACACAATGCCATAAAGCTGGGCCGAAAATGAAGCTGGCATACAGACAACACTAACTAATTGCTTCTTGAGAGAATGAATGATTGAGCACTGAATTGATCTGGGTCAGAAGCAGGCAAGAATTATGAGAAAATTCTGGGCAAGAATGGCCATGCTTATATACAGAACAAGAAACTGTTCTATCCTTTTAACAGCTAATGAATATTCTCGCTGGAATATTGATTGAGTTTTCTTTCTTTTTTTTTTAATTTTATTTTATTTTTAAACTTTATAATGTTGTATTAGTTTTGCCAAATATCGAAATGAATCCGCCACAGGTATACCTGTGCTCCCCATCCTGAACCCTCCTCCCTCCCCCCTCCCCATACCCTCCCTCTGGGTCATCCCAGTGCACCAGCCCCAAGCATCCAGTATCGTGCATAGAACCTGGACTGGTGACTCGTTTCATACATGATATTATACATGTTTCAATGCCATTCTCCCAAATCTTCCCACCCTCTCCGTCTCCCACAGAGTCCATAAGACTGATCTATATTACATTCTAGAAAATGTTGGTCTATTAATTGGGGGACATTTTTATTTTATTACTTTTAATAATAGAATACTTAGGCTGCATTTTACTCAAATGATGATCTCAGCTTCACTTCTGTCACCTAATTTTTTACCCATTCCCTGTATTGTTAATGGTACATTTACTCTGAATCTTTAAATGAAAACCAAAGTCATATAGGAAACCCCAGTGCAAAGGACAGAGAAGATTTTAGAGGGCCTACAGTGAAATGCATAATCTTTGCATGTGATTCAAATCAGTGTGAAACAAGCTTCCTCTGTCCTAGCTGGCAGAGTACATCAGGCAGAGTGAAAATCCAGCACAGAAGCTTCACTGAGTCACTCCCACTCATTCTTCTCTGAACACGAAAACCTCCAGGGCCTCTCACCACTGTGAACTGGGACCTTCACCATGGATGTGTCCTTGCCCTGGGAATCTGTAGATTTGAGCAACCATCAAATTGGGAATGGGGCTGAAATAACGTTCCCAAATAGAAAGTATAGATAATGAAATGCTGAAGTTTCCCATTGGTAGCTACAAAGGTCAGCATTTGTGCTCAGTCAGTCGCGTCCGTATCTTCACAATCCTATGGACTGTAGCCCACCAAGCTCCTCTGTCCATGGGACTCCCCAGGCTGGAATACTGGAGTGGGCTGCCATGTCCTTCTCCGAGGAATCTTCCCAACCCAGAGATCGAACCTGTGTCTCTTGCACCGGCAGGCAAGTTCTTTACCACTGAGCCACCTGGGAAGCCCACATAGATCAACACTGACATATGCAAATTTTTGTAATTTCTTAGATTTTACAAGGGCTCACATCCTTTCCTGAGTGGTCCATGTCGTATGTGATCCAGGTGTCAGTAGGCATTTCCAGCACCACTCAAAAGGATCCATTGTCCTTGCTCTGCTAAACCCCATGTGACACTTTTATTACAGAGTAGTTTGCATGGCTTTTCTATATCTGGTACCAGCACACTCTGGTCTAGAAATTTATCTTTGAAGAATAAGTTGGTAAATGTCCTAGGTAACAGAACAGATAAATGAAATTGACACTTTCAGGCTCTTCATACCATATTCTAGTTGCTTTGATTTGGTAACAGTGCTCTTTCCCCACATTCGCAAGGACCATTCTACATATTCTTTTAATTGGTAAGAACGAATTTGTTTTTGAGCATTTGGTGACATTCTGGGATAATTGGATTGAGAAATACTGGTCTGTCGTCTAAGTGTGAAAAAAAGATATTATTCAATTTTTACTTCTAAATTTCAACTAAAATTGAACATTTTTAAAAAGCTCTTTTTTAACGAGGACATTTAACTGGTCTGGTTTGTGGGTGACTGTTAGTTACTCTATCCTTAGTGACTCATTTATAGAGAATGTTTCCTGAAGATGTCCTTCATGAAAGGGACACGTTTGGACTAGGTAATAGTAATTTACTTGATTTATCTTAAATTTGGTTTCAGTGAGCAACCCTAATTAACCTGATTTTTTGCTGATAATCACTCTCAATGGAATCAAATCACAAATCCGGGGATGGATTGAGCGGAACCCAGAAGGAAGCAGCTCTTCGCGCACTGGTCCAGCGCACAGGATATAGCTTGGTCCAGGTAGGAATTTCTCGTGCCATCTGCTGAGGCTCACCACTGAACTCAGAGTGGTGGGAATATTGGTGATCCTAGCGTGTAAAATGTGACTGGTCAGTTGTGTAACTCTTAAGATGGACATTCCTTTCCTGGGGCAGAGGAAGTTGGATCCTTTTGGTCTTGCAGGGGACCTTACAAGTGATATTCTCTCTACTCTGGGTTATCAACTCAATTTTGCCTTGTCATTTGGAGGCTGAACTAGTGCTCACGGTCATGAAGACTATCACAGTTCTGAAAGGCCAATTTAGAATAAGAAAAGGCATCTGGAATTCACCACCGAGAGCAGTCAGTGAAGTAGAACCAAGTTGGTGTTTCAAGAAATCAGCAGAAAACAAACTATCCAGAGACTTGCTTTGATTTCCAGAGAGATTTCTGACTAGGGATGTATGACAACTTGTAGGTGAAGGATCTAAGAACTGACCATTTGGTCAGCGTAGCTATTCCAGGATGTTTTCTCAAAACAACTACTCAAGCCGTTTAGGATGTATAATAATTTCTCTCCATGTCCAGCATTTTTGTAAAAGAAAGGAGAAAAAATATCCTAAAGCTAACTATTCATAGTCACTAGTTGTTCAGAATTATCTGCATATTATTGTCCTTATGATAACCTCTGTTAGAGAGTTTATGATACATTGAAAAGCAAACTAGTATTATACATATAAATTATCTTATCTGAAGAAATAATGTGCTCTTTTTTAATGTTGCTCTTTTTACAGTAAAACAAAGTGTTAATATTTTAATTCTCAGCTGTTATCTTTTTCCTACATACTTCCCTGACTTAACCAAAACTGTGCTATTATGAAAATGAAAGTCATAAGTGGATAACAATAAAATATATAGTAGTGTCCTTTATTGCAAGTTCCTTTGTCAGATCAGTTGAAAACTAAATGTAGCACACTTTGTAATAACCTTATGAGTCGTGGTACACTTTGTTAGAGATAATGCTCAAAGTTATTTTTAATTTTTCATCCTAACGAACAGTATTTATTTAGTCTTTTTTAAGATTTCAGAAAGTATTATGTCACAGAAGACTCCTAAAAGTTTAAGACAAGGGGGGATACTAATGCATTATTAGTTTTTAATACTTAATAAAAGTCTATTTTAGGATCATTAATAATCTAAATGCCTTTATCTCCAAATTTAATGTGCTTCAAAATTAATGTCTGACTGAAATTTTTTATGCAGTCTTTTCCTACATAAAGGGGTTTTCATAAGCCACAGAAAAAATTCAATAGCATTTACAGTCTATAAACCAGAAATATTTAGAATAATGTTTTACATTTGCTTAGGTATGGTTAGCTGAAAAAAAACGTTCTTTTTCTTTTGTAAACAGCAGTCTCATAAATGTTATAAAATCAATAACTTTTAAATCAGTTTATCTTTTTAACTTCTTTGTATCTGAAACACTCATATAAGAACAGTGATAGTGAAAAGCACTTAAACCCTTGTCAATATTCATACATAAGGGTATTCTCCTTGTGGAAACAAACCTCTAATGATCTGAAATATAATGATGAAAATATATATAAACATTTCTAGTGTGACACTATTTCTAATATCAACGTCTTAACTGTGAATATATAATTACCCTCAACAAGCAGAAGTTTATGAAAATTACCTTAAAACAATATAAATTGTCCATTTAACTTTATTCTGGGCACTGATTCTTTCATTTCCCCTAGATGAAATTCAGGGCAAGTCTCATGACTTTTCTGGTAACTTTCAGCTAATAAAAGATCAGCCGCTAAATAATGAATATGTCTAGTCCAGTAGAATAAAAACTTAACTTCATTCAAAGTGAAAGCTATTTCCCTTTCCCACGCATATCAGGGTAGAAGGCAATTTCTATTTTTTTTCTCTTTATGCTCTCAGAAGCATAGTTCCCTACACCAGTTTACTAACTAGAATTCCTGACTCAACGGAAACAGAAGAAAGGGATGAAAGTAAAGGAGAAGGGCAGGAAAGTTTTCGCTTGCCTGCTTTTGGCATTGCTCTCTGGGCCTGGCAGCTATGTAAAGCTCCTAGGGTACTCTCTACAGTCATCAGAGACACCCTGAATTCCACTGCCAGGGGTCCCTCCAGCTAGAGGCTACTTCCCTGAGACCCAGTCTCCTTCGACAGAGCTGTTTTTAACACTCCTAGCATCCCTCTTGGAGGAGATGGAACTTCAACCCTAATTCCTACATGTGGCCAAACTCTAGACCCCTGGAAACTCACATTCTGACCCAGTAAAATCTGCAAGTGCAGGTGAGATGAAGCAACCAGTTCTTCTCACCAACATCAAAGCAAATGGCCAGCCTATTGCTCACCATGAGATACTCCAGGGGTGAGTTAGACCTACCATCCTTGGGTGTTCCCAACTGCAGGGAGTACCTACCAAGCTCCATGAGCTTTTTCCTTACTCCCCGCCTCTGCTTTAGGTGAGCTGAGAAGCACCTCAAAATTCCTCCCACTTAGGGGGCACTAGGATTCACAACATACCAGCAATGGGCTCCAGAGATCTTTGAATCAATTCCAAAAATTCCTCTTCAACTCTTCAATATTTTTTCTAAACTCACAAATGGGGAGGGGTAGGAGAAGTTGTTAAACAGTGTCTCCCTATCTCTTTTTCCTGCTTGCTGGTCCAGTAAGTTTCATATCCACATCAGAGGCCAGAAGAATTCCATTCCTTCTTTAACTCCTGTTACAAATGAAACGTAAAATGTCACTAAGTAATCATTTAGAAAACTCCGCAGAATAGAACATTTTAGCATATTAAAGCAATATAAAAAGCTTGCAAATAACAGTACATTTTTAAAAGGCTCAAATAGCAATGGAGACCTTTTCATAAACCTAATAATTTAAGAACATTTTCATTAAAAAGGAAAAAATAATAGGGCTATTTTACCCTTATTATATAAAATGTTTTCAAGTAAAATACACCTAAAAATATATGGCCTATTTGCCTATCACTTTGGTCTTACATAATCAATTACATTCAGAAAATATTAATAATAAGGATTTAGATCACAAGTTAATAGCAATTACAAAATAGTAAACAGTTATTGGGCACTTATATTCCAAATGCTTTATGCCTATTAATTCATTTAGTCCTAACCACAACACTGTAAAGTAGTTACTATGATCATCTCCAATTTCCAGATAAGGAAAACAAAGCTCAAGGAGTTCGATAGTTTGCCCAAGATTTATGGGCCATAATTCCACTGTAATTGGCTAAAATTTCCAGCAAGATTTACAGAACTAAGTGCTATTATAATGTTATCTTTAAGATTGCTATTTGAGAGATTAGTATGCCAGAGCATGCTAAAAGCACTTTGTTGAGCTTAAACTTTGTAACATGATTTGCTTGAAGTAATCATTTATAGCAGAATGATTACTGGATCAGAAATTTTCTAGTGATGTAGAAACCTAAAGTTCTGAAACCTTTGCTATGTAGATCGAAAGCCTCTAATCAAGATGTAAATATGCACATGATTCAGTTCAATCATTTTGAATGATTTGGAAAATCCTTTCTGATTTTGAATGCAAAGTGTAGAAAGTCACCCAAGACTTCAAATCAGAGACCTGTTATTTAACCCAGTCTCTACCACACACAAGAATAATCATTTTTTTCTCTTTTAGTTCCTTTTTTAAATTGAAGTATAGTTGCTTTACAATGTTGTATTACTTTCAGGTATACAGCAAAGTGATTGAGATTTATGTATAAAAATATATGTAAGTATATATATTTGTAGGTTGCTACAATATATTGAGTATAGCTCCCTGTGCTATGTAATAGGTTGTTTACCTATTTTATATATACTAGTGTGTATATGTTAACCCCAAACTCAAGTCCCTTAACAGCTCACGGCCTTAACTTCCCAGAAGATTGGCTAGGACCTACTCCACTCTTAGTCAAGGTTTTGTTATTCTAGCATATGCTCAATCTAGTTATTGGTCAGCAAACTTGTTTAATTGGAAAAGGAAACCAGCATGTACTGAAACATAGCTTCAAACTCTGCAGTTTAGGGAAAATCCTTCAGCCTTCTCTGTATTTCAGTCTTCCTACTCTGGATTACAGAAAACATTAGCATCATCATCAAATAAGAGAACATCAGATGTACTTTTTAAAAAGTCTCTGTACAAAAGCGCAGACATTAATAAGTATATTAATACAATTCAGGGAGTTGTACCTATATAATGATATTTTTAAATATTACAGTATTCACTAAGTTAGGGTTTGAAGGATTTGCTTCAGCTGTACCTTTGCAGTCTCTGATATTGAATGCTGAATACTTGCAAAACAAGAATTCCAAAAACAGAGTGTGACTAATCTGTGCTCGCTTATCACTAGCAAGACAAATACAGCTGCCAAAAATAGAATTTTGCAGGTTACTTAATAACATGAGTCAGTCTCTTATATCCACACTGATGCAATAAAACGTGCTCATGAGGATCTGAAAATAAGCCTTGTAATATTCTTTTTAAATAATAATTGGATATCTTTAGAATGGATAACTAAAATTTTTATCAAATTTCTTTAAATGATAAAAGAATTTTAATAAATAGAGGTTCAATAAATATTGCTATAAAAATTGTGTAATGTTGACAAGCTAAACTTTCAACTTAGTCTCATTATGCCACATAGAGAGATTTCAGATGTGTGCTGAAATGTTAACTTGTAAATAAAATTTGTCTCTAGGCAATGGAATTAGATATGGAGTTTTTTTCACTTTTCCACTCTTAACTGTACTTCCCAGATCTTCCAAAACTACCATATATTTGACACACACACAGGGGAAAAAAAATAACATTACGATGATGCTTTCCTCCAGAATGTATTACTAGTGTGGGTCATCAACTCTGTGACATCTGACGCGCCTTTTTTCCAGAATTTTCTCCTTAAAACTAGAAAAATACATTTTCATAGACGATTATTTTCAGACAACTTTCTACCCAATGTGGGGTCAGTTTACACCAGTTCTGCTACAGGGAAGTCTAAATATATAGTTAATAAAGATCACTCGTAAGTAGTCTGAATATATTTTAAAGAAGACCCGATGGTTATATAGTATTTTTAAGTGATTTAAAATATGGTGTGTGTTAATATTTTGTCCAATTACCCTATAGATCATCTATTTTCTAAAAATTATTACAACACAAATATTTATGTGGTATGTCCGTCCTACTGTTGTCTAATGCAGTGGTTGTTTTTAACAAAATTTCCTTTGCTTTTTTCCCCTAATCCTTATTATGAAACACAATGTGTTAGTATTAGTCCTTGAGATTACAGAAGTATAAATTATAGCAGCTGGCCTAAAATGCATATCAACTAATTGCAATGAAAATTAATTTATCTAGAATTTAAAAGGACACCATAAGACTGCATTAAATGGATATCACATTTCTGTTTAGAGCCTTAAAATTGACCATAGTCTTTGATCTAAGGAATAAGGACTAATATTTAGACATAAGGATGTTCATCATAGTGGAATTTAAAATGTTTAAAAATATGGGACATATCATCATAAATGTCCAATAAAATATTACTGGTCATATAAAATATGTCACTCTTGTATTTCCAAATTATATGGTCATATAAAACTGTGATTTCAAAGAAAGACATGGGAAAATGTCCAAATTTAAAAATTTAGTTAAAAATAACAAAGCAAACCTGTATGTATCAGCTTACAGATCATATTTTAAGAAATTATTCACACACAAATATTAGAAGATAATAAAAGGTAATCTCTGATAAGGAAAGCTTTTTCTTTCTTGTGCTCTTCTTTATTTTCCAAACTCTTTATAATGAATATGGATTATTTTTATTTCGAGGAAAAAATCTCATAAAGTAGAAAGTATTTCTATAAGCATTCAGTTAGGAATAGAAAACCTGGGAAAATTTAATGAAGAAAACTTCATTATTGAAGCTGGATGATAGATGCTTGGGTTCACTAGGCGATTCTAATTCTTTATATGTTTGCTGTATGCATATTTAATACTGATATAATCCAACACTTCCATTTCACTGTTGGAAAACAAGGTCCAGAGTTATACAGTTGAGTACAGACATAAGCCAGAGGTCAGCAAACTGATCTGTGACTCACATGTGGCCACAGCCTGTTTTTGCAGTAATTTAAGGACATGAGTGGTTCTCACAATTTTAGAAGGTTGTTTTTTTTTAACTCCTAAAATATCAACTATCTGGCCTTTTACAGAAAAAGTTTGCTGACTCCCAACTCTTATCCTTCATTTAGTACTCTATAAGTTAATCCATAGGTTTTTAAAATATTGAAGTACAGTTGATTTACAGTGCCTTGTTAATTTCTGATGTACAGCAAAGTGATTCAGTTATACGTGTGTGTGTGTGCGTGTGTGTGTGTACCTATATATATTCTTTTTTCATATACTTTTCCATTATGGTTTACTACAGGATATTGAATATAGTTCCCTGTGCTATACTATAGGACCTTGCTTATCCACTGCATGCATATATATATATATATAGTTTACATCTGCTAACCCAAAACTCCCAATCCAATCCTCCCCTGCTCCCCCTCCCCCTTGGCAACCACAAGTCCGCTCTCTAATTCACAGTTCTTAAAGAAAATGCCCTATAACACAGATGAGGGTTTAAAATTCCTTAAAGGAAGTAGGAGCATCCCTCCTTGTCCTACCCACCAATTCAAGCCTAAACCCTCATTCCTTCACTTATTTATTTACTCCACAAATAGAGACATGGTGCCTACCTTCATGAAAATTACTCAAAGGAAGACAGAAAATAAGCAAGAAATAAAATAATAGCATAGAATGTTAAATGCTGCTGCTGCTACTGCTGCTGAGTCGCTTCAGTCCTGTCTGCTCTGTGCGACCCCATAGACAGCAGCCCACCAGGCTCCCCTGTCTCTGGGATTTTCCAGGCAAGAACACTGGAGTGAGTTGCCATTTCCTTCTCCAATGCATGAAAGTGAAAAGTGAAAGTGAAGTCGCTCAGTCATGTCCGACCCTTAGTGACCCCATGAACTGCAGCCCACCAGGCTCCTCCGTCCATGGGATTTTCCAGGCAAGAGTACTGGAGCGGGATGCCATCGCCTTCTCCTGTTAAACGCTATGAATACCATAAATCAGGTCAAGTGACAGAATGGTAGAAGGCCTTCCTCAGACAAGATGACATTGAAGTTGAGACATAAAGGATGAGAGCAAACAAACATGGCCAGGATCCAAAAACAAAGCAGCATCTTTAGCAGAGGGGACCACCTGGGGGGCACTGATTAACCAAAATATTTGTAAAATGCACAATGAGTTGTAAGCAGTGAAGACAATAGAGTGCCTCAATTTCAGTAAGATTACAGCAGATGAATAAGAAATCAGTGCTCTCCATCTTTCTCTTCCTTTTTCAATAGTCATCAGTCTGCTGCTAGGAGCAATTTCCTCAAACTAGGGACAAAATACAGACTTTAATTCTCAAACTTTAATTTCTCAAACTTTCCTTTCCATGCGTGTTCTCTTATTTGGAGTTTCACTGCAACTATATATTTTAATTTTCTAATTTGTTCAATTCCTAAGTAAATATCTACAAGCCAAAAGGTACAAAAGATGGCATTAGATCAACATTAATCTGATTAGAAGGCCATTCTCTGCTTATGTGCCTCAAATTAACTCCCCTATCTCTTTGGTTTGGTATAATGTGCTTTAGTAACTTTCCTTGGGTACTTTTTTTTTTTTAATTTTATTTTATTTTTAAACTTTACATAATTGTATTAGTTTTGCCAAATATCAAAATGAATCCGCCACGGGTATACATGTGTTCCCCATCCTGAACCCTCCTCCCTCCTTCCTCCCCATACCATCCCTCTGGATCGTCCCAGTGCACTAGCCCCAAGCATCCAGTATCGTGCATCGAACCTGGCCTTGGGTACTTTTGAAGTGGCAATTTTTTCTACAAACAGTGCCATAAAAATAAGTAACTTAGGATCCCAGAGTTTACAACTGGCTTCAACTAGACTAGATCAGCAAGAAGCAGATGGAAAAACTCTGTGGTACTGACTTTCTTTTCCAACCACCACACAAAAATCCTAGGGACAGAAATAAGTTTGACTCCATGACAAAATATAGCTCTTGGGTCCTCCTTTTTCTTTTGTTGCCTGTTCTTACCACCTGCTCCGGTCCCCATTATTCAGGGACTTATGTCATTCATCAAGTGCATGAATGCTAATTCCTTAAATAGGTGGCACTAAACACGAGAATAGGGTGGTACCATTAGATCATCACAGGCATGATTCCTTAAGGTCACCACTCCAGCCACCCACAGGCTAACTTCATTTTCAAGCTCCTAAGAAGCTTTGCTTTTATTGGCCAGCAATGCCATAGCCTGGTGTGGAAGACTCCAGATGAAGGAGCAGCTCTGTGAATCCTTTTGCAGAGAGTGCATGTACCTGACATGAGATGGGAACTTCAGCATCCCAAGGAATAGAAACACATTCCAGGAGCTATTTTCAAACAGCAATGAATTTCTTCTCCACTCGCCTAATAGGGATTGGGTTACATATGAGGTCTTCCATATAAGGTTCAAAATATTTGCAAAATATGAACTATAGTGCTTTCCCTTAAAATAGAAGGACATGACGGTTTCTGTTTTGTTGGCTTAAAAAATGGTGTAAATTTCATGACTCACACAGAAGCATTGATGGCAGTTTTGAACTTTAGACCTTGTTTGCAGGTAACTTCAGGACTTTTAAAACTGTTACCTGTTGGTTTAATATCAGTCAGCAACAAAAAAATAAGTAGCTCTTAATCTTCACCTAAAATCTTATTATGACATGCAAAGAGAACTCTCTAACATAAGCTAAAGAGAAAAAGTGAGATCACAAAAGCATACAATCATGAAGCTGGGTGGGATTTCAGTAGCTGTGATCCTTTTTTAAAACATTGTTTCAGAGATGCAGGGCAGAGAGCTAAGTGATGTTGAGCAATACATTGACAGAGCATTCGATAACCTTGAATTTCATGAGAGAATTATTCCACTTTCAATTCTCTTTTGAGTTTTCCGATGAGGAAAGTTTTTAGAGGTGCATCTTAAACACCTCTCCTTCCCCTGCTAATCTTTTAAAACAGAGAACAGGACTAGGGATCGGTTTTTAGTAGATAACAATGTCTGGCTAGAATTTAATCACAGTTTCCTTCTTTTGTATTGTTTAAATAATGACCTTCCATTTGTGGGAAATTATACTCCACGTAAGAAAATGATACTTTCTTTTTTGCTTAAGTTTAAGACAGTGAATCAATGAAAAGAAAGTCATTAAGTCTTGAATAATTAATGGACGAAGTGTCAAGTGGATATGCAATTGGATTTTTTAAATCCCTATATTTCCTTTAAGGATCCTATTAATTAACTCAAAACACATTCTATGAATATGTTTCCATGCTTAAATATGGCAAAAATCAGACTCCATTTCACAAGCATCCTAACACCCTCCCAAGACCTCTGCAATCACCTCATTAATCTTTTTCCCTTTTAAATGAAGAATTTCCTGAGGAAAGATTTAGTGCCTTGCTGAGTCCCTTAGCTTGTCAAAAATTCTTCTGGGTGTGGTAAGGAGAACAATTGCTGTATAAGATTTCTCACATGCTCAAAGAACAAGTGCATTTGGAATTCTCCTTGGCATATGTTGAACTAGAAAAGGATAGAACAATTAACCCAAAACAAATGCTTTTTATCTACATCAGGTCAAATCTGCATGTGAATATCTTTATGTCATTTAACCAGATCTTTGGCTACTATCAGTCAGTCAATGCAAAAGGGCAAATTGTATCTATAATAAAACGTTGGATGGGCCTATTGAATAAATTACACATTCCAAAATGATAAAAGCCCCAAACAGATAAAGGAATCACCAAAGCTTTCATCTAGCTATTTCTTAGATATAATTTATAGGTTCCTGCAGGTTGGAGCAGTGAGACAAGACACATACCCAAAGCCAGAAACGAACATGAACACAGTAAATCCTGGTCTCAAGATAATACATGCTTTGCAGTCCACACCAGTGAACCTCAGGCAAATGTAAACAGAGTGTCTTAGAAGTGAACTGGCATTTCACTTGTTCTCTTATGCAGAAACACACATACACACTCCAAAAAATACATTTTTTGATTTCTAAATTTGTATAAGGATATTCTTGAATTTCATATTCCCATGAATTAGCCAAAAATGTCTAGGAAGCTTTACAAAACACAAGTTATTTTTAAAAACCTGTTTGCTTGTAAATACTTCCACTACTGAGATACTGAAATCCTAAAGGGTGGTTGTCACACATACACCTTAAAAATAAAGGGGAAATATTAGAAGATATCATTAAAGTCATCATTTGATAACAAATTAGTTCTGCCTTCATAAGACAATTAACAACTTGAAATCAGAACTCTTCCTAGGTGATAGGATTTCAACAGTCACTCTTCCAAAATGATACATCAAGAACATGATTCATAATTTGCTAACAGTCGTTTCTATGGACAAACCATACATTTTTTAAAGATCAAATGTAAGAGCCCTTTGAACACTGAAACAAATAGATAAATTTTCAAAAGCCAAAATCTATTTGCATCTGTGTGATTTTTGCCATAAATGCATACCACCAACAATAGCATTTAGAAATTTATTTAAAAATTTGAACAGAAATACTGTTTAGTTTTAAAAGTAGACTTTTTCTAATTTATGTAAATGGGAAAAGTCTTACATTCCTAATGTGCAATAAAATAAATGCATAACTATTAAAATAAAACATTGACTATAAACTACCTAATATCACCTCACATATGATATTTTGAGAAACTCTGGGCTGTATGATAATAAACTAAATTTATATTCATGTATTATAGTCATGCCCTGGCTTTGCCTGTTTGTTACTAACTATGGTACCATGTTTCTACAAATTCCAACATCCCACTTATTCAGTTTTATACTACAATTGTTATTTTTCTATTTTAAGAAAAATATCTGGCATTATATTGTGTATGCCTTGCAAAGATTGTAAAAAAAATAAAATACCTAACAAGGGTAATGCCAACTTCCAGCATATATAAGTTAGATAAATTCTGCCTTGGAAAAATTCTCAGCCTAAAGTAGATTTTACCAATTTGAAGTCACTGATCTTAAAATGTGTGGGGAAACAAATAATACACAAAACAGACTGCTATCTTTCAGACAGAATTAACAAAATAAACATTCCTTATAGCACTGTCTGTTGTCCTCCACAACAATAACAGCATTAGCAGATCAAAGGTAAAACCACAACTAAGGAGATTCTTTCGGTGCTTCTTATTTAAGGCCCCTAAGATTTGCCTTGAACTGTCACATGTTGGGGTATAGGTGTTTTACAGGTGGAAGGTAACAATGATAAGGTCTAGTAAAGACCTTTATTCAATTTCACAAATCAGCAACTAGGAAAACACGGTAGTAATGTATGAACTCCAACAGAGACAGTCTATAGAGCTGTTCTCCAGGTGTAGACATCAACCATGAGGACAGACCACAGGAGTTTAGTCATAGAACCATGGTTCTCGGTATGACACTGGTGACTGGCATGCTTGTGAAGGCTAGAAACGCCACAAACTCGGGGAGATTGTCCAGCACTTAAGAGAATGGAAATAGAAATAAATACATACACAGTCAATTGGAAAATGGGTTGGAGAACATCTGAAAGCAGTTTAGTAAGGAAATATACACAGTTTCTTCCCTCTTGGCAAGAAAAAACAAAGGACCAAAGGGAACCACAAAGATGATTACAGATTTGGAATATAAAATTTCCAAAGAACCAGTTAAAGGAGTTGAAATTACTACTCAGGAAAATAGACTGAATGAGGGTTCATTAATTAATGTCCTTCTAGTTTATGAATGGGCTCATTTATCAAGACAACCAACCATCTGGTATCCATGTTTGATGAGGCTGAACAAGAAAGCGAGCGTGGCACACAACATGCAAAATTGTGAGATGCTAAGCCTGAGAAGAAAGGTCATCACGAACTTTGAACAGTACATATGCCACATTCACCAGATTGAGAACCAGAGAACTTTTAGTCTATCTTTTCTGCAATAAATTAAACCAATGCAACCTTATGGAAGTCACATAATATCTCTGGATTCAGCTTCCTCCTCTGTAAAATGAGCATATTAGGTTAATATTTTTAAAAAAGAAAAATAACACTAAAACTACAAGTATGGACTCAGGATTCAAATGTTGTCTTTGTCACTTACTGTTTGTATGTCTTTGGACACATTCTGCACCTTGAATTTCTTACCCACAAAATGAAAGTAATAATAATATCCTCACATGTTTGTTGAGAAGGTTAAATTAATTAATACATGGAAAGCATTTGCACAGATCCTGACTCAGTTTTTTCAGTTGCTGTTACTATTATGGACAAGTATTAGAGGTAAACTCTGGCTGATTAAGCAGAAAAGCAGTTTATTAAAAGGGTATTGGTTTCTAGAAATTTTGGATTTAGAGAACTAGATTCAAGAGTAAAAAAGATGTAAGCTTTTACGAAAATATATATATAAATATATATACACGTATAATGGAATCACTTTGCTATACACCTGAAACTATTAATAACACAACATCAGAAATCAACTGCTTCAATTTAAAAAATAAATACTAATATTAAAATAATTTCAAAAAGGGTAAACTCTTAGAAATGAAACCAGAACCATGCACAAATCTGGAATGGTAATAAGACATATCCACCGTCAATGCTAATGTCAGCACCGTGACTGTTTCTGCACCAGAACCCAACTTCACTTTATTATAACTAGAACTATCCCAGCTACAAGGGACACTAGGAAAGCAAGTATGTGGGCATTTTTGACTCTTACAGGAAAAAGGCAGTTTTGCCCAGATTTCTCATATGTAGTCAAAGATCAGATGCCAGGTGGCCCAAATTAACCCGGTCTGCTTGTCCTTCAAGCTAAGATGTATTGCTCAGAATCATGTATTAAAGGTTGGGTGGTTTTAACCAAGGTGAAGAAGACAGTATACAAAATTTCTTAAAGACTCTGTGGTTCCTTGATGAAAAGGCTTAAAACATCTGTGGCAGAAAGGACTTCCAAATACTCTTAACATATAACTGAGTTATGGGTAAGCTCAGTATTCAGTATCTAAATTAAAACCACTGGATTTATAGTTAGAATTAGGTCTTTAATTTTGAAATTTATATAGTTGAAGATTTTCACCTATTTATATGTGACATTCACATCTTTGAATGGAAAAATAAAAGATCCCAGAGTTTAATGAACATTCTCTCATAGAAAACAAAAACCTGTATTTTTTATCTCTAACTATTTATACATGTATGCTGCTGGAAGAATGCACCCCATAAGAAGGACATCAGCCAGGAGAGGGAGGAGCAGCTCTAATTGTGCTTTATCTATTTTAAATTCCTCAACTATAAACATGGTGCCTAAAATACCAGCAATTCAGCTTCCAACTGTCCAAGCAGTGGACAGCTATTCTAACCCCATGACTAATGCCCAGAGCCTGTCTTAAACTGGCCTGGACCCCCATTAACTGGTGCATTCTGAGCCCAGTGGGTTGTTCACAGGACAAATCTCCCCCAGTGTCTGAACTTCATGGCATCTCTGCATCAGTCAGATTCTTGGTGATTCCCCAAAATACTCTTGGTGTTACAGAAACAACAGAATTAATAATCTCTCCTAATCAATCATTTTGGCTCACAATCACATGAGTTCTAAATATATGATATGCACAAAACAGTTTGGTGACATTTTTAGTAATAGCAAGAAACTTCAGGAGGAAATTCTAAAGGTCAATCTGCTGGTTGCCTATTTATTTTCAAGCTATCAAAACTTGTCAAATGAGAAATTCTGGAATAGCCACTTCACTATTATGCAATGAAACTTTGTTTCCTTAGGTCAAAGATACAAATATTCCCAAGTTTATATTAAATTTATTCCAATAATCCATTGGGAAGTATATCTCCAGATACTTACGATAAATAGAAATGGCCGCAGAGGGATCTGCATCAATTCAATGGTAACAGTCAGTCCTAGGAGGTGGACTATAGAATGGGCAATAGAAATATTTCTCTCTGTAAGAAGTAGGTGTGAGATATGTTCTTTCCAAAATTTGTGTAGTAAAATGATTGGAAGTTGGAATGATTTTAAAAGCAACAGAGAGCCTGCAATTTAATGGCATGACAATTTTTTTCATAAATAAGTAACTGAATGTATGAATCTGTTATAAGTGACTAGGTTTTCATATAACAACGCAAAACATAGTAGAAATTAAGCTGATGGACTCTGACACCAGACTGCCTGGCTTTAAATTCTGACTTCCCCACTTCCCAACCACAGAATCTTGGCAAATTATTTAATCTTTTGTGGGCTTCTGTAAAATGTCTTCTGTAAAATCAGGATAGGCATAGTTCATAACCTATAATACTATTTGAGAATTAGAAGAGAGACTTGTATGTAGTAAGCACTATATAGATATTTGTTAAATAAATAAAATCTTAAATGTCTCCAAAAATATCAAATTCATTTTTCAGGAAATTCTTGGTTGAGACATAGCTCATTGAATTCTTAAGTTTTTTCCTATAAGTATAATACATTTCATTTCTCAGATTTCTCAGTGAAAGCTTTTTTAATGAATAATCCTAAAAGAATATAGGGGAAGGAAAAAAAATAGAAGAACTCTTGAGGCAAATATTTCCATGTTTAGTAAAAGGAGAAGCACCTACTTGTTTGAAGCAAAAAGTAATCAAGGCAAGGTAGAACACCCACATGACATCTTTTTAATTTAAAGCAACATGATTAAATTATTAGGGATTTTAAACATGATTACAATTAAAGGCACTATTTAGATACCGTAATCCAAAAAGCTTTTATATTATCAATTATAAAATAACTGAGAAAGTCTCAAGTTAGTATTCACAAAGATTTAACAGTGAAACTAGAAACTGCTTTACTTTGATTTTTAACAAACAACTACCATGTAAAACAAGTCCTTAAATAACTAAAATGTGCCTTTTAGAAATATACATAGAAAAGTATTTGGAAAGGCAGGCTTAACAACTGCTTCTACAAATAGGGTGGCACGTTGAGAAATTTTTCTGTTTTACTTTATACATTACCATGTTTCTTCCAACATCATGTATCATTTTATGGTATAAAAAAGTTTTAAGTAATCATGGTAGAAGTTAGTAATGAATATGGACATTGGGTTCCTTACATTTTCCTTTTTCCAAAAATCACAATCAAGTATAATAACAAAGAGCTCTGGCTATGCCTAAGTGAAAAGTAAATTTATCCCTCTCTAGCAAATGAACTGTCAGCTCAGTAGTGGCGGATTAGGCCTGTCTTTCACTTTGGGGCCCCTGAAGTTATTTTTGGGTCATTAACTTTCAGAAAAATAAAGACAGCACTGGCAGAAAACCCTGCACTACTCCTCCCTGAAAAGAACATTATATAGCTGATTAACACTGCTGTATAGCAGAAACTAACACAACTTTGTAAGGCAATTATATTCCAATTAAAAATAAAAAAGGACACTGAATTTACCAAAGGTCTTTTTATGACAAAGGAAAAAATCAAAGCTAATTATATTTGGGCTGAGAACAGCATTGGCTCCCCACAAAGATCCAACATTAGTGAACACCTCTCATCGGTCTTGTCAACTTCAAAGACAGATTTAAGTCCCTCGCTGGGGACCCCCCAAATTAGCCAGTTCCAATGCTAACCTTCATGATGTTTCTAATTAGGGGTTCACATTGCCTTGCTCATGAAACCACCTCAATCTAAGCAGGCAAGAAGAGGGTTAGTAACTATTGAATATATATCACATGCCAAGACCTGTGCCATGCACATTTGATGCATTATCTCCTTTAATCAAAAGCTGATTATGTCTCCACTTTGTAGATGAAAAACACTCAGGATCTGAGAAGTCAAGACATTTGTCCAAAGTCCCACAGCTAGTGGATCCCAGAGCCAAAGAGTCCAGCTCCAGAACCCTCATAGACTTCAACATTAAATCAAAACCCCAGATTCAAATTAGGGTCAGATTCTTTGATGATCAGGCATTGGTGAGTTTGAATGGCAATCAAAAAATAATAATGACCCCTTATATTTGTCCAGCACTTTATAAGTTTTCACTGTGCTTATCTGGAGCAAGTCCCTGAAGCAAAGAACATGGTGTTAAAATCCACATTGAAGAGACTTCAATTTTTATCTGACCAGTCTACTATTACTTGTCAGTAAGCATCTTCCTTATTAAGAAATGATTTTGAAAATGCTCGAGGAACTCAAACTAAAGATTGTATTGCTTTTTCCTCCCTCCTATACTCCATATGGAATTCGCAGGAAAATGGACAAAGAAAATACGGTGGTCCTCCACCTGGCTGGGATGCTGCACCCCCAGAAAGGGGCTGTGAAATTTTTATTGGAAAACTCCCCCGAGACCTTTTTGAAGATGAGCTTATCCCACTATGTGAAAAAGTGAGTCTGAAGATGATTTTTTTTTTAATCTTTTAATGAAAAAGATACTATTCTCTTCACCTCGCTTTCACCCTCATTTTTCTTGGTCAGTGACGGTTTCTCTTCCAATTGCCACTCCTCAATCATGGACAAAGTTAAAACCTTCCTAGCTATTAGTGATTTGCCTCTAATTATCAATGCCTTGAATTCTCTCTTCTCTATTACTCACAGCTGAAACTACCATTGCTGATGACTTTTAAATCTGTATTTCAATCCCCCATCTCCACTGGCAAAGCCATCTTACTGCAAACTCAGCGTATTTGTCAGTCTAGAATAACACTACAACAACCTGTCTAAAATAAGATATTGCTTCAACTTGAAATGTTACTATGGTTTTATAAAGTATAAGACTGTAAAATTTTTTAAAAATGCGTATGTTTGTCATGGCTCAACAATGTACCTGTATTATATTGATACAGAAAGAAAAAATTTCTTTCTAAAAAATTTTGCAAAAATTTGAATGTGATAAGCAAGATTAATAACATGGTTTTTCAAGGTTATTACATAATTGAGGAATAAATTTCCTCAGTTTTAACTCTAAATTGTATTTTGCTACTGAACCCAAAGTGATGCAAAATTGACATTCTTGATAATTTACCAAGTAGGTGTTTAAAACAATCACATTCCTAGAAAATTTAGTGAAAATGAGAGTTTGGCTATTTCTTTTCCTAATGCCAAGATCATCTATGTGTTTGTATGTGTGTAATTCAGCCTGTTTCAGAACTACTTTTAATTTTATACAAACATTAATTGGCACATGCACAAATTATGAGGACTTCATCCTGTAAGAATCTCATACACTGAACGTGAAAATAAGTGCCAAAGCCCCCTGAAATGCAGAGATGAACCATGCTTGAATTTTTTTCTAATGAGCGCAGGAGAAACAGGTGTCCATCACTGAATACCTGGGGTGGCATGGGGTGAGGCTGAGCTGAGGGGAAGCCACCACTGCAATAATAGCATTTGCTGAATAATGCCTCTTCTCGCACGTGTCCCTCACATCTATGTCAACCATCCTTCTTACAGCAGCCAGCAATGATGAGCTACTATATCTGGATTATGAAGAATAGTTGGGGAAGCAGGAGAGAGTAGTTTAGAGGCAACACAGGAGCTGCACCGAGGGACAGAGGGAGCATCCTGTGGCCATGGAGGTCTGGCCCCAGATCAGTTGCATTAACACTAGCATTTGCCTTCCGCCTACAGATGGAGAAAACAGGGCTTCCCAGACCATCCTCTGAAATACACCTGCTCTGTTCACCTTTGTATCATGGTGGGGGGAAAGATAGCAAATAAGTCAGTTTTGCAATGTTCCAAATGAGTGTTCCTAGTTTTGGTTTTCAAACACTAAGGGTAGATAGAGAACAACCAAGTAAAGATAAAACTATAGAGACTTCAGAGGTCAATGTAGAGAATAAGGACACATCTATCAAAAAATTGTACTTCTGATGACAAATGTGTTTTCTGGTCCCTAAAGTGGTGTATAAATGCCCAGATAATTGTGTGATGAATGGTCACTTGCTCTATCAAAAAAATATATATCCTGGCAACTCAGGCTGAAATGCCACTTGCACACATTTTCTTTATTATCTTGACTTTGCTGATGAGTCAGAAGACAAATTTGAAGCCAGCATGAAAACATGTGAACCATTCATTTATATGAGATGCAAATACCAAATGTGGTAGAGGCAGACTTCAAACCATTGTGTGTATGTGTATGTGTGTTTAAATATGAATTCTCTCTTTTCATTACTTGTAGATTGGTAAAATTTATGAAATGAGAATGATGATGGATTTTAATGGCAACAATAGAGGCTATGCATTCGTAACATTCTCAAATAAACAGGAAGCCAAGAATGCAATCAAGCAACTTAATAATTATGAAATCAGGTAAGATCTATCTCTTCTAGATTAAAAGTGAATCAATGTACTTTTATCTATTCTTCTATCAAGTTTATCTATATTTTAGTATATGCAAAAGATAGCCAAAATCAGGGGGAAAAAATATGTTAGTTCTTTTCCTTGGAAATCAATTTAATGAAACATTTATTTAGCCAACACTATACAAGGTGCCAGACTAAGTTCTGTAAACTATTCAAAGAAACAAAATTCATTCATTTATCCATTTAATAAATACATGCTGGCCACTGTTCAAACCATTAGAAGTATCAAGGAACACTTTCCTCCAGTCATACTAAGCAATTGGATGTATTCAAAAGAGTTTGAAAAAATAAAACCAGGAAATGGGATAAAGCTGTGTGAAGAGGTTGCTGTTCTAATGTGATGTATTTATGAAAATACTCTTCTGGGAAGCAAAATTTGATCTGAGATTGAATGAAAAGAATCCACCACGATAGTCAGACCTAGAGGAAGATCATTGCAGAGAAAGAAAGAACAACAAGCGAAAAAGGTCTCAAAATGACAGTAAGCGTGATGTTTCAGAGAACAGAAAAAAAAGCCAATGTTCAGAACAGAGTGAGGAGAGGAGGGTTGAGGGCAATACAGTTCGTTGGAGAGTCACATTTCATCTTTAATAATCTGAATTTTAGTCTAATAAAAGGGGAAATCACAGAGTTTAACTAGAGTCATACTTTTTAAAAATATTCCTCCAGCTATTAAGTGCCCAGGGTAAGGACTAAAAGAGGGAAAAGCAATTCCAAGGCTGCCACTGTGTCTAGAACTAGGCAGGAAATGGTGGTGGTTAGACAAAGGGGTTGGTTAGTGGTGTAGGTGATAAAAAGTCAGATGTGGGAGATATTTTGGAGGTTGAATAGATAAGACTGGCTAAGTATTGGATTTAGAAGAAAATTGGATTTTGGTTCAAGTCTCTGTGGAGGTGATAGTGTCACTGAGATGGAACAGGCTGGGAGAATAGCAGGAAAACATGAAGTGCTATGTTGGGGACAGGCAACACCTGAGATGAACATTACATGCCCCAAGGGAGATACTGAGGCGATGACTGTGTGACACCAGAGTCAGGAGAATGGTCACTATTGGAATATAAACTGGGGGTCAGCCAAATAAAGGTAATATTTGAAGCCATGAAATTAGCAGAAGGTTCCAGGACACACCTGACCCTATACAATCAATAAATTGGCAATAGGACTAAACTTCATGAAAATGTTTGAGTTCCAAAACGTAAACTAGAGGGAAGTGCCATAAACCCTTTCTTAAGGAAGCCCAGGGTCACCAAGAGCAAAGATTAGTGTACTAAGTGAAAAAGGAATAGCTTGGGGTCAGACGGGTTTCAGGTGAGTGTCAAAAAGTGACTTGACCTCTCTGAGCCTCAATTTCCTCATCTACAAAGTAGGAATAATAATAATACTATTTCATAGATTTATTATGGGGATGTTATCAAGATTTTTAAATGTTTAGCTCAGTGTTCAGAACAGAAGTCACATATTAGCAACATTAATTCTGAGATGCTGTTTTTCACAGGAAGGAAGGAAGACATTCCTTCCTGTAACAGAGTCACACCTTAAAAGTGATGGAATCTGAAATTTGATGAGTACAAAGACAGCAGATTTCCCACCATTATTTTTCTCTCACTTCTTATAGGCCCGAAATAAGTGCCACATTATCCCCGTAATTCTGTAAGTCAGTCAACTACTGGATCATTTTTCTTAAACCCCTTAGCCACAGTGAGATTTACTTGGCAACTGCTAGTAGTCTAGCCATTCCGTCTCAGGATTGGATTCTAGAACAGAGTCTTAGGAAAAACATAAAGGAGGCTCCCCCAACATATGGCTCCATGGATCCAAAAGAGTTCTGCTATGTGCAGAATTTTGGGAGATGAGAATCAGGAGATCTGAGGTCTAGTCCAGATTCTTTGGAACAAATCCTTTGACCTCTTTCAGCATCATTGTTATACTATCATATGATCACACCGAGTTATTCTGGGCATCCATCATATGAAATAATACATACCAAATTGTTTCAGAAAGGGCTATAAAAAGCTATATCCTAGTATAGCTTTTATATTAGTTATATGTTCTCAGGAATTAGAGGATTCTCCATTCCTTGATCTCTCATGGTATCTGGATATCTTGGCAGTAAGGATTATTGCCAAAAGAGCTTTTCAGTTGAGATGGGTGTAGAATTGGCTGTATAGGGAATCAATAGAGTTTGCTGGGCCTTCTTAGCATACTGTTACATACTGGAGCCTGTCAATCCTTTTTGAAAACAGGGTATGAACATTAAACACAATCCACTGAAAAATAACACTCTCCTCTGTGAATTTCAATGTCTTCACCTTTAAAATAGAAATAAAAGTATCTGTACCTCATGGGGGGCGTAATGAAAAAAAAAAGAGATAATGCATGTAAAGCTCAGTGCCTGACACGTCAGATGCTCTATAAATGTCTGCTGATGGTTATGGCGATGACAGGAGGAGGGTGAGAAGGAAGAGGAGAAATATGACAAAGTATTTGGAAAGAGAAAAGTGGTGGCCAAAATTCCAAAGTTCAGGTTGGATGCCAGAAGCAAGGTGAAGGCATATAGTGACTTTAAATTTTAATGAGTAGGATAAAGGCCACTATCTCTCAGGAGGTAGATAAAGTTCTTATCTGGAAAAGACTCACAATTGTCATGTCAGCCTCCTCCTCATCAAATATCCACTGAGTATCTTCTAAATGCCTGGCTTCTGGTGACATTAAAGTCATGCCCTCAGCTTTTGAGACATAGTTTTTCATCTCCAAGCAATTCTTGGAAAAGTGAAAGTGTTAGTTGCTCAGTCATGCTGGACTCTTTGTGACCCCATGGACTGCAGCCCACCAGGCTCCTCTGTTCATGGGATTTTCCAGGCAAGAATACTGGAGTGGTTTGCCTGACAAATCACACAGCTCTGAAAACAGGATATGGAGACTCCAAGCTCCCCCTACTGGTAATTGATAAGACCAGCTCCTTAATGATCAATAATATATTTTCTAAATAAATAGTATCTTGAAGCAAAAGGTTTGTTTTTTAAAAGAAAAAAACAAAGTTCATTTTATCAACCCTTTCACCCCTCATGAAAAACCACATTCCTAGGACAATGTTCACCAAATAGAGACAGACCCGTCACAGGTCTGAAATGCAGTTATTGATTCTTCAGCAAAGCATAGACCCTGGTCAAACATCTGCCACACAACTGAGAACCACCAGAAGCAAGAATTAGGAGCAATCTCCTCCTTAAGCACTTTTTATTCCTAATGAATGAGTGGTTTCTGTTAAGGGAAATTTACCCATTTTTAATAACTTTGTGTTATTACAAAAGTCACATAGCCTACACACAACACACAAAAACAGCCAAAAAAAAAAAAAAAAGAAGTAATAAAAGTTCAAACCATTCTTCATTGCCCTATGTTGAATTTTTATAGTCTTTCTAGACTTTCTATACAGTTTTAATCAAAGTGGCTTTCTCATATACTCATTTTATAGTCTTTTTTTTTTTTTTAACCCAACAGCACAGGCTGAACTGGTGTTCTCCACTATCACAGCCTCTCCTACGTTACTGTGTTTATTGATTACAGAGCATTCTGTGTCACGAATGCTCATCTTTTATTTCCCAGGGCATCTCAGCCAAGAGCAGTATTGTCTACCCTAAGGGACATGAGAGGTGACGAGGCTGTCTTGGATGACCTAATGGGTGGCTCCTGGCATTTAGTGGGTGAGAAAGAGGGAGGACAAACACACCACAGAATACAATAAGGAAATACCCAGCCCTAGAATCAACGTCATCTCCGCTGAGATACATTAAACCAGCTCTCTATGATGGAATATTTTGCTCATTTCCAATTTTGGAGAGATTTTAAATAGTAGCAGTGAATAACTTTACACAAAATTCTAGTGCTCATCTCTATTTCTGAGGATACTCACCACAGAGGGCCATCGTATGGCCAAAGGTTTCCCACAGTGAAGACTTTTTTATGCATTTTGCCAAATGCTCCTGGAAAAGTTGAACCAATCTCATCTTGGCAAACGTACCCATCATCTTGCCAATAAGCAACATGTACAGTGTGAGAAAGGGAGATTGAATTGAGTCCAGAGGCCAATTTTATATCTTAAAACCTGCAACATTGTAAGCAAGTCATTTCATTTCTTGGAGTCTCAAGTTCTTCAACTGAAAAATGGAAACAATACTGATTTTGTCCATCTCACATTCTCCTTGTGTCGGTCAAATAAGATAATATGTGAAAATCAGTTCTGTATATGGCCTATCTTGAATAATGATGTCAGAATAGCTTCTATTTGGTTGGAAAAGAAAGGGAGCACCAGGGGTTGCAACCTCAGATACCTTCAGGGCAGCCAGGCAAGTTACATGTGTAGGTTAGGCCTGGTGTAAAGGCCTCAGGATTGGTGATATATTAATACTTGGGAGGTTTGAGGATTGGCAATAGCTAGTGAATTTACAGTGAGTCTAAAGACAGCAGATACTACTCAGCTTCAATTTTTTTTCTTTTTTAAGATAGCAATGGGAAGCTGCTATATAGCACAGGGATCTCAACTCCAGGCTCCGTGATGACCTAGAGGGGTGGCACGGAAGGGTGTGCGGAAGGCTCAGGAAGGAGGGGATATGTGTATACATATAGTTAATTTGATTTGTTGTATAGCAGAAACTAACACAATATTGTAAAGCAATTGTACTCCAATTTAAAAAAAAAATTTTTTTTAAGCAGAATTTCCCCAAAGCAGTTCCCTTCCAAAAGCAATCTAAACCCTAAAGGTAGCCAAACGTCACACATCCACAGACCTTAATAAAAGTTCCAAGGCCAGACATGTTCAACTTCTGTCTTAAACCTTAACCACACAAGGATTCTCACCAATCAAAACACCTGCTCTTTTGGCAGAAATGGGCGTCTCTTAGGGGTCTGTGCCAGTGTGGACAACTGCCGATTGTTTGTCGGGGGAATTCCAAAGACCAAAAAGAGAGAAGAAATCTTATCAGAGATGAAAAAGGTCACCGAAGGAGTCGTGGATGTCATCGTCTATCCAAGTGCTGCAGATAAAACCAAAAACCGCGGCTTTGCCTTCGTGGAATATGAGAATCACCGGGCAGCTGCCATGGCCCGGAGGAAGCTTCTCCCAGGTTAGGACCATCCTCAGAGAGGAGGCGTCACTCCCTCCTGCCTGCTTCAGGCTGCTGCGCTTCTTAGCAAAGGAAGTAAAACCCTGTATCCGTTTCTTTGCTCTTTATCTCTCATTACGCAACATTTTAAACTCTCCATCTTTCTTTTCTCACAGTTAATTCTGTTCCCTAGAGTTTTCACAGATTAGGTTCTGAAAACTATTCACTGTGCATTAAATCCAATACACATGCACAGGAGAAATCTAGAAGCTCGAGCTATAGCAACGCTGTACTGAATCTTTAAACTGAAGAATCTCCATAAATTTATCAATCAACAGTTATCTTTATGTATCATTTTCATTATCAGACTTATTAGAAATAAGGTATATTATCCATCATAATGAAGAAATAATAGATATGCAAGTGAAACATTATCCCAATGACAATTAAGTGGCATACTTTTATTATAACCCCCTAGTAGCATCACTGACTCAATGGGCATGAGTTTGAGTGAACTCCTGGAGTTGGTGATAGATAGGAAGGCCTGGCGTGCTGCAGTCCATGCGGTCGCAAAGAGTTGGACACAACTGAGCAGCTGAACTGAACTAAGTGTCTAATAATTTGTAATTTCAGAAATTAGAAATAATAGTTTTCCATAAAAGGACACCTTAGTTAGGTGCTATAAATACAAGGCAGGTCCTGTCTGGGCAACGACCATAAATTCCTAGGTTTAGAAAGTTCCACCAAGACACTGTCTCAGTCAGATCAACTTAGGAAGAATTATTGAAAGTCTGTGCTTATTTTAAAATATTTGCCAAAACTTACACAAAGTAAGGTATTGAAATGAATTAACATTAAAATGATAAGGATTTCAAGAATAACTGATTGAACACACTGGAATCAATGTTTCTCTTAAGCACTATGGAAGACCACCTTAATTTGAAACAAAGCAAAACAGCAACAATAGATGTATGCTGCCCTATACACATTCTTAAAAAATACTAACAGGATTAGCCCTCTAAAATTTTTCAAAATTGAAATATGGCTTCTGAGCTTGAGGAGTATTTTTTAACACTATGAAGGCAGCTTAAAGTGAAAAATATGAGCTAGCCCCCAAAATTGCTGAATCTATTGAGGTGGATATTTTTATATCTAAAGTAATATTCATAAATTTTGTACATGTAGTCTATGGGATTCCAAAGAGTTGGACACAGCTGGGTGACTGAACAACATTAGTATTAGAAAACATAGGAAAGGGAAATTTTACAAAGATTAGGGAAGATGAAATCAATATTTAAAATTTAACAATAAAAATGTTTTGTCCTGAGAGGTGGATAGGTTCAACATGGAAACGTCCATTAAAAAGTGAATAGTCAAAATAAAAAAGAAATGAACATAAATTCACTACCCAGTGGTCAAGGTGCCTGACCAAGGGGCATAGAATCACTAAAACTCCTCACACTTCTTACCTAGCCTCTCAGTGACAAGAACTTAATATTTTACTGTCCTCTTCAACACCAACAATTCTGGTATCGAAAAGCCCCTCATTTCCATCATGTTCTTGGGCCATCATTGTAGGCTTAACACATATATGC
>NW_011491028.1:825753-841675 GCF_000754665.1 Bison bison bison | reverse complement strand
TTTTTTAACAAGGTCTCCTAATCATTCTCTCAGCTCTGCTTTCTCTTCAATGGATCTCATCTTCAACTGACTCCATCCTGAACTTTCCCCCCAGAGTAGTGTTCCTAAAATATGCCATCATCCTTTCTACAAGTTCTTTTACATAGCAGAAATTCAGCCTCTTTGTTAAGAGGCTGAATGTTGTCACTCACTCAGTGAAAAAATTAGTTAAAAATACTATTAGTTAAAAATTATTAAAAAATATTACTTGAACTCTCTTGCTGCATATATGAGATAAACCATAAGCCTCTGAGCCTGTCATTCAAGGCCTTTCACTCAGGGTTCCAGTTCTTTTTAAACATACATTGTACATTCTGTTTTCTGATAAAAACCCCTCCTTTCTCTCAGGACAAACTCAGTGTCCTAGACAACGCCTTGCTCATTTTGTGTCCTTTATTCCCAATGCTGTATCTCCTACTAGAATGAGTTACCCTTTCCCCTCTCCTGACTCACTGATTCTAAGGCCCAGCTTAGCCATCATTTTGTGAAGAAACCAGCCTTACACTGTTTCAGCCCACACTAATTATTTTCCTCTTTTATTACCTGTACAGATATATACAAACATTTGGGAGGGGTAGCGGGAGAATGACAGTGAAAGATAATCCAAAATAGGAGAAAGGGTTTTCAGAAGTCAACCAGTGTTCCTGGGGAATTAAAACTTCCCATCAGCTTCCTTTCTTCAAAGAAAACAGCACACTGAGTCACAGAAAAAGCCTCTGTCTTTACCTGAGTTGAGCCGACTTGTTGGGTCAGGGCTGAGCACTCAGGCTGCAAGAATTCTCTATGTTAAGCTTCCACCCAAGATCCTGACTCTTCCCCATGATTCTCTGGCCAGGATGCAGCAACACAGAGGCAGCCCCACTCTCTCCAGGTGCTCCTCATTTCCTCATTATCTGAGGCTTCCCTTTCTTTGCCTGACCCTTTAATTGGCCTCAGCTATTGGAGTTTCAGTCAGATTGGATTTAAATCTGAGTGCCTCAGCAGCAGACTAACAAGATGCAGCAAATAAGCCAGTCAGAGCAAACTGTTTTATTTCTACAAAAGCCTGAGAGTAAAATCTATTACCCATTTGGACCTCACCAGTTAAATGACAAAACAGGATTTCAGTAATGGGCAATCCTCAGGAGAACCTGGTTTGAAAGGATAAGGAGATCTTTCAGAAACATAAGCAAGGACCACAAGAAGCGTTTCCTTCTTAATTGATCCAGACTTGAGACAGAGAGAAAACTGTGGTCTAAAGTGGTGTATTGACTCTCCCTCTCCCCCACCTACCTTATCAACAGTAGCAACTCTCTCCTGACACTGCATCTTGGCTGAGGCATATATGGAGTAAAGAAGATGCATTGAGCAGAGTTTATCAAAGCATTCTGAGGATGCTCTGAAAAAGACTTCCAAGACTGCTTTTTCCATTTTAGTCTCCATCAGAGTCACTTGGAGGGCTTATTAAAGGGCAGTGCTGGAGGCCCCACCACCAGAGCTCCTAATTCAGTAGGTCTGATGTGGTTTGTTTTGTTGTTTTTTAGTTACTAAGTTGTGTCAGACTCTCTGTGACCCCAGGTTTGGTGTGGGGTCTCATCGTTTGCATTTATAACAGGTTGCCAGAATGCAACTGCCCCTGAGACCTCAAGCTTGAGATTTGGTCATTTAAATCAAGGATTGTCCATGGTGGGCTACAAATGTGAATCACCTAAGAAGGCGTTAAGATTTATGTGTTTTATTGATGGCTGTGCTGGGTTTTCACTGCTGCATGAGGGCCTTCTCCAGTTGTGGCGAGCGGGGTCTACTCTCTAATTGCGATGCCCGGGTTTCTCACTGCGGTAGTTTCTCTTATTGCAGGGGATGGGCTCCAGGCATGTAGGCTTCGGTAGTTGCAGAACACAGGCTTCTGAGTGCTGGGTCAGTCAGTAGCTGTGGCACACAGGGTTAGTTGTTCTGTGGCATGCGGGAATCTTCCTGGACCAGGGATCAAACCCGTGTCCCTGCTTTGGCTGGTGAATTCTTTACCGCTGAGTCACCAGGGAAATCCCTTGAGGAGGTTTTTAAACAATGTCAGTATCCAAATCAATCGTTAATCAGAGATTCTCTGGAAGCAGAGAGTAGCCTTGAGGCACTGATATTTTTAAGTTTTCAAGGTAATTCTACTGTGGCACCAAATTTTGTAATCCACTGCTATATCCATCAACTAATGATATTAGCCATTTAATTGCATGGGAGATATGGGAAAACCTGGGGAATGACTCAGGATAGAAACATTTATTAAGCGTCTACAATGTACACTGTTTTCTTCTAAAGGACAAGGGAGATTCTAAAAAAAAAATCATTTCTAATTTGACACCATTTACATTAGACTCAAAGAACGCATATTCTTTATAAACTATACATCTCCAAAATCCACCAAAAAGTATCAAGAGGAAAGTACATTATTGAATTATCATTTAAAAGTGAAAATTCTCCCTTCCATGCATCATCTTCTTTGTCTTCACAACAACCTTAATGAGTAGATATTTTTATTATCCCAATTTTACAGATGAGGAAGGTGAAGCTAGAAGGGTTGTTTCCTAGCCAAGATCACTGATCTGATTATGGAACCTGTCTGACTTCAAAGTTCATATTCAGACATCACTTTCCAATACTGACTTTCACAGGGATGTTAATGGAAATCGCTGTTTCCTGCATCCCCTCTCACTTCTATCCATTTTCACCTTTTCCACATCTTCAGGCTTGTGAATGACTTAATGTGGTTTCAGTCTTGGTAGGCAAAAGTCAATGAGCTAGAATAGTGTTCTCAATTTTGGATGAATTAACTGAGATGCTTTTCAAAATCCTGAAGACTAGGCCACTTAGATCAGAATTTGGAAGAAGGATCCTGGGATCAGAGATGAGGCAATTCCCAGGGGAAAATCAAAAGCCTCTGTTGTAGCATTTTGGGATTTCCTTAGTGTTAACACTCCCACTGCGGCTCATTTCAAGCTACCAAGGTGACATCAGTTGACTCAAAAAATTCTGAAAATTGAAGAGTCTATCCCTTCAGGTAGAAAGGAGCTGAGTCCAGCAGATTCAGTAGAACCCATGTTTTTTTAAGCTCTTCTACTGTGGGGTCAAGACTAAGAACCACTGAGCTACAGAAAACAGAGTCACTTGGGAACCTTAGGGATCTTGGGGTAAGACCTTTAGCAAAGTCTATGTAAAGCATAGAAAAGGAAGGGAATGGTATAAAAAGGGAGGGAGGTACAGAAGGGGATTGGAAGGGAGGGGGGAAAGAGAGTGATGGACAAAACTATCCTCTAGGATGCAAGGAAGGACGGGAAGAGTAGGAAACAGCCTCCCCAGGACTGGCTGACTCATTAGGCTGCCTCTATCTTTTGTTTGGGTTTTAGAATGTCAATGCCACAGATGCTTTCACTGACTGCTTTTTAAAGGATAAAAAGATACATTTTCATTGACAATAACTGCCTTAAACATGTAATACTTAAACAACTAAACTCTTACCAGTACTGAGGATTTCTGATTTTATTTTCTCACACTTTTTATTGCTTCCAGGATTAACTTGTTCCAAAACTAATAAAAAATAAACATATTTCAATCAAACTTAGAAACTGAGTTGATCCTCACTCTCCTCTTATCACTTCACTGTATAGGGTACAAGATTGAGTAATAAAAAGCAAAAGGGAGCATGGAGAAGTACAATGGATCTGGGCAACCTATCCTCTCAAAAGTTCATTTCCTTTTCTGTAAAACTGAGAAAGTCATACCCCTCCCCACAGAGTTACTGTGAGACGTCACTTTGAGACAGAATATGGGAAACATATAGTAGAGTGCAAGACACTCAATTAATTACAATTATAGAAATACAAAAATCTATGTAGGATAACAGCTACCTTTTTAAGAGGAGTTCAGTTTCCCATCATAGACTCTACCATTGCTCTTTATCCTAATTTGGAAACATAATAACTTTTTCTATGTTCTGGCAAAGAACTAGGAGAGAATCCTGTTGATCAGAGCTCTGAGTGTAAGGGACAGAGAATGTACCTGAGCCCTACACGCCTTTCACATGCGCCATTTTTTTGGACAGTTCTGTGGTGGTACTTGATCACAAAGACTCTAGTGACCTTTCTAATGCTTCATGAAGCCAGACTCTATGTCTGAGCCCCAAATTCATTCTTTCCCTTTCTCCCCTTTTTGCCGTCTTCGGTGACTACCTCCACCCTGTGAGAACTGTTCTAAGATCCGAACATGACATCTGCTGCCTCCTTTCTGTGCCACTTCACATCGTGTTCTAGTTCCCTTTATACCCAACCACTATAATAAGCCACTTGTCATTCAGAACTCATTTCTCTGTGTGTGTGCTCAGTTGCTAAGTTGTGTCCGACTCTTTGTGACCCTCTGGACTGTAACCTGCCAGGCTCCCCTGACCCTGGGATTTTTTCAGGCAAGAATATGGGAGTGGCTTGCCACTTCCTCCTCCAGGGTATCTTCTTGACCCAGGGACTGAACCCACATCTCATGTCTCCTGCACTGGTAGGGGGGTTTCTTTACCACTAGCGCCACCTGGGAAGCCCGGAACTCACTTCTAGCTAGCTCTTATTTGAAATACCTTTAAAGATCAACTATCACCTCTTTTAATATTAGTGTTCTTGCTCAATCAACATCTCAAGGTTCAATTTAAAAGGCCATTTTAGTATGAACTGCGGTGATGTCCTAATTTCTATGTAATTAATCATATCTGATCTTTCTCAACAGGAAGAATTCAGTTATGGGGACATCCTATTGCAGTAGACTGGGCAGAACCAGAAGTAGAAGTTGATGAAGACACAATGTCCTCAGTGAAAATCCTGTACGTTAGAAACCTAATGCTGTCTACCTCAGAAGAGATGATTGAGAAAGAATTCAATAATATTAAACCAGGTAGGACATGCCAGACAAGATCACTTTTTCAAAATATTTTTTTAAATTTTATTTTATTTTTAAACTTTACAATATTGTATTACTTTTGCCAAATATCGAAATGAATCCGCCACAGGTATACCTGTGTTCCCCATCCTGATCCCTCCTCCCTCCACATATCCTCCCTCTGGGTCGTCCCCGTGCACCAGCCCCAAGTATCCAGTATCGTGCATTGAACCTGGACTGGCGACTCGTTTCATACATGATATTATACATGTTTCAATGCCATTCTCCCAAATATCCCCACCCTCTCCCTCTCCCACAGAGTCCATAAGACTGATCTATACATCAGTGTCTCTTTTGCTGTCTCGTACACAGGGTTATTGTTACCATCTTTCTAAATTCCATATATATGCGTTAGTATACTGTATTGGTGTTTTTCTGCTGATGGACAGGGAGGCCTGGCGTGCTGCGATTCATGGGGTCGCAAAGAGTCGGACACGACTGAGCAACTGATCTGATCTGATCTGATGCTTGAGCTGACTTCCCTTAACTTTAAATAAGATGGCTTTCACTTATCATTCTCATAATCACATACAGAATGTTCAAACTATATTTCTACCTTTGGATTAGAAAATGTGGACGTAAGGTTCTATAACATTTATCAATATTATAATTTTACATGTTGCTGTGTGATTACTTAATACATATTTCCTTCACCAAACTATAAGTTCCATGAGCTCTTTTTTTGTTGTCTCCTCAGCTCCTATTTCTGTGCCTGGGACTTAGTTGATGTTCAATAAATTTTTACTGTGGTAATGAATGCATGGCCGTAACTAAAGATCTGATGCAGGTTTCTAAACCTCAATATCTGTGACATTTTTGGCCAATAATTCTTGGCTGTGGGGGTCTGTCCTGTGCATTCCAGAATGTAATGTTTTGTAATTTTCATAACCAAAAATGTCTCTAGAATTTTTTTGTGCCTGGGAGAGCAAATTGCCCCCAGTTGAGAACCACTGGTCTAATGGAATATGATTATGACTTTAGATACATAAGAAAGGAAGTAACAGTTTGCTCTAGAAAACTGATTTGAGGGAATAGAAAAGCAAAAGGATGGTGGAGGAGAATTTATTACTCTTCATTTTGTCAATATTTTTCATTGTCAGTTTTAAGCCATGAGATTGACTCCCTATCTCTTTTTCCTCATATAGGAACTGCAACACTGAGAAGGTAAAGCATTTTAAGAAACTATGTCCAAACAAGTATTTCTCAAAGCCAGTTCTGCAGAACACTCATTCTATAAACTATCAATACATGTTACTCTTAAAAGGGATCCATGGTCAAATAAGTTTGTTAACACCAAATTCAGTGAAATTAAAAATTTGTTTGTCTGTGGGACTTATCATAGTTCTTAACCTTCTAATTTGCTTTGAAAGTCTCCAAAAGAGGAGCTGTAGAATGACTCACTTCCCAATTTGAGGGCCACGGATCCCATTTTTTTGGTAGACCATCTTGTGGGATTTGCATGCCTTAGAGCATGTTAGTCTAAGTTTATCACTATGGTGACATCTTTCCATAAATGAGAATTTCCTAGGTTGTTGATAAGCATGGGCCATGATACCATCACCTTAAAACTGCCTGAGAATATTCACATCACATAGTGATGTTGCCTGTTTTCAACTCTGACTGCTCTGTCAAGTGGAATAGCATAAATTGATGATTTATTCTAAAGGTAATTAGTAAGGCTCTCTTTTCTCCCTTTTTAGAGATTCACCAGAGACTTGTCTTTTTCCACACTTCAGGAACTCTGCCTTCCTTGCTACTTGAGTATAATGGTATATTCAACAACTCTGTGACGTAGGGTACCTTACTACTTCCATTATTTTCCAGGACCCAGAGCAGATAAGTTGCTTGTCCAGGGTCATACAACCAGAAAGTGGCAGGGTCTGGACTTAAATCCAGGTCTGGTTAAGAGCTTGTTCTTAACAACTCAAGGACCCCCATGACCTACACATATTCCATTCACCCACTCATTCACTCACCTGTCATTTCTTCAGTAGCTCCTAGGTGCCAGGCACGGTGGGAAGAACTAACAGGTAGGATGTGTGTGTGTGGAAGGAGTTTAACAGCGATGGCAACCTAACTCCTGGGGTTAGGTTGTTTAGGAGAAGTGACACGAAATTGGAGATCTGGAAGTCGATGCAACTGTGAGCATAGAAACTGATACATGCATGTATAAACATCGTTTCACCATGACTTAGCACTGACTTTCTTCCTTCCCATAGTGAATAATACTTATTTTGTGTAATTAAAACATTACTCTTTGGGATGGAGTGGAGGCAGAAAGGCTGGAATGAGAAACTACTAAAAGGCTGCTTCCTTTCATAGTCACTGGCTATCAGCTTTCTAGTCTATATGTTGAAGAGAGACAAGTGTCTAGGCCCTTTTAATTATAGTGAAAATAATAAATACCAGGTCTGTTTCTCTCTCTGAGGCTGGTGGCACAACTCTTAGGACTCCATAATGATATGTATCTGCTGCTTCTTGGCACTCTGCAAAAAAAAAAAAAAAAAACGAATTGCAGAGGGTTGTCGACTAGCAGACATCTGCTGTATTGGGGAAAAAAAGAGCTAACCAGTTTCTTTTACAGTAGAAATGATGTTTATACTTACCTAGAAAAACTTGAGAAACAAAAAAATAACTTTTAAAAAATTCTATTGAAAGTTGGATCCCTCAAAGGACCCTGAATATTCTTGCAAATAATTATCAATATATTATTTTAACCCTTATTAAACTGAAAATATTATATTGCTATTCAGAGAAATAATGATAATTAAAACAAAAACTAGAGCCAGAAAATGTATGTTCTTCCTCAGTGTAGCCTAAGAGTATCTGCTGAAATTCCAATTATAATCATTTCATAAAATCTGATTTTCTTAAAACAGTTTACCTTCAGAATCACTTGAAGGGCTTGTTAAAAGATTACTGGCCCCGCCCACCTGAATTTCATATTCAGTAGCATCACTGCCTCAGTGGATATAAACCTGAGCAAACTCCAGGAGACAGTGAAGGCCAGGGAAGCCTGGCATGCTGCAGTCCACGGGGTTGCAAAGAGTAGGACATAACTGAGCGACTGAACAACAATAGGTCTGGGATGGGTCCCAAGCATTTGCATTTCCATTAAGTTCTGGGGAAGGTGATACTGCTGGTCTGAGGACCATACTTTGGGAAATATGACCTTCTGAAAGTCTCACCTTGGGACTGCAGATGTGTTTGTTTGTCTTCAGGTAATTCAACTGCTGCTGACAAACTGATAATGAACAGAGTCGTTGTTTTCCAATTTCCTGTATTAGAGTCTTATGGATGACCATTGATATTTTATTGCCTCACCCTCTGCAAAATGATGATTGATCAATAAACAAGAAGAAACATATTAAAATAAGCCATATGGTAAACACCATTGTAGAGAAAACCAGCTTTGATGATTTAAAAAACTCTCACTTTCTAATCTGTCTGCATTTTTAATGAGGTTACACTTTCACATACCATGATTTCTAAAAGCATGTGTGGCTAAGCATTATTGTTCAAAAAACACAAGCTGATTTCAATATCTGCAAGTAGAATTTGAGTACACCAAAATCTATTATCATCTGAAATGCCACCTAACTAATGTGAATGATAACAGAATATGAATTGACTAAAATATTTGCTCATTCCAGGAATATTCATTGAATAGCTGCATTCCATGGGGTTGCTAACAGTCGGGCACGACTGAGCAACTTCCCTTTCACTTTTCATTTTCATGCATTGGAGAAGGAAATGGCAACCCACTCCAGTGTTCTTACCTGGAGAATCCCAGGGACAGGGGAGCCTGGTGGGCTGCCGTCTATGGGGTCACGCAGAGTCGGACACTACTGAAGCGACTCAGCAGCAGCAGCAGCAGCCCCTGTGCACAAAATACTATGCAGGAACTGCTGCTAAGTCACGTCAGTCATGTCCGACTCTGTGTGACCCCATAGACAGCAGCCCACCAGGCTTTCCCATCCCTGGGATTCTCCAGGCTAGAACACTGGAGTGGGTTGCCATTTCCTTCTCCAATGCGTGAAAGTGAAGTCACTCAGTCGTGTTCAACTCAGCAATCCCACAGACTGCAGCCTACCAGGCTCCTCCATCCATGGAAGTTTCCAGGCAAGAGTACTGGAGTGGGTCGCCAGTGCCTTCTCCAAATGCAGGAACTAGATAAGGACAATACCAAGATGCCTCTGGGAGCCAATAGACTAGCTGGAGGATGGCACTGCAGAGTGAATGGGGCAAAGACCGGGAAGGTAGAGATCCTCACTAGCCCATCTTTTACCTGTTAATATCCAAGAAAAGGATGAGGTTAAGTCACAATAATTACTCCAACCTGAAACTGAAGGAATAAAGAGACCACGTTTGCAATGCAGTTAATTACATGTCTGCATGGTTCATGGTCTCAAATACCTTTATTTTCTCAACTTAGCCATATAACTTTGTTCTGTACAACCACTGTAATAAGAAGTAAAGAATCAAATACTGAGGGGGAAAAAGAAGCATCACAATGTTTTAAAATTATTTGTACATTAGCACCCTATCATTATTCCAAAGGAAGACAGGTTATAGCCATTGAAACATGTAGCAGAGTAGAAACTCAAATTGTCTTCATGACTTTGAATCTAAGAGGGTAGATAATTGAACTTTGACAGTGAGAGGGAAAAAGGAGAAGACATATCCTTTTCTGATCCTCCCTGGCATAGGGTCCCATCCTCAGTTGTCCGTGGAAACTAAGGATGGAAGAAAACCTGAGTGCTCAAAATATACCCAAGTGACTAACTGAAAAAGGATAATTTGCATGGTAAACTAACAAATTAATATTAAACAAGTTTCTATCTTTAGGCAAAAGTTCTATTTTTAAAATTGAGTAAGCAAGGACATTTTAATAATAAAATGTAAAATCTAAAGTTCAACCATCTTGGTAGAACTTTATTTTTACACATGTCCATCAACATGTACAGCAGTCCCTCTACATAATAATAGGTTAGGTTGATTTGTTATTTTTTTATTACACAAAGAATATATATCATATTGCAAATATTTGTAAAAACACCAAAGAATGAAAATTAAAATTTGAAAGTCCCCTTTATCCTCCCCAACTTTTTTCCCCATTCCTGTTGTTGTTCAGTCACTAAGTTGTGTCTGATTCTTTGCAATCCCATGGACTGCTGCACTCCAGGCCTTTCTGTCCCTCACTATCTCCTGGAGTTTGTCCAAGTTCATGTCCATTGAGTTGGTGATGCTTTCCAACCATTTCATTCTCTGCTGCCCTCTTCTCCTTTTGCCTTCAATCTCTCCCAGCATCAGGATCTTCTCCTGAGCTAACACCTATTAACAATTCAATCTTGATCGTTTCAGTTCTCTTTCTGTGTGTATATTCATATTTATGTACAACATATATGTGGGTTGGGATTTTATAAATATAAATGCTATAATATTACACTTACTATATTGTAACTTTTTAGATTTAACAACAGGTTCTGAAGGTTTCCATGTAAGTATACACGAGCCTATTTGTTCTCTTTAAAGACTTCTTAGTATTATTTAATACAAATGTACCAGATTTAATCACTCTCATGAAAATGGACATTAAGTTGTTTTATTTTGCTATTTCATCTGACTAGTGTTATTAATATTCTTACGCATGATCCTTTTGCACATGTGTGAATACTTCTATTAAAGAGATTCCTCTAGTAGGATTAGTGGATATGTACATTGTTTCCAACCTTTGATATTTTAAACCAGCATGGTAAGAAACTATCTTGGTTCTCAGATGTACTTTCAGAATTTTTGTTTGTTTGTTTTGATCAAATGAGATAAGCAGATGAGAGATCTGAGTTCTAGTTCCTAGCAATGTGAGTTCATAAATTTCACTTACTTTGTCAGAGATTTAGATTCAGAATCTTTAAGTTGAAAACAAATAAAGGTAAGACGAATTAAAAATTAAATTATTGCTAAGTCTCTTCTAACTCTAAAATTTTATTGTACAAATCAAAGGAGTCAAGATGTCTTTCTGAGGAAAGAACCATAAAATTTAAAAAGGTAATTACCTAAATATATAAGATGACCAATAATTGAGTTCAACTCAACAAATATTTTACCATGTATAAATTACTATCCTTTATCTAATATACTGAAAAAGATACCCTTCTATCCTCAAAGATCTAGGAAATGGAAAAACAAATCCATAAATAAATATATACATAATAAGGCAGAACATAAGTGTTATTAAAAAATTACAAACAAAATCTTTTGCTGAATATGCAGAATTTTAAACCTGAACACAGGAAATATTCTCAATGGGCTCTTTAAATACTGAATCTCCAAAAAAAAAAGATTCTTGCAAGCTGAATGTTTAAGTGTATCATGTTCAGCACTGTCTCAGGTTTGCTAAGAGAGCTACCTTCACTCTGCTTCCAGGTGCTGTGGAAAGGGTGAAGAAAATCCGAGACTATGCGTTTGTGCACTTCACTAACCGAGAAGATGCAGTGGAGGCTATGAAAGCTTTAAATGGGAAGGTAATGAAGCACAAAGAAAAACTATGTACCAATTCCACCGAAGTGTGTTGTGGAGGTTTCATTCAGGAGAACAGACCTACAAGTCCATCCCGCTCAGGCTTCCTCCATCTCTGACACGGCTGCCTTAATCCATCTAAGATGAACAAAAGGGTGATGGAAAATTCAATGAGAGGGAGCTTATATGTCCAATTCTATCTCTAATTTTGGCTGATCTGGACAAGTCACTGGCCCTCAATTTTTTTAGAAAGAGAGAGTTGGAATGGAGTATCCCAAGGTGATTTTCCCAGTTTCAGTTTTCTCTCATTATTTCAAAGAAATTATAACCTTTGTAGTATAGTATTTTGGAGACTGATGATCTGACAAGATGTCAAGGTTATCATTCTGCACTTATAGTTTGATATTCCAAGTCTGGAAAGCTTGGAATCTCTTCACCTTGCCAAGAGTAAGCTCTGGGGAAAACAACTAGTAATATTATATTCTAACTTATGATTTATATATAGAAACCAGTATAACATTAACTTATTAATCCCATAATATTGAAAATCTTCTGTAAACCATTTATCATGCTAAATATTGTTTGGAATACTTAAAGGATCAAACCAAAGATGCTTATCAAAGGGCTAAAAGTCAATTGAGGATTAAGATAAGTACTCAAATACCTTTGCAAAGTCCAGTCAGATAAATTGTGTTTAAAGAAAAAATGCTTAAGTGGTGACAATGTTCAAAGAGGAGTGGGTTATAAAGAATCAGAAAATCTTCATAGATGTGAAAAGATAATATTTAAGAGAAGCCATGACACTTGGGAAGAATTCCAAAAGGAAAAAATAACAAAACATGGCAAAGGAGAGGTAATCTCAGACAGAGGCATAGAATTTGTAAAGAGCAAAGTATAATTGGAGAACAGTAAAGATGGATTGCCTTGCTATGAATAGAATGATCACAGGGCTGTTTCACCTGCCAGGCCTTGCATTGGTAAATCCTAATAGGAGACAGTTGGCAAAGGGACTAACTATAAGGATATGAGCCTGGGGCAGGAGAATTAAGAGAGACTGTGCAGGAGCCTGGGGCTCGTGCACTCCTGGAGCCAAGGAGACAAAGGACTAGAGAAGTAACAGGAAACCTAAAGGAGAGAGGATTGTAAAGAGCAGATCTTATTGAGAAAAGTAATGAACTTTGGCCAGTGGACATATTCAGGCCAAGGTCACCTCATAGAGAAGGAGCCAAGAGAAGAAATAGCTCACACTTGCTGCTCTCTCTCCCACCAACCTCTGGCCAGGCCTCCCCGTTGACCAAATTCAATCATAATCTGCAAGGCCCAGGAGCCCTGAAGGGGAGCCGTGCAGAACTCCCTGTGGGGGCTTGGAGGTTGGCAGCCAATGGGGAGTGGATCTACAGGGCAAATAGAGGGTCTCCGCACAAGGCCTTCAGACATAGTGGGGCCTGGGCTTCTGAGCTATTCCTGGTCTACAGAACTGTGTGAATCCTGCTGTGGGGGGAGGGTGGTGTGGGGGCTGCATAGTAGGGGAGACTGCTGCTGCTGCTGCTAAGTCGCTTCAGTCGTGTCCGACTCTGTGCGACCCCATAGACGGCAGCCCACCAGGATCCCCTGTCCCTGGGATTCTCCAGGCAGGAACACTGGAGTGGGTTGCCATTTCCTTCTCCAATGCATGAAAGTGAAAAGTGAAAGTGAAGTCGCTCAGTCGTGTCCGACTCTTTGCAACCCCATGGACTGCAGCCCACCAGGCTCCTCTGTCCATGGGACTCTCTTGCCATTGCCTTCTCCAGTAGGGGAAACTACTGACTCCAAAACACAAAAAGAAAACTTGAAAGCAAAATATTAATGCATATTTAAATATATGTCTAGGAAGCAAAATATTATTTCTTCTTCATTGATAATTACATTTAGTGTCATAATAATATTTCTTTGAAAAAATGTGATAGATTAGTTTCTCACTTTGAAAACATTTCTGAGGATACATGATGCTTGCAAAGAAGGGACCATGGTAAATTAAATGCTAAATAATTGCATTGGAATCATCATAGTGGAAAAGTATTCAAACTGTTTCCAATTTTTGCAGCTGGCATATTTATGGTGGTTTAGTCACTAAATTGTGTCTGACTCTTGCTACCCCATGGACTGTAGCCTGCCAGGCTTCTCTGTCCATAGGGCTTTCCAGGCAAGAATACTGGAGTGGGTTGACATTTCCTTCTCTAGGGGATCTTCTTGATCCAGGATCGAACCTGGGTCTCCTGCACTGCAGGCAGATTCTTTACTGACTGAGCTATCAGGGAAACCTATGGCTGGATATTTTTATAACAATGTATACATGTATTATATAGTTAAATTCACATTCAATGTTATTATTAAATATATATATTAAATATTATAATAATACTTAACTGTAATGTGATATGGGAAAAGCAAAAGTAAGTTTGCCTAGAACTATGAAAGTTTTTAAGTATCCATATGGATATTTATATTTAATCTATTAGACAAGGTGAGGCTTTGAAGTTTTTTGTTCAGTGAAGTAATGATCCCATTAACAATTTAGGGAAATCAACCTATTAAGAATTGAAGTTTCATAGAATAGGGAGAGAGATGTAATTGGAACTAGTTAAATAACTATTAAAGTCACTCAAATGGGAAGAAATAAGGGCTTGAATGAGGGTGAGAATGGAATGTAGCAGAAAGCTCTACACAGAACTATGCAGGGTGAATTCAAAGGATCCAGGAACTGATTGGATAGAGCGGTGGGAAAGAAGGATGAGTCATTTTAGGTTTTCAATACAGAGAACCAGGATAATGATGTTAGGGAAGTCAGGCAGGGAAACCTATTTGGACAGAAAGGTGATGAACTGAGCTTTGCACGTGATGATTCATTTATTCTACAAATACCTGTGAATGTCTACAATGAGGAAGAAATCTCGCTGGGCTTGGGGCTATACAGGTTAATATGGTATTGTTCTAGACCTTGAAACACCTAAATAAAATAAGTAAAATACAATACTTGGTTTAGAACACTGTAAAGGAGCAGAGGCATGCAGGACAAAGTCTACTACAGTAAGAAATCTGACTTTTCAGTAAAGAATCATGTCACTAAAAACATCTCTTGATATAGAAGTGCCTGTAAGTACAGACCTATTTAGGTATCTTATCTTTCTTAAGACAGGAACAAAGACAAAGAATTACATTCAAGGTATTTCTTTAATACTCCAAGTCTGTTTCTTCTAATTACATCAACATCAATATAATATGGTAGAATATGAGCTGAATTCTCTGTGTGTGTGTGTTTGACCTAAGATATTTGATACTGATTCCTGCTACTAAAAAGTAGGGTCTGATCAGATCAGTCACTTAGTCGTGTCCGACTCTTACAACCCCCTGAATCATAGCACGCCAGGCCTCCCTGTGCATCACCAACTCCCGAAGTTCACTGAAACTCATGTCCATCGAATCAGTGATGCCATCCACCCATCTCATCCTCTGTCGTCCCCTTCTCCTCTTGCCCCCAATCCCTCCAAGCATCAGAGTCTTTTCCAATGAGTCAACTCTTCACATGAGGTGGCCAAAGTACTGGAGTTTCAGCTTTAGCATCATTCCTTCCAAAGAAATCCCAGGGCTGATCTCCTTCAGAATGGACTGGTTGGATCTCCTTGCAGTCCAAGGGACTCTCAAGAGTCTTCTCCAACACCACAGTTCAAAAGCATCAATTCCTCGGTGCTCAGCCTTCTTCACAGTCCAACTCTCACATCCATACATGACCACTGGAAAAACCATAGCCTTGACTAGACGAACCTTTGTTGGCAAAGTAATGTCTCTGCTTTTGAATATGCTATCTAGGTTGGTCATAACTTTCCTTCCAAGGAGTAAGCGTCTTTTAATTTCATGGCTGCAGTCACCATCTGCAGTGATTTTGGAGCCCAGAAAAATAAAGTCTGACACTGTTTCCACTGTTTCCCCATCTATTTCCCATGAAGTGATGGGACGGGATGCCATGTTCTTCGTTTTCTGAATGTTGAACTTTAATCCAACTTTTTCACTCTCTACTTTCACTTTCACAGTCTTTTTAGTTCCTCTTCACTTTCTGCCATAAGAGCGGTGTCATCTGCATATCTGAGGTTATTGATATTTCTCCCGGCAATCTTGATTCCAGCTTGTGTTTCTTCCAATCCAGCATTTCTCATGATGTGCTCTGCATATAAGTTAAATAAACAGGGTGACAATATGCAGCCTTGACGTACTCCTTTTCCTATTTGGAACCAGTCTGTTGTTCCATGTCCAGTTCTAACTGTTGCTTCCTGACCTGCATACAAATTTCTCAGGAGGCAGATCAGGTGTTCTGGTATTCCCATCTCTTTCAGAATTTTTCACAGTTTATTGTGATCCACACAGTCAAAGGCTTTGGCAT
>NW_011491028.1:824474-825370 GCF_000754665.1 Bison bison bison | reverse complement strand
TATTGAGTGCAGCACTTTCACAGCATCATCTTTCAGGATTTGGAATAGCTCAACTGGAATTCCATCACCTCCACTAGCTTTGTTCGTAGTGATGCTTTCTAAGGCCCACTTGACTTCACATTCCAGGATGTCTGGCTCTAGCTCAGTGATCACACCATTGTGATTATCTGGGTCGTGAAGATCTTTTTTGTATAGTTCTTCTGCGTATTCTTGCCATCTCTTCTTAATATCTTCTGCTGCTGTTAGGTCCATACTATTTCTGTCCTTTATCGAGCCCATCTTTGCATGAAATGTTCCTTTGGTATTCCTAGTTTTCTTAAAGAGATATCTAGTCTTTCCCATTCTGTTGTTTTCCTCTATTTCTTTGCATTGATCACTGAAGAAGGCTTTCTTATCTCTTCTTTGGAACTATTATTTGCTATACTTTGGAACTCTGCATTCAGATGCTTATATCTTTCCTTTTCTCCTTTGCTTTTCACTTCTCTTCTTTTCACAGCTATTTGTAAGGCCTCCTCAGATAGCCATTTTGCTTTTTTGCATTTCTTTTCCATGGGGATGGTCTTGATCCCTGTCTCCTGTACAATGTCATGAACCTCATTCCATAGTTCATCAGGCACTCTATCAGATCTAGGCCCTTAAATCTATTTCTCACTTCCACTGTATAATCATAAGGGATTTGGTTTAGGTCATATCTGAGTGGTCTAGTGGTTTTCCCTACTTTCTTCAATTTAAGTCTGAATTTAGCAATAAGGAGTTCATGGTCTGAGCCACAGTCAGCTCCTCGTCTTGTTTTTGCTGACTGTATAGAGCTGCTCCATCTTTGGCTGCAAAGAATATAATCAATCTGATTTCGGTGTTGACCATCTGGTGATGTCCATGTGTAGAGTCTTCTCTTG
>NW_011491028.1:799198-824374 GCF_000754665.1 Bison bison bison | reverse complement strand
TCCTGCCCGCATTAGTAGATATAATGGTCATCTGAGTTAAATTCACCCATTCCAGTCCATTTCATTTCGCTGATTCCTAGAATGTCGACGTTCACTCTTGCCATCACTTGTTTGACCACTTCCAATTTGCCTTGATTCACGGACCTGACATTCCAGGTTCCTATGCAGTATTGCTCTTTACAGCATTGGACCTTGCTTCTATCACCAGTCACATCCACAGCTGGGTATTCTTTTTGCTTTGGCTCTACCCCTTCATTCTTTCTGGAGTTATTTCTCCACTGATCTCCAGTAGCATATTGGGCACCTACTGACCTGGGGAGTTTCTCTTTCAGTATCCTATCATTTTGCCTTTTCATACTGTTCATGGGGTTCTCAAGGCAAGAACACTGAAGTGGTTTGCCATTCCCTTCTCCAGTGGGCCACATTCTGTCAGATCTCTCCACCATGACCCGCCCATCTTGGGTTGCTCCACGGGCATGACTTAGTTTCATTGAGTTAGACAAGGCTGTGGTCCTAGTGTGATTAGATTGACTAGTTTTCTGTGAGTATGGTTTCAGTGTGTCTGCCCTCTGATGCCCTCTTGCAACAACCACCATCTTACTTGGGTTTCTCTTACCTTGGGTGTGGGGTATCTCTTCACGGCTGCTCCAGCAAAGTGCAGCCATTGCTCCTTACCTTGGACGAGGGGTATCTCCTACATGTAACTAGGAATAAGAGGCTGATCCCAAATGATCAGGGTGATCATAAAGCATGAACTTTGTCCAGCAGACATCAGTGATCCAGGAACCACTGAATCACCCATGAAACCATCAGCTGCTGTGAAAGGGAATATTTGCAAGAACACTTAATAATTCTTTTCTTTATTAAAAAAAATAATATTCTTATTTGAAAGAAGCTACAAATGCCTCCTCAAAACACCTTGTCTCTTTGATAGTAAATATATCAATGTATCAAGTAATTGTTGAGAGCCATCTTTGTCTCTTATGTATGCAAACAACACTTAAAAAAGCAAATCACACTTGTAGATCTACACATGGCCATTATTTTCAACATCCAGATCTGTTTGCAAAATGTAAAAAAAAATTGTATCAGAAAAAAACCACTTCAAAAATTTTTGAAGACAAATTTTAAGTAGCACTTGACTTGAGAAACTTTAGTACTGACCTGCTATTCCTGTTTGTTTAGCAGATCAAAAGTTTGCTTCTTAAGTAAATATCTATAGAGGACAAATGCAGTACTCAGTTATTTCACTTCCTTAAGTAGGGTCCTACTTTTAAGCCTCTCTTCTTTTCCAGTACAAACTCAGCTATTATGTAGCTCCAAAGAGTAAGACACTTAGCTGGCTGGCAACTGGAAAGGCCTGACTAGGCTCCCCATAACAAAGTGTGAACAGTTGATAAGATATTTTATTGATCTCCTTTCATCTTCATTGCACTGTGCTAGGTACTGGAGATTATATTCCACCCATAATTAACCTAAAATTTCTTAGAATTATGTAATTATATACGTATGTATTTTAAAATACATCCCATAAAAATATTACATAATTCTGTCTCAGTGACTGTATTCAGTTAATAGATTTGTAACTAATATGTCAATAGGCAGTGGCCAATTATTGGCCTGTTGACAGATTATATGCAATTTACCAACAAACCATTCAGGGAAAACTCAACTGGCACACAAAAAAAGAACCTATGAAAAGATGATGCATATGTTGAGTGGAAAAATTACACAACCTACAAGTTGAGAACTGTTTCATTTTGAGGATATTCTGAGGACTTGCAGCCTGGGAGACAGCCTCTCAATAGTTATAAAGGACTACTCTGAAGAGGTAAGAGAGGAGCCAGATATATAGAAGTTTTGCAACAAATACCAGGTAGTTAGAACAACAAAAGATACCTGGTAAAGAAAACCTGATATCTCAAGTTAAGGAATTTAGCACTTTTCAGTGTATGGGAAGATGCAAGAGTCTGGGCTCACTGAAATCACTCCTTTGATATGCACCTCAGCTATCTAGAGCCAGTGTCCTGTTCTTTCCCATCCTGAGTTCCTTCGAGGTCACCACTGGGGGCAGCTGTAACATGATGGCTTGATGGCTGCAACATCCTTTGTTTACTGACGTGACAGGCAACATTTTCCATTCAAACAGATAAGTGAAAGAGTACACATAGCAGCAAATAGACGAACCCTTAGAAGGAGATGTGTTACTAGGACTCAGCCACACCTGGTTGTCTTCATATCTTCTCACATGCTTTTTCCTTACTGTCTACAACAGGTGCTGGACGGGTCCCCCATTGAAGTGACCCTAGCCAAACCAGTGGACAAGGACAGTTACGTTAGGTACACCCGAGGAACGGGTGGAAGGGGCGCCATGTTGCAGGGAGAGTATACCTACTCTTTGGGCCATGTTTATGATCCCACCACCACCTACCTTGGAGCGCCTGTCTTCTATGCCCCCCAGGCCTACACAGCGATTCCCAGCCTTCATTTCCCAACCACCAAAGGACATCTTGGCAACAGGGCCATTATCCGGGCCCCTTCTGTTAGAGGTAACATTAATCAGCTCTTGTCTTAGATGAAGCTCTGCAATTTCAAATTATGTGTATTGCAATAGACTTGTGTCTAAGTTATGTCTAATTGGATGAGTCTACTGGGAGAAAAGAACTGGAAAATTCCTTATTGAAAATCAAATATTACATTAATATTTTTCCTTTCCTAGGAATCTTTTTTCACATTACAACTGGTTATTGAAAAACTTGGTCAGAATACAGTGTAAATGAATTTAAGGTATGCATTTGATCACTGCATAGGCCCATAAAATATGCACACACTAAAATTCAAATCTACAATTACTAGTTTCTTCCTTGTCATTGTACTACCATATTACAAACATATGTGACTCATTACAAAACTTTCACATGAGAGCAGTATTGTTCAGTGGAAACCAACCACCTCACATCTCAAGACACGGGATTGGATGGTGACTCAGTGCCATCGTGTCCACATATAAATCCCAAATTATCATAAATATATTCTAACAGATACATGAGATGCTGTCCTCTGACCTCCCCTGAGAAATATGTACAATGCCTTCCAAAAAGCCACATTACTAGGGAAATCAACTTGTTTCTCCAGGATATGGGGAACTAAATAGTAAAAGTCCAGATAGAAAAAATAAATAAATAAACAACTCTCAATCTCATTGCCAAACAAATCTTTCCTACTGAATCCTATGAGAATTCCAAATGTTCAAGCAGTTCTCTGAGCTCAATTATTTCACAAAAATATCAAAGATAAGGAAAGCATTTTTTCAAGAAACTGTCTTGATTTTGCCTAATGGGATCCTTCAGAATGGTTCTGCTAGGAATCAATGCCAACAGAATCTCAATTCTGTCTTCCAAATATGACAACAGTCTGGGCAATTCAACAACAAACTGTGTACTTAAATCTATTCTTGGGTTTGACTAGAAGCAAGGGGCATATCCAGATTACTGTGGAAACAATTATCTTACTGTGTTTTACTATTTTTCAGGAGAACTGAATTGGCCATCCTAGGAGTTCTAGTCTTCAACTGCCTTGAAAGTTCCATACTCATCATACAATCACTTCACCCAAAGTTGTAATATAAAAGAAACCTTTAGGAACCTTTTCCTGAAGGAAATCCATTCAGGACAAACTTTTTATATGTTTGATGACAAATTATGTCATTAAACCATTGTACATTTATAATCTAAAATCACATCATCAAACAATCCCTACATTAAGTATAAGTTGTCAACCAGTTGTAATGTAGGAAAAAAACAAACTGTACTCCAAGGGGAAAAATACCTGTCTTATAACAAGAAAGAAATCAATGAATGATATTCATGGATGAAGGGTAATCAACTTTTTATCTCTTTACAACACTAATAGGAAATCAAAGTAGCAATGTGGCAAAACAAAAAATCAAAAGTAATCTATTAATGAAACTCAACGGAAATTTAAGCCTCACATTAATAGAATATAAGAAAATGGTGTATTTTAAAACACATTTTCTAAACATTGGTTTTCCAACAGGTCATCAGGAATGTAACATTAGGGAAACTAGAATTCATTTCTAATTTACCGGTCAAAGACACAAAGGCAAGTCTTATTTTAATACATGTGGTCATATTACACTGTGAAATGTGAAAATATATACCTCCCAACATTTATTAGTCTACAAAAAAATGTCAACACAAAATTAACTGAAGACAGAAATTGCAAAAATATTCTCTATACCCAAGTTTTAAAGTGGCATGTGTACTTATCCATAGCTTTGATAGTATTGCTTTCTTTCATATAGTTAAAAAAAAAAAAAGATGCCTATGGTAAATGCTGTATTATGTTGAGTTTCATTACATTAGAATCCTGGAGTTTTCTATCCATCTTCAGGGCAATAATCAATGTGACTTGGGCTAACTTTTCCGTTACAGTAAGATTCAGGGTGATTTTCTGGCGGTTTGATTCAGTTTAATGCCTTCTTACATTCCTAGAAATTTACATGAATGTACCTGTAGGGGCTGCGGGAGTGAGAGGCCTGGGCGGCCGTGGCTATTTGGCTTACACAGGCCTGGGCCGGGGATACCAGGTCAAAGGAGACAAGAGAGAAGACAAACTCTACGACCTTTTACCTGGGATGGAGCTCACCCCGATGAATCCTGTCACTTTAAAGCCTCAAGGAATTAAACTTGCTCCCCAGGTATGTAGTGTTATTCCAGAGGCAGCTTGGATAGTTTGAATAACTTGGGTCAAAGACAATCATTCACCATTCATCAATGGGTTTGACTTGATTCCTACCTGGGGCTGTTGTCTTGTTTTCTTTTGTTTTATTACATGGATAAAGTGACCAATCAACATAACATATTGTGAGACTACAGTGGGCACTGAATACCACTGGTCTACTTCAGACTCTTTCTTGTTTTTCTTAATTATAAAATTTGACATCTTAAATAATCATTCACTGAAATGCAAAAATTCTGAGTACTACTAAGAATTATCGACCAGTACTTTAAAAGAAAACAAATTAAAGCAAGGTTGGTTAGCAAATGAAGAGCACTCACAACGGGGAATGAATAGATTCATTAGAACATCTTTTCTTGGAAACACTGTTAAAGTGAAAACACCGCGCAATCTATGGTGTATCATTACTCATATTAACTATGATATGCCATCAGTCATATCAAATCAAGTCTTCTACAGTGATTATATTTGGGCAGTGGCTTTATGGTAAATTTTTTTGCTTTTATTTCACAGTTTTAAGTTTCCATACTCCTGCATGAGGGTATGATTTTTATTATTGGAAAATTTAAAGCTATAAAAGTTGTTCCAGTACGGAAACTGACTCGCAGGGTTAAAAATAAAACAAAACGGGATCTGTGTTAACTCTCAGACTGTTCCCTCTGGATGTGCATTATGTGTTGGGCTCTGCAAAGATACTTTGGCTGAATAATCAATATCGAGTTGACAGTTTGCACATCCTAAAGGAAACTTTCTGACTCCCACCCCAAAGGTATAAGCCCCAAATTTATGGAAGTAGCCTTATGATTACAATCGAGTAGAAAACTTGATTTTCTAAAAGCTCATCTTGAATGGTTTCTTTTTTTTTTTTGGTTGATTATTTTTGGTAGGATTAATAGCTTTCTTATACATATAAAGGAGCTCATCTATAGTTTCTGCAACCCTCCCCAGGTAATTTTTTTTTTTTAAGGATGCCCATTAGAGTAGTAAACAGTATTAATGTGTCTGTTTAAAACCATTTGAGGGGCCAGCATTATGCACCAAATATTATGCTAGGAGCTAAAGATGGAAAAGCAAATATAACATAATTCTTGCCATCAAAAATCATATGGCAATCCAGTGAGAGGATCCTGACACATAAATAACTCCAATAAAATCTAGTTAAGTACAATGATGGAGCTTTGTTGAGAAAACACAAGAGCTAGTCATCCAATATATCTTGGGTTAAAACCTAAAATAAGCAATCTAATTAAAGTACTGGGGTATCCAGAAACATTTTACGGAAAAAAAAGAATCATTGCCATGTGCATGCTGCATGCTAAGTCACTTCAGCCATGTCCGACTTTTTGTGACACCATGGATGGTAGCCCTCTTAGCTCCTCTGTTCATGGGATTCTCAGGCACGAATACTAGAATGTGTTGCCATGCCCTCCTTCAGGGGATCTTCCTGACCCAGAAACTGAACCCATGTCTCATATGAAGCCCCATCATTGTCATAAATTCTATGTAATAGTTCTAAGAGCTACTATAGAATGTGTAATGATCTCCGCTTTTATATTAACCCAGGTGAGAAATTGGTCATGCTTTATAGTACCATCAGTAACCATCTCTATGAACTAATGAAAGCTTTAAAAATTAATCTCTCTGAATTTCTGCAACTATGGCTTAGAAATTAAGGCTCATGCCGCCACCAACCAGCCTAGATGGAGCCTTGACAAATTCTTGGAGGGGTTATGAACTTCCAACAAGAAGAGCAGAGGTACTAGGGCTGCCCTGCAAGTCAGGGGTTAGAGTTAAAATCCTTTACACGTGTCTGCACGATGGGCATAAACAAGCAGGCGAAATATCTACTAGCTCAAGTAACTGGCTATTGCCCTGGAACCTTAGAGAACACTTTGTAGATGAAAAAAGATGCTACAAAGCTAAGAGTACTAAAAAGCAAAAGTTAGTAGAGGAAATAGAAACAACCTAAAAGTTTAATAAACAAGAAAATGTGCCATTGCTGCTGGAAGAGTGTTTGAGCGAATGAGATAAGATCCATGGACTCAGTCTAGGGAACAGTTCTACCCCGGGAGTTATTTTTTCAGATTTATGCCTTATGTTGCACAGTTTACTGAATCTGCTGCCCAGTGGGAGCATCAGGGCTTGTGGGCCAACAAAAAAATGGTTTCAGGATGAAGAAAATATGTGCCGTTAGGAAAGATTTGGTTTGGAGTAACGACAGAAGGCAGCTTCTAAAAATCAGATCATTGTAAAAATAGCCAGAAGTGGTGTTTTGCCAAACAAAAACATGGCAACTATCAACACCCATCTATGCATGTCCATCAAGAAATACCCATCAAACTTTTTAACTCTATTTTTGTGAAAATGTAAAGTTAAAACCCTATGACAAATGCCATGAAATAGGAATAAATCCTTAGGTTATTTTCTCTGCTGCTGCTGCTGCTAAGTCGCTTCATTCATGTCCGACTCTGTGCGACCCCATAGACGGCAGCCCACCAGGCTCCCCCGTCCTTGGGATTCTCCAGGCAGGAACACTGGAGTGGGCTGCCATTTCCTTCTCCAACACATGAAAGTGAAAAGTGAAAGTGAAGTCACTCAGTCGTGTCCGACTCTAGCGACCCCATGGACTGCAGCCTACCAGGCTCCTCTGTCCATGGGATTTTCTAGGCAAGAGTACTGGAGTGGGGTGCCATTGCCTTCTCCTAACCCATTATAAAAAGAAGGATTCACAGTAATAATGAGTAAATCCAGCTACACAGTGCTGGAATATCAATTTAAAAAAAAAAGAATATATCAAATCGTAAAAGCAAAGTATTGGTAAAAAGTTAGAGCTAATGGACTAAACTAAAAGCATATTAGAATAAATGGTGTGAAAATAATTTTTATGAATTAATAGATATAACATTTTAAATGGAGTTCAAATTGAGTTCATCTTAAATTTTATGATGCCATTTTATGCGGCATTTTATATCTTCTTATATTTGCTTAAACTCTGAAGATTCAATTTAAAAACCTGAAAGCTGGAGAAATAATGCAAATGTGACATTTGAAAGAAAAGTCACTTTTTTCCCCCACTCTTGTAGATATTGGAAGAAATTTGTCAGAAAAATAACTGGGGACAACCTGTGTATCAACTTCACTCTGCCATTGGACAAGATCAAAGACAACTCTTCTTATACAAAATAACCATTCCTGCCCTGGCCAGCCAGAATCCTGCCATGTGGGTAACTTCTCATCATTTAGATTTTAGAATAAGAGTCTCTTGTAAATGTAGTGTATATGTATCCCTATCTAAAGAAGATAAATATTCAAGCTTACTACCGACCCATTTTATTCAAAGCATATGTTGAGATGTATATTTGGGATATGTGTGCCAGCTATGAGACTAGTATCTCAAAGCCCCTAAATTTCAGAGATAGTGAAGACTGGGTAGTCTCATTAACCAATGGAAAACTGAGGATACTAAGTGGAATAGAAATGAAAACTATAGCCCATGTTTTTTTGTTTTGTTTTGTTTTCCATGTTTTTATCTGTGTAGTATTTGGGTTGAACTATATGAAATTACCATTTTATACCTATAACACCATCCTCTGCCATTTAAATCTTGGACGAAAGACATAACCTCTCTGTTAGTGGTTATTACCTTCAGAATTTTACCTTGAGCCTGCATTTCTACACGTTTTAGGAACCATCATGTTTCACATATATGTTAGAAAAGGTTTATAATGAGTTGCGAGTATGTTCCAGGAGTATCATCCCGCCCATGTTCTAAATAAGTTCACAAATATTCCGACATGCAGAGATACTTAAAACGTTTAAAAGCAAAAAGAAAGATAAGTACCCACACAAATTTCCATTATCCGATTATCTTAAAAAGCATACAGCGCCTTAGCTTTTCATCTGTCTCAGCAGCACACATTTATTAATAAAATGTGCACCCTGACTGACTCTGCTTTCCAGCCATCCTTTCACACCTCCGAAGCTAAGTGCCTATGTGGATGAAGCAAAGACATACGCGGCCGAGTACACCCTGCAGGCCCTGGGCATCCCCACTGATGGAGCCGATGCCCAGACCGCAGCTGCTGCCGCCGCTTCTGCTACTGCGTTTCCAGGTTTGGAAAAAAATAGCGCCAGAAGTGACACCCTACAGAGAGTGTTTGGGAGACCCTCTTGGGTACCACGGACTCACAGAGTTGTCAGTGATGTACTCTAAATCTGATTAGTGAGCCATTAATGTATAGGCGAGAGAATAGAGCTGGGCGGCACGGGTGGGGACACCTAGTCTTAGCTCAGCTATCAGCATCCGTGTGATTGAGAATGAAGCAGTCACTCTGCCTCTGGTTTGTTTTGGTTTTTACTTTTAGTAAGAGAGTTTAGAACTGCCTATGACTAGCTGATATTTATTTGAACTCTAACTATTTGCCAGGCACTCACCTATCTCAGCAATGCTCACAACACCACAAGAGACAGACTCTACCATCATGCCCATTGTACAGATGAAGAAACCAAGTACTGGAAAGATTAGCCCTTGGCCAAGGTCCATGAGCTTTGAAGCAATCCTTGGACTCCCTCCTCAGTTCTAATCTTCAGTTCTACTCAGTCCTACTTTTATTACTTTGCTTTCTGAAAGAAATGTGTAGAGCAGATTTTTTTTTATTATTTGAAGTAAATTCTGTATGTGAGAGAGAGGGAGAGAAAAGAGAGAGACCCTTTCAATAAGGGGATAATCAGGCTATTTTATCTGTTGTATAATTTAGGTCTGGGGCATATGCTGATCACCTTAAGCCTATCTGTAGCTCAACATGCCTTCAGGATCACATTTAAAAGACTTTCCCCCATTTATTATGTACCCACAACAAATGCTAATAATTAAAATGAATCCTCTAGAGATTAAAGAGGACCAGACAAGAAATGTCTTTTGGAAATTTTCCTTCAGCAGTTAGTCTGAGCAACTCCACTCTTAATAATAAAAGTTTGTATCTTGCAAAGAAAGATATCATTCTGACTTGTCACTGTTGGCATACTTCCCATAAGCCCAAATCAGACTAGACCTAGAAATAGGACATTCCTATCAATTGATTAATTTATATACTGATCCCATGTGGGTACGAGAACTGCTATATGCCTCACATCCATAACACCTGAGCCTGCTCTCATTTCCTTTTATTTCTCAAAACTTGCCAATATGTCTTCCATTCTGGCAAGTGAAGCTAAAACTAATCACACTTCACACACAGGTATGATCTCAATTCCAGCTTTGTTCTGTAGAATGTGGAGAAGATGTGTGATGCATGCCTTTAAGGTTACCAAGCCAACGGCAGCCACTGCCAAGGGCCAGGTCCCACTTGGGCTGTGCTGGGGCCATAAGCTTTGTGCTCGCTTTCCACACAACAGGGTGTTGGCTCATCCATCTTCTGGGGACTCGTGTCAGGCTTCTCAGTACCTGCAGCAAGTTAAAGCCCTGCCTTACAGAGAGCTGCACCCCAAAGACATCTAATTCATGTACTGTAAAAATAAATGAGTCACTGCCAGAAGAATTTTAAAGTTTGCTTTCACACTGGAAAGGATTAGCTTTTTACTCAAAAACGTTTTCTCTTATCCTCACTTTTATTTGCCCCTACAAGAAATAAAAAATTATTTAGAGCAGGAGAATCATCTTGGGAATGCCGAAGAACTTGAGATGATATTTTATAACTCACTATGAAGTCAAGCAAAGAATAACAGGCTCCAAGGGAAGACTCTGTTTGGAACACAAATACTCTTGCACTTTAGAAATTAGCCAAATTGAAAAAGAAAACTCAAAATCCCTAAAGATAAAATCTATGCCCCATGCGCGCGCACACACACACACACACATTTTACTTACTTTAGAAATACTGTTTCCAAAGCTATGGAAGTAATTCTTAACACATTTCTCATATCCGTGGAAAATGTACCAAACTCCACTCGTGCATTAGTCAGCATTACTGCCCCAAGGCCACGAGCCAGGCAGAGGATTCAATTTTTTAAAAACGAGTCCAGCCAGCTTCCTGCCACCACTTCCTGAGAAGCCACCAGAAAGAAATCAATGTGTCTGGGGTTGGGCAGACTTCCACAACACAGAAACCAATGGGCTTTTTAAAAAGTAAAAAAAATAATCAGGTTCCCATTTGTTGCTTAAGCACACTTTTCCCTTTTTCTTGTTATCTTTCACAATTTGGGGAATCGTCTCAGAAAGAACCAGGTTTTGATCTAAAACATTAACAGGGAAATATTGCTTGTAGATAACAGCCATTATGCTCTTTTCTTCAAAAGGGAATACTGATCAGCTAGAAAAGCAGTAATAGGAAAGTACATGATTATGTCCTTATTTCTCAACTCCCTTGGTTCTCTGACAGGATGAGCATCAAGGCCTCCACATACACCGAAGACAGACTGATGGTGGGGTTATGTATTTTTGGCCCTGTCCAGTTAGGTCAAAATATGGCCACACTAGGTATTTGCTTTTATGCTGCTACATAGAAATGTGCTAAAATGTTAAATATTTATCCTACTGGTCTACGCAGTCCTTACAATCCTGAGTACAGCAATGGCTTTTAATATTCTGTTTAGGTGAGGTGGGGGTGCAGCAGAACCGGACCCACAGAGCCCACCCCTCATGCCTTGCCAACCTTCCTTTATAAGTTTTGAGACCCTCTGAAAAAGTTCTGAACCTCAAGCTTTTCTCATCTCAGCATCCTGTGAAGTATCTGTTTCTTGGGATCTATCCGCAATGTTTCTAGTTTTCTAAAAGTGAAATGATTCTGACCTAGGTGGTTGACCCTACTCTGAGAAACACTGTTCCCTAATGAATGAGTCCAGATATTATGTCTTCAGAGGGCACCTTTTAAAATGTACATATTAATTTTGGGCTTTAAGCAACCATGCTAAATTGTCATCTTTCAAAAAGAATACAACAAGCCAAAAGGAAGCAAATCTAAACCCCCTTCATGAAGTTTTCTCTGCCTCCTCCTCCAGGCTACGCTGTCCCCAGCCCAACTGCATCTGTGTCTGCAGCCCAGCTCAAGCAAGCGGTGACCCTGGGACAAGACTTGGCAGCATATGCAGCGTATGAGGTCTACCCCACTTTTGCAGTGACTGCCCGAGGGGATGGATATGGAACCTTCTGAAGACATCTTGTCTTAAGAATAAAACACACAAACTCAGTCCAGAAGAAATAAACCTCTAACTCAGTCCCCCACTCATGACAATACTTGTCCCAAGTGATGCCTGTCCTGAGACTGTACAGCTTATACTAATTGTAAAATTATGCTAAGAGAACTTTATTCCTAACTAAATGCAATGTTAAGGAGCCATTTATCTAACAGATAGCTAAAGAGTTATTGTCCCCAAAAGTTTTTCTTTCAGGGTTCCTGAGGGTTTGGGGAGCATGTTTACAAACCTTGACAAAGTAGAGAGAGACCTTTTAGCCAGCAAGAATTCAGGAGCTAAACAGACTTGGGCAACCAGTACCAACCAAGGGAGCCAAGTAGTTCCAGAGTGTTAGCCCCTGGCTTACAGCTTTCATACACAGTCACAAAAGACAGAGGGAAGGTAGGAGATGCGTTTCCAAGTCCATTTCCCATTGCCCACTGCATGGGGCATGTTCACAGCCTGGAGCTTGTGAGAGATTGTCCAAGGTTTAAGGGAATCAGCATCATGTCAGTCTGAAAATTCCATCCAGTCATTTGGTTATGGGTCAGGATCTTCTCATCCCCTGGGGACTTGGTAACTGATGTGATCTGTTACAGCTATTGTTAAAACAAATCCAGGCCCATTGTTTGTTAACTCATTAGCCCACACCTCTTTTTCCCTAGAACTCCTACCAATCCCAAGGATCCCCAGAAGATAATTGTCATACCAACATGAAATGACTTTTTCTCATTTTAAACATCCTTACTTGTTCATATTGATTTATTTTCCTCTCAGTCTCATTTTGCTCATCTCCAATATTGTAAAAATTAAATCAAATCTACAGAATACCATTTATGATACTTTTCCCTATTCAAATTGGCTGAAAAGTCACTTCAAACTAAGAGAGGAGTGAAGATTTACTCATATTTCTTTGATGTTTTTGCAGCACCTAGCCCACCATCCAGCATTCAGAGACAGTTATATCATCTTACGTTCAGCCATGGACTCTCTAACCCACTTGTACTAAATCTGCTGAGAAATCCACTGCCTTTTCTTCCTTTTACTTTCAGTAAGTATCAGACTGCTTTACCATATCTGAGTCCTTTGGTCTTGAAAATTATCACCGGAGAACCTCATGTCCATCCCTGACTATTAGAAGCTGAGTCTTCAGATTTTCAGCAAAGGTGCTATTTATCAAAATCTCCAGAGTTTGGGGCCTCTTCTCTAGAACATCTGATGTGAGAGTGCTACAGAAACCGGGATGGAGATGGGAGTAGAAGGCGCTGTTTTCTTTTTGTACTTGTAAAGGATGGCTTTTTGTTCAAAACAGAAATAAGCAAAGTCCAAACACAGAATACCTATTATGAACCACTGCAGTCTCATTAGTGGTGAAAGACATTCAGTACTCAATTTCCATTTCAAAAATCCCTTGGCCTTTGTAAAATTCTGCAAGACTAAAGGGCAAACATAAACACCAAAGCATAGAAAAGTTTATTAACTCTTGAATGGAATTCTATAATCCAAATCATCAGTCCAGATTCCAGTCAAAATCAGGTAAATTCCAACAACAATTACGAGTCCCTGTAACCTTCCAGTTCTGTTAACTCTGATCAGGTATCGAAGGCTTCCAGGCTACAGCTGAAACACTGAAAGGCCTCGTGCTTTCAATGTTATGTTTTACTTTTCCTATTTCCAAGGACAGTGTTTCCCAGACTTGACTGCACATTAGAAACACCTGGAGAGCTTTTCAACCCACCAAAGCCAAGGTCACACCTCATACCAATTACATCAGAATGTCTTGGGGTCGGAGCCTGACATCAGTAGGTTGTTGTTTTTTTTTTTTAAGATCCTTAGGTGATTCAAGTATGCAGCTAAATTTGGGAACTGTTGTATTCTTTGTATTTCCACTCTGTTTAAAAAATTTTTTTTTAATTTCACTTTCATTAAGTAGAAAGATGCAAGGAAAAAAATGTCTAATAAATGAAAACAAATAGCCAGATCTTATTTTTACATATATTCATCTCATGAGAAGTATAGATGTGACTATAATTCATACTAGCTTCAAACTAACTCTTGGGCCAAAGCAATTCTAAATAGAAGAAAGTGAAAAATATTTCCTTAAGCAATTCTTAGGTTTAAATTTATACTCCCCCATGGATCTGCTTTCATAGTCGTGGAGAGTAATTACAGTGAAGGCAGGCAAGTTTCTACTCAGTCCAAAGAAGCATTTCAAATTCCAAGGACAAAAGTTTTAATGCTCTTTAAAATCTTTGAAAATAAATGGAAAAAGTCACTCTGCATGGCTAGTATATGTACAATAGAAGGTCCCATCCAGAGTAGTTTAAAATGGAATAAAAAAGAACAGTTAGTTAATACAAGAATCTCTTTATGAGAAAAAAAATTATTATTCCAAATTAAATCATAATCGCTTTTTTAAAGGTTAAGAGCAGAAACATAAATATACAATAATACCAAAGTATAAAGAAAATTTCCACTGGAATATCAGCTCATTCTTGCTCAAGGGAAAACAAGCATTCATGACACTTACTTCCTGAGTAATAGTTTTATTCAAGTGAGTAGATATAGTTTTATTTTTTTGCTAAAACTTTATGCTAGTAAAATTTAGGGAATCCCATTTAGAACATAAATCATGAAAGTTTCAGTGTGTTCACCATACCATATGTTTTCATTTCCTTTGCCCAAATTAAATAATGTAGAATAAGTCCCACTATGATGAATTTGAAACTTTAAAACTTGAGATTTTTTTTAAAAAAAGCAAATGTAGAACCAAAGTTTCTTTTTGCATGTTCTTGTTTTTGGACTTCAGAAATTAGCACTTATCTAATACCTATCATTCTTTGTGTATTGATATTTTCCTATTTCTTAATTTATTGCTTAGTAGAAAAAAAAATCTTCACAGAAAAATTTAAAATCAACCTACCAAGTGATAATAACAAAATACCCAAGCCAATTATCTAGAAACATCTAGTACGTTAGAATTGGGTTTCTAAATTTGGGTATTAATAGCTTAGTGAGAATTAAAATCAGTCTTATAGTTCTTAGGAGGAAATGAAATAGCAGTGAAATTAGATGTAAATTCTTCTCTGTAAAAATGCCCATCTTCTTAAATTGTTGAATTTCTCTCCCACCCCATTAATATAGCTAGAACTGCCCTTAACTGCCACAAAATATAATTTTCCTAGATGACTATCCACACCCAGCCAACCCTGCCCAAACCTAGTATCATGCCAAACCACACTGTATTTGGGTGACAGCACCCAAAATGCTGCTAGGAAGCTACCTCATGGTAAGAAAACATCAACTTCAAAAAATATCTAACAAATGAGAACATATTTCCAAACCACAGATATTTAACTTTTTAATGGTGGATGGAAATTAAATTATAGTTATGTACTGATAACAGATATGCAGGAAATCACTTTGTCTTACTTAAAAGTTTTTTCAAAAAATAAAAATATTCTTCCAATCATATAGATTAGCTTTTCAGAAATATTACCTTGATGTTAATTTTTAACTTGTGTTCTTTTTCACTGTATTTTTAAATGACTATTTTATAGTTCTTTCTCGGGCAACTGGGTCACAATTTGAATTCATGGGGATAGGGAGATTTTCCAGGGTGCCTTGGCAGAATAAGGGTCAATAAAGAAAGCTAGGATTTTTCAGTAAATCGTCTTGTATTCAAAGCTACAAAGTTTGATAAAGTTGGTTATTATTGTGCAACTCCAGCCCTATCCCAGATTTCCCAAAAGTAACTTACAACTAAAAGGAAACAATGTAAGTCCATAGTCAAGTATCCCCGTCACCCTTGAACTCATATAGAAGTTTCCAGGAGGTGAAAACATAGCTACAGTTTAAACTAGAGAATCCATACTTTTTATATTTTGTAGATACATTTTTATATATTGTAAAGACATCTATTAAAGATAAACTAAGTTTCAAATATGATACCATAAGTGAACTTTGTGATAAACACTTTTAAGAGAAAATATTAATAGCACAACTTAAGAATTTTAATATACTTATTGAAAGAGAAACAAGGCAATAGACATTCCTACCTGACAAGCAACAGTTGTCTACTGGTTTTGTTAGTTTGTCAAATCTGATGTTGATATTTCACTTCATTCTAGCAATATCTTAAAAATACTCTCAGTTAAATGAGGACATAGTCATAACACATGTCAAGTATTCACCAGGCTATATATTTGTATTTGCCAACATTAGAACAAAGCCAAACATATCCTGCTATAATGAGTGAAACTACTAGGAAAATAAGATTTTTTTCCTGACTCCCCCCATACCTATCTCTTTACTTATGGGGGTAAAACATTAAAATTTTTTTTACTCAATAAAAAAATGGGTATAGAATATTCTATTGCCCCTCAAATGCCAACATTTTAAAAGCCAGCTCTTTCTTGCAATGTTATACAGAATATAGAATGAACAGGTATATAGGGACAGCAATGTATACCTTGGACACAGAGACTCATTTATGGGAGATAGCAGGCTTTACACATCCCCCGTCGTCCTCAGTTTTCTAGGAAAGATAAAACAATACCTTATACTTTAGCTAGTACTGAAGAGAAGTTCATAACCAATCTTGAAGTAAAAAACAATATGAAAGCAGAAGGCTTCATTCATTCAAAAATGCCTGGAATAAAATATAGAACACTTCTGCATCTACCTCTCTCGTATGGACATCTCTCCTATTTTGAGGGAGAAATCAAGAAAAGAAGATGCCCCCACTCTCTTTTCACATATGTTACTTTGCCTAAGGGGAGGAGAAATAGCAAGAAACAGCTCTTTAAAGAAAGTAAGCTGCCAGCAGGAATTTCTTAGAGACCAAAGAGCATCCATGCCACTCATTGTTTAATAGCATCTCTCTAGAGTGACTGTACATCCTGGTTTGCCAGGACAGTGTAGGCTTACATCTGTTGTCCCATTATAAATATTAACTATCAACAATTAAAATAAACAATTGTCCCCCTTACTCTCAAATGTGTCTCAGTTTAGACAACAAATTATACAGTGACTCCATCTTTATGGCTCTTTTTGTTTTCTTGATGTTGTCAATGTGGCTTTCTTGTCTCTAGAGCAGATACAGCTTAAACTAAAAGACCTGACCACTTCTTTCTGACTGGGGTAGGAGCATGGTGAACATAAGAACGCATCATCTTCTCCTCCAGGGTTACCCTCGATCCACTGTCTGTCTAGCTGAGTCTCTATGACCCCATTCTGGCCCTTGCTTGCTTCCCACTGCCCCTGGGTGCTGGGTCCTGAGTCCTGCCTTTCATTCACTGAACTCACAGCCACTTGGCCAAAGAGTGCAGCAGAAAAGATGAAAAATAGCCCTTAGAGGCATGTGCTTGGTCTGTCAAAATCCGGAGGGCATTAGCAAGGTCTTAGAGCACTTGCTGGTTTCTTTCTTTCTTGAACCAAGTTACCTGCACCTCAAAACAGAAAGGATTTGCTACATAAAGCTTCACATTAAGAGGAATGTTGCCTTTTCCCCTCCTCTGTGTCTTACAGATTTGCTCAAACACTAACTCCCTTGCATTTAATTCACCATTATGGTTATTCATCAACTACTCTTCACCCCCAATCCTCATATAATCCCATATAAAGATCTTATTATTTGTAATGGAAAATAGTATTAATAGATAGAAATTCCTGTTAAAAAGGAAAGTCGTTCACTCTTCCTTTATTCTCTTTACTGATACTGAGTGTTATTAGTCTCTATTGCTATTAGCCCACAAAAATATTTATAGAATGTATGATGAGTCTGTTTTTACTATGCACTTACTCTTATGCCAGAAACTGTGAATACAAATTTTTTAAAAAGTTTTTTCCCTCAGTGGGGTACACAGCCTAATGATCCATTATGCAGTTTTAAAAAATGAATATAATTGCACATATTTAAGTGCATCAGCTGGTAGGTTTTGTCATTTAGTCAGAATCCCCAAAATAAATCAACTCTGCTCTAAACTTTGTTTCCGGCCAAACACTAGGTTGGTACAGTAGGCCTTTTTAAAGACAAATTTAACTCGATCTGTTGTTATTTCTACTTAAGTAAAAATGAGTTTTCAAATATTTTCCCCAGGAGAAACATAACAGACTATCCAAAAATTTTCAAAGAAGAAAAAAATGTAGTTAGAGTTCCAGAGGAGCTTTAAAACATGGAGTTGACAAATTCACATATTGACTTATGATCTTAATGAGCAGGGATCCATGCTTTTTATTTACTTGAGAACATTTTGGTTATTAACTATTTCTATTTTCTAAATATACCTGTGTTTATAAAATTTAACAATGTTTAACAAGCCTTGTCTATACCTTTATTTCTTTCCAGTAGATGATTTACAATGAAGTATACATACTTTTTCCAAACGCAAATTTTGAAACTTTGCATTTTCTGTAATAATTCATAAATGATATTTGAGCTCCTAGGCTGAAGATCAGTCTGTTTAAATCAATTTGTTATTATCAGTGGTTTAAAGATGTGATGTAATTATTGGCATTTTATCCCTATTTCTTCATGAGTTCTTTTTTTTTTTTTCTACTTTTCTGACTACAATATAGCCAGATATTATCTCTTCTCTTGATAAAAAGCATGATGTCTGCAAAATGCATCTCTAGTTTCTAGATGTTAAGCAATTTATTGCTTCTTTTCCTTCTTGTTATTATTGACATTATTTATGTGAAGTTAGTTAGCTGAGGTACCAAAGAAACGAAAACAGTATTAAAGAGTGTGCATAAGGCACTTATTTTTGTACTTTGTGTACAATGTTTTATAAAACTCTGTGATCTAAATATACTGAGTAAAATTACAACATTCATTCATCGGGAAAGTAATCATTGGTTTGGAAGATATAATGTGCACTACAGAAGCATGAATCTCATAAGATAATCAATAATGTGATATTGTAATGATTATGTAATTCCAGGATGGTAAAATGATTTTAATTAAATTTTCAAGTACCATTATAAAGTTTGGTGTTGCTGATTCATTTTGTGTTGAATTCATTCATTCATTCATGTTGAATTCATTCATTTTGTGTTGAATTCATTCACATGTTGAATTCATTCATTCAACGTGTGTTGCTGATTCGTTTTCCTTTCCTGAAAATTAAAAATTTCCCCGTTTGAGTAAATACCTAAATATTAATGATCCATAGCTGCAATGTCCCTTTGGTGACTTCTTTGCATTCACATCTTTTATAAAAGTTTCTTCTGGTGCAACTTCTGGGAGTAAATGTAACTTTAATGATTGAATGCATTATTTTCCAATCAATAAAGAAAACAAGAATACTCAGAAACAAAAAATAATGAGAAAACATGGCTCCAGAAGGTAAGTGGAGCCTGGGGTTCCTACTGTTCCCTTAAAAGACAAGAGCAGAGAGGTCAGCACACCATCCCTGGAGGCCAAATCCAGCTGCCTGTGTTTTGTTGGGCCTTGAGCTGTGGATGGTTCCTGTTGTTTAAAGGACTGAACTATTTTTACATTTTAAACATTTGTTTTGAAAAAAGAAAGGGAGAATTTGTGACAAGGACCATAGATGGCCCACACAGACTAAAGACTTTACTATCTGGCCCTTTACAAAAAGTTTGCCAACCCTGTGCTAAACGAAAACCAGACATTTTGACAGTACTCAAAAATAGCAGTTTAAATAAGATAGCAATTTACTGTCCCTCCTCTAAAGTCCCAAAAGGCAATACAATGCTGATATTGTGCTTCCCAATGCCATAAACCGGAGAAGGCAATGGCACCCCACTCCAGTACTTTTGCCTGGAAAATCTCATGGACGGAGGAGCCTGGTTGGCTGCAGTCCATGGGGTCGCAAAGAGTCAGATTAGACTGAGCGACTTCACTTTCACTTTTCACTTTTGTGCATTGGAGAAGGAAATGGCCACCCACTCCAGTGTTCTTGCCTGGAGAATCCCAGGGACGGGGGAGCCTGGTGGGCTGCCATCTATGAGGTCACAGAGTCGGACACGACTGAAGTGACTTAGCAACAGCAATCTCATAAACAGAAGGTCTCTCTTCTAGTTGTTTTACCTGCATGGTGTCAATCTCATGACCTAAAATTATGGCATTGCTGCTGCTAAGTCGCTTCAGTCATGTCCGACTCTGTGCGACCCCATGGACAGCAGCCCACCAGGCTCCCCCGTCCCTGGGATTCTCCAGGCAAGAACACTGGAGTGGGTTGCCATTTCCTTCTCCAGTGCATGAAAGAGAAAACTGAAAGTGAAGTCACTCAGTCATGTCTGACTCTTGGTGACCCCATGGACTGCAGCCCACCAGGCTCCTCCGTCCATGGGATTTTCCAGGCAAGAGTACTTTAGACATTCCAAATAGGAGGGTAGAGGAAGGACAAATAAGAGGAAAGGATACCTACTAGCTGTCCCAAAATGGGTTTATTGGAAGCTGCCACACAACACTACAGCTTCCAACCCATCAACTGGAACTTAGGCCCGTGGCCATCCCTAGCTGCAGAAAATGAGTGGGAAATGTAGTCTTCACCTGGGCAACCATCAGAAATTTTGCAGTCCATGGGGTTGCAAAGAGTTAGACATGATTTAGCGAGGGAACAACAACAGGAAAGAATGGAAGAATGAATATTGAGGGAAAGCCTCAATACATCTGCCACAAATATATCACAGGAAAGATGTGGGAGTGAAATAAGTAAGGCACATAAGATCATTCAACACTGGGCTTGACACAAGGTAGGTGCATATAAATCTTGGCTCCTTCCCCTTCACCAAACAAAGAGGAACTGCCAATTGACCTCAATTTCTTGAGATATTGGCCTCCATTCAAAGTATAGTTATGGTAGGGATGGTTCCACTGGTCTCACCTCCTGGTATTTACACCATTAGATAATCTCTTCTCCTTGAGCGCAAGTTGGACCAAGTGGCTCACTTCTAATGAAGAGAATATAGAATAGCACTTTTGAGATAAGGTTATAAAAGATTACAATTTCCACTCACTGGCATCTTGCTAGTTTATCTCGTTTGCTCATTCTGGTGATGCCAACTGCCATGTTGTGATCTGTGCTATAGAAAGGGCCATATGGCAAGGGACAGCCTGTGAGGAACTGAATCAGGCAAAGAACCACATGACTGGACTCTGAAGCAGATTCTTCCCCAGCAGAGCCTTGACAGAACCGTAGCCCAGGCTAACACGGTTAATGGCAGATCATGAGAGATTCTGAAGCAGAGGACCCAGCTAAACTGCAACTGGATCCCTGGATCCCTTATAGGAGATAATAAGTCTTTTCTGAGTTGCTAAGCTCCAGGATAATTCATTGGGAAGAAATAGATAACAATAAAACAGTGAAAAGTTATCAAGTTAGAATGAATGTAAATTGTGCTTATTATCTGAGAGTCACTGAAGCTGTTAGAAAAATCAGAGAACCGAACTCCATTTTTGGATTTGTGAATCACTCTGCTGTTGTCCATATGCAGGAGCATTTGCCCACTGCTGCAGAGGATTAAAGCTAAGGAGGTTGGCTGTACCCGACAGGAGGTGCTCAGAATTGCTGGTTGAATAGAAAGAAGAAAGGAAGGGAGGGATGGATGGAGGGAGAGAGTGAAAGATGGAGGAAAGGGAGAAAGGGAAAGAGGGAAAAAAAAGGAAAAGAAGGGATGACATTAACTCACTTCTGCTCTCACTGTATTGTCCGCCTTTCTCAGCAGGTCCATTTGTCTACATTGCTTCAGTAAAGGTATCTGGCCAAACATTGGAGATTCCATTCAAGGATATCTGACTGTGTTTTTCCAGAATTTACAGGAAGTGAAAGAGTAGGAGACAGTGATTCATAGTACAGACAGACTATCACAGAGAAGAGAGAGGATGGGGATGGGGAGAGAGAGAACAATGAGATCTGAAAAGCCAAGAATATAGGGAATTTGGCTTCTGCATCCAAGCAGCACCCACCAGATGGTAATAAGATCTTAGAGAAGAATGGCTGCAAAGCAAGTTCAGGCAGACTTGAATAGACACCCATGCCCCCAACCTCAGCAGGGACTTCTCAAAGGAAAAAGGCTGTAACAGCAGAAACATTGATGGCCAGTTCTACCACTTCTATTCAGCAGTGTGGTGGAGGTTCTTGCCAGCGCAATAAGAAAAGGAAATTTTTAAAATCTAGATTGAAAAGGAAGAAGTAACACTGTCTTTATTCAGAGACAACATGATAGTCTATACCGAAAACCTGAAGGACTCTGAAAAAAGCTACTAGAACTAATAATTTAGTTAGCAAGGTTGCAGGATAAAAGATCAGTACAAAAATCAATTATATTTCTATGTACTATCAACAAAGAATCCGAAGTTGAAATTTAAGAAGAAATACAATTTGCAACATCATCAAAAAATGTGAAATACAAAGACTTAAATTTGACAAAAGATGTGAGGCCTATACAGTGAAAACTACAGAACACTTCTGAGATTAAACCAAGTAAAAAAAGTTAAAGGAAGTCTAAATGAGTGGATAGATACACCATGTTCATGGGTCAGAAGACTCAATGTTGCTAAAAAATGTCAATTCTCCCCAAACTGATCTATAGTTTCAATACAGTCCCAATCAAAATCTCAATCCCAGAAGATACTTTAGATATTGATAAGATGATTTCAAAATTTATATAGAATGCAAATAGAATATGCTGGCACATCTTTGAAAACAATGAAGCTTGAGGTCTTACACTACCTGACTTCTAGACTTATTATAAAGCTAAAGTAACCCAGATCTTGTGGTATTGGCATCAGAATAGTGAAATAGATCAATGGAGTGAAACAGTTTAAATATATACGCACGCACAACTGATTTTTGACAGAAGTTCAAAGTCAAGTCAGTGAAAAAAGTCTACTCTTTTCAACACCCTGTGATGGAACAATTGGACGTTTATATGTAAAACAGCAAATTTTGACCCCTACCTCACACTGTACATAACTACTAACTCAAATTGAATGATAGAATAAAATTTAAAACCTAAAATAAAACTTATAGAATAAAAAAATAAAAGAAAAATTTGTGACCCTCAGACAAAGATTATTTAGATATATCAAAAGCATTGTCCATACAAAGACAAACTGATAAATTGACCTTCATCAAAATTTAGAACTTCTGGCATTCAATAGAGACTGAAATAAGGCACAGATAATGAGAAAATCTTTGCAAAGCATGTATCTTCTAAAGGACATGTATCCAGGCTGTAAGTTCAGTTGCTCAGTCGTGTCTGACTCTTAGTGACCCCATGGACTGCAGCACACCAGGCCTTCCTGTCCACCACCAACTCCTGGAGTTTACTCAAACTCATGTCCATTGAATCAGTGATGTCATCCAACCATCTCATCCTCTGTCATCCCCTTCTCCTCCTGCCTTCAATCTTTCCCAGCATCAGGGACTTTTCAAATGAGTTAGTTTTTTGCATCAGGTGACCAACATATTAGCATTTCAGCTTCAGCTTCAGTCCTTCCAATGAATATTCAGGACTGATTTCCTTTAGGATGGACTGGTTGAATCTCCTTGCAGTCCAAGGGACTCTCAAGAGTCTTCTTCAACACCACAGTCTATGTAAAGAACTCTCAAAACTTAACACTAAGAAAACAAACAGCCTAATAAAAAAATGGGCAAAAGATGTGGCTGGACACTTTAGTGAAGTGGCAAATAAATACATAAAAAGATGTTCAACATTATTAGTCCTAAGGGAAATGCAAATTAACACCAAAGGAAATGTCCCTATACATTTATTAGAGTAACCAAAACTTAAAGAGATAGACCTACCAATCAATCATCAGCAAGAATGTAGAAGAACCAGAACTCTTACACACTACATTTGGAAGGTAAAATGATTCAATCACTCTGGAAAACTCCACCTTAGAAAGTTAAATGTACATGCACTATATGATCCAGCCCAAGAAAAATCTAAGAATTTCATTGTTCAGTCACTAAGTCATGTCTGAGTCTTTGTGACCCCATGGACTGCAGTACACCAGGCTCCTCTGTCTTCCACAATCTCTCAGAGTTTGCTCAAATTCATGTCAAGTCAGTCAGTGATGCTCTGTAATCTTCTCATCCTCTGTGGCCCCATTCTCCCTATGCCTTCAATCTTTCCCAGCATCAGGGTCTTTTCCAATGAGTTGTGGCCAAAGTATTAGCTTATACATGACTGTTCCTACCAGCTTTATCTGTAATAAACAAAAATACATCCATATAATATAATATTACTCTTTAAGAAAAGGAAATGAAGTATTGATATTCTGCAGCATGGATGACTTCTAAAATAACTAGGCTGGGTGAAAGAAAATAAATGTCAAATAACTCATACTGTATGACTACATTTTCTAAAAGTCTAGAAAACACAAGCTAACCTATACTAAGAAAAAACAGTGGTTGCCTAAGCTTGAGGCTGAGAAGGGCAGAGTGACAGTTAAGGATCCTGAGGAAACATTTCTGATGAATATGTTTACTAGTATGAATATGGTAATGTTTTCACAGGTGTATAAATGTGTCATAACATCAAATTGTGTAATTTAAATATGTACTGTGTGTTATAGAGCAAATGTAACTCAGTTAAGCTTCATCTAAAAAAATACATACCTATTCTATTATCTAGCCATTCTTTTACTGAGTCTTGATCCAATCAAAAGTATCAGTTCAGTTCAGTCACTCAGTCAAAAGTATAGATGCATGCAAAGACCAGGGCTTCCCAGGTGGCGCTAGTGGCAAAGAACCTGCCTGCCAATGCAGGAGACTTAAGAGATGTGGGTTCAATCCCTGGATCGGGAAGATTCCCTGGAGTAGGGCATGGTAACCCATTCCAGTATTCTTGCCTGGACAGAGGAGCCTGGCAGGCTACAGTCAATAGGGTTTCACAGAGTCGGACATGACTGAAGCAACTGAGCACACAGGCAGGCATGCACATACAAAGACCTGTACGTGAACATTCACAGAAGCTTTATTTGCAACAACAATTGGAAAAAGTCTAGAGGTGCATCAGCAGATGAATGTTCAGTTCAGTCGCTCAGTCGTGTCCAACTGTTTGCGACTCCATGAACCACAGCACTCCAGGCCTCCCTGTCCATCACCAACTCCTGGAGTCCATCCAAACCCATGTCCATCGAGTCGGTGATGCCATCCAACCATCTCATCCTGTCATCCCCTTCTCCTCCCGCCTTCAATCTTTCCCAGCATCAGGGTCTTTTCAAATGAGTCAGCCCTTCGCATCAGGTGGCCAAAGTATTGGAGT
>NW_011491028.1:783800-799098 GCF_000754665.1 Bison bison bison | reverse complement strand
AGCTCAAGAGTCTTCTCCAGCACCACAGTTCAAAAGCATCAGTTCTTTGGTGCTCAGCTTTCTTTATAGTCCAACTCTCACATCCATACATGGCCACGGGAAAAACCATAGCCTTGACTAGATGGACCTTTGTTGACAAAGTAATGTCTGTTGCTCAGCAATAAACAGAATGAACAACTGATACACCCTACAACATGACTGAAGCTCAAAGTAAGTATGCTAAGTGAAAGAACTCAGACAAAAGAAATTCATTTATATAAAATTCTAGAATATGCACACTCTTCTATAGTGAGAGAAAACATGTCAGTGTTTGCCTGGGGTGGGAGGTGGGGAGAGAAGGAAGGATGGATTACCAGGCAGCAGTCAGAGACTTTTGGAGCGTGATGAATATGTTCATCATCCAGACAGCAATGACAACTTAGTGAGTATATATATGTCATGCATGCGTGCTCAGTCATGCCTGACTCTTTGTGACCCTATGAACTGTAGCCCACCACTCTTCTCTGTCCATGGGATTCTCCAGGCAAGAAGACTGGAGTAAGTTGCCAAATTGTATAGTTTTATTTTGTATAGTTTATTATGTATATTTGTATAGGTTTTATGTCCATAAGACCTCAATATTTAAAAATGAGTATGGAATAGTACAAGCATCAGGGTAATGTGAGAAATCAAGAGATGAGAATTCTGATGATATGAGTACAAGAAAGTATTGACAAAAGGAAAAAGAAAGGAAAAAAGTATTGGCTCGGCTAAATCACTGTGGAACCCAGGGCCTCTGTCTCCTCTGGACCTGTTTTTGGTTGTACAATGTGAAAATGGTTAGACTTCATGCTCTTTAACATTTGTTCCTCTTTTAACAGACTGCGCTACAATTTCTGATCACTGACATAAGAGTTCTTCAAATTAGACTTTAAAGAGACTGCCAGCAAGCTCCCTTTTAGAACCTTCAAAATCCTTATCAACTAAAGAGAAAGGCTTGCTTCACTCTCCACACTCCTGGCTGCCAGGGAAGGGATCACAGCCTTCCCAAAATGTGCAGAATATCCCAACAAGTGCTCTAAGCCAGTGATTCTCAACCTTTTTGGCACTGGGGACTGGTTTCATGGAAGACCATTTTTCCATGGGCCAGGGGATGGCAGGAGGATGGTGTCAGGATGATTCAAGTACATTACACTTGTTGTGCACTTTATTTCTGTTATTATTACATCAGTTCCACCTCAGATCGCCAGGCACTAGATCCCAGAGGCTGGGGACTCCTGACCTAGGCAGTAAAATGTTCTCAATGGAAGCCTGATTTACTCTTGTTAATTCCTATAGGTCTACGATTCAGCTGACCCTGTCCCAGAAAGAACCTTCTTCTATTCTAAAGAGAACACAACCAGGGAAATCTAAATTTGCAAGATAATTACCCTCCCTGATCTGGTTTTCCAAACGTGGTGGGTAGAGTGTGAGCAATGTTAGTGTTTATCCTCTGTCTGGTAGTTATGAAAATTTAAACTCCTGTGTAGTTGTGCACGGTTACATTATAACTTATTAATCCTCAGAGTGAGCTCTGTTGGCATGTTTTTTCTGATAAGAGTCAGGATAAATCATGACCCTTGGCTTGTCTTACTGATTTCCTGTTAGAGGTTGTGGACTTTATTGTTAGCCTAATGTCTCTCTGCTAAGTGCTTTGGGAAACATGTTCCAATGTCCACGCACCGTCCCAACCCCCCAGCCAAGTTCATGAGATAAAACATTCATGAGATAAAACTGCCCATCTAGTGCTGCGGTGAAAGTCAAAATATTCTGAGGCTTGTGGCTGAACAGAGCTTAGGAGAGAGCGTCAGATAATGAGCCCTCTCAGCTGCTTTTGTACAGTGGAAAGTTTCTAAAGGTGCATAATCTTGATGGAATCTAGGATACCTGGCTAAACATCAGGGACCAATCAGGAAGGCAAGCGGCCTGATTTACCACCAATTCAACCCATGTCCTCGGTCAAACCATGTAAGGTGTCTGGGTGGTCAGTCTCCTCCTCTGTAAAATGAGATCAGGCGCTCTACACCCCATTGCCTTGAGGAACCAGGTGGGTAACCCAGATGAATCAAAGGCCCAGGTAGGGCTCTACAGATTAGAACAAGGCACCCTCTGCCTGAGTGCATCTATGTTCCATTAAAACTTCACAAAATGAAACACATGCAAAGCAAATTTCAGTTTTCAAACTCTGATTCTAAGATCACTAAGGTCCACTTTTTCCTGGCTGTCAGACAAACTCCACTTGAGCTCTAAAAGCCCAAGACTGTCCAGAGCCAGAGTGCACTGGACAAGGTAGGTAGAGTAGCTTAGATCAAGTGTGACATCCAGTGGCCTATTTGGCTAATGACACTTGGAGACTTTCAATAGCTTGGGGAATTCTGATCTTTCAGGCACTCAATTTTGCTGAAAATATTCCAGTGGAAGAAGGGGAACTGGAACTAACAAGTATTCTCCCCTGGGTTGTAGGCACTGTGAGAACTTTCCGCATTTAGCCTACCCACACTCCACAGTGAAAACAGTGTTATCATCCACCAAAATGGAAAAGGGAACAGAAGGAAGCATACAGATGAGCTAGCTTATCCAAGTAACTTGTCAAGCTAGCATGGAAGAAATTGTAAATACAGGGCTGGGATGCGGTGGGGGCTGGGAGGGAAGCTCAAGAGGGAGGAGACACATGTATACTTATGGCTGATTCACATTGTTGATGGCAGAAACCAACATGACATTGTAAAGCAATTACCCACCAATTAAAAAAAAAATGCAGGGGGAAAAAGGAAAAAAGAAATTGCAAATACTGTCTGACTCCTGAGTCCATGCTGCATCCATCATTATGGGACTATAGAGTACATGTCTTCAAATTTCTATTTTTAATGTAGAAATTAGTCTGAAGAAGGTTAAGTGATGCCAAACAGTTAATAGCAACTAGGGAAAAGGCTGAGGCTAAAACTCAAGTCTTACAGAAGACCCACCAATTAATATTTTCATTATAAACTGCATTAAACAGAACATCTTTTATCTCCACCAGGGCCCCTGAAATACAAAGACCCTTTGCTTTATATCAGAGAAAAGTTCCCACTCTGACCACTGGAAGGTTAGAAATGAACTTCTGCTTCATACCAAGCATTGGCAGCAGAAAGGAGAGAAAGGAACAAGCAATAATTTAAAAAAAAAAAAAAAAACTTTAATGTGATGGTAATACCATGAATACAGAGGCAAGAAGTCTGACACAGTCTAAGTTCCAAAGGTCTCACTCTGTACAACCTGGCATAATAATTAATGTCCATAATGATGACCCCTGAGTCATTAAAGCAATTAAATTATTCTTAGAGTTCTATGTTTAATCAAGTAAGGAAATATGTAATCTAATTGAGAAAGATTTAACATCCAAAGTAATGAGTGAACATTTTCTCTGCAGTTAAATAGCTTATCTCAAAGACTGGCTTTAGTTTGCCACATTCTAGACCCTTGAGAGCAGTCTGCAGGCGTAGTCAGATGACATCCATCGTCTGGCCAGAAATTCTTCTGCCATTAGTCTTTGGTTTAGGCTACAAATATGGGGGCACCATTCCCATTTAAGGAACTATTTTTTAATACCCTTTGCCTATTTTTCCCAGATAAAATCTAGTCTCTTTCAATTCAGTCTCAGACTCACATTCAAGAAACAATTTATAAGGAATTTTACTCTTTATATTTCCCAAGTGACTCTGAAGAGCATTCAAGTACAAAATCTGCAGTGAACTTGGTAAAAGTTATCACCTGTCCTCTCTACTTTTCTAACATATTGTGTCTTCTCTGGGACCTCTCCCTTCAAAATCCCTAGGACAAGCTTTCCCTGCTTCTTTACCAGCCATGTCTTGTCTTATGCCTAGAATTTCTCCCCTCATAACCATCCCCCTTCTAGTCTTCTTTATCAGTTTAGTCACTCCCACTTGTAATGAGTTAACTCCCACGTTAGGGTTTGACTCAAATACAGTAAAATTTCCCCTTCACAGAACTCCCTGTGCCTCTCCCTAAGAGGGAATTCCTTATTCTACTGTATCACAGCTTCAATTTTAGTTCATGCTTGTTCATTCTTTCAGTGAGGCCTGATGTTCTCTATCTTCCTGTTAGAATCTGAGTTCCTTGAGAAAAGTGACTCTATATCTTGATGTTTTGCATATAGTAACCAAAAAATAAATACTAATGAATTTTTGAATACTTCTAAGTTGCTGATTAAACAGAACATTTCAGAGAAACTCAGAGAAATCTCCAGTTAAGTATTTTACTTGCAACATCTTTCACTGAAAAGTTTGGTAAAATAAGTTTGTCTCCTTTTCTGACTTACAGCATCACTGAACTCCTAATAAAGAATGCTCTTTCTTAGGAAACAAACTTATGATTGCTGGGGGGAAGGGATAGTTAGGGAATTTGGGATTGTCATGTACATACTGATGTATTTAAAATGGATAACCAACAAGGACCTATTGTATAACATATGGAACTCTGCTCAATTTGATATGGCAGCCTGGACTGGAGAGGGGTTTGAGGAGATTGGATACATATATATGTATGGCTGAGTCTCTTCACATTCACCCAAAACTATCACAACATTATTAATCAGCCATACAACAATACAAAGTAGAAAGTTCAAAAAAGAAAGAAGCTCCTTAAGGATTTCTGGGTCCTTATTCATTCAACTGGAGAAGGCAATGGCACCCCACTCCAGCACTCTTGCCTGGAAAATCCCATGGATGGAGGAGCCTGATAGGCTGCAGTCCATGGGGTCACTAAGTCAGACACGACTGAGCGACTTCACTTTCACTTTTTCACTTTCATGCATTGGAGAAGGAAATGGCAACCTACTCCAGTGTTCTTGCCTGGAGAATCCCAGGGGCAGGAGAGCCTGGTGGGCTGACGTCTATGGGGTCACACAGAGTCGGACACGACTAAAGTGACTTAGCAGCAGCAGCAGCAGCAGCAGCATTCATTCAACAGATATTTATTGAGTGCCTACAATGTGCCAGGTAATTCTAAGTGCTAAAGATTCCATGGTAAACAAAAATTCTCTTTTACTCTCTCCCTTTCTTTCTCTTTCTCCCTCTCTCCCTTTCTCTTTCTCTTGGTAATTATACAAGTTTGGAATGCATGAAGTTGGGTTTGAAGTTTATAAACTTAATATTTATACCATATACCAGCTTTTCTTCTGTGAAATGCAGATGAAAGGATGTGTTTAATGGAGTTTTCTGGAAAGCTAGTTTCCAGTTGGCCAAGCTTTTGCCATGTGTGTTATCAAACGGAACAGAGCTAGCACTTCTGGAGCATCTTTTTACTTGGATTATTTACTAAATGAGTTTACTTAAACTATTTCATTTACATATTACAATGCTCTGTGTTGTTGAGTAGCTAAGTCATGTCCTACTCTCTATGACCCCATGGACTGCAGCACACCAGGCTTCCCTGTCCTTCACCATCCCCCAGAGTTTGCACAAACTCACACCCATTGAGTTGGGGAGGTAATCCAACCATCTCGTCCTCTGTTGTACCCTTCTCCTCCTGCCTTCAATTTTTCCCAGCATCAGGGTCTTTTCCAGTGGGTTGGTTCTTCAGGTTCCACAGGCAATCCAGACCATGATCAGTATAAAACTGTTTCTTTCCTGAAAACTGCTGCCTCTCAAATGCAAAATCTCCAATAGAAAAATCTTTGGAAGTAAAATTTATTTCTGTTAAACAAGGAGGCCATTGGACTGAGGTGGCTCTAATGCTATGAGGGCCTATATAAGGAAACCTAACTCTAACCCTGTCGATGTCTAGATATGGAATAGAAATCTATAGATAACTGATCATAGCCAAGTGGTAGTTGATCAAATAATTTGCTTTGGCACTTTCTATATATGTCTTTCTCTTGGTTCCTGTGGACCCAGAGCCCACTTCCAATCTGGTGCTGCCCAATTCCAATTGATTTTTGCTCAAAAAAAAATCTGAAAAGTTTTAATATGCTTCAATCTATCTTTTAACATCTCTAATTTAAGTCAAGAAAAATCTGGTCATCTAGGAGAATGAAAATAATCCCACATGAATTCAGTAATTTTGCTCAGAGTCCTGTCCTCATGTGTTCCTTTCTCCAAAGAAATGTATATTCTAGGGACTTCCCTAGTGGACTAGTGGTTAGGACTTGGTGTTATCACTGCCAAGGATGTGGGTTCAACCCCTGGTTTCTTGCAAGCCCTACTGTGTGGCCAAAAAGGAAAAAATTACATCCACCTAAAATTTCCTCTGATGGGAAGAAATGCCCCACCCAGGCCACTTTATAGTTTAATTGAAGGATTGCCCTGTGTTGGGCCAGTTGTGAAAAGAGTATTTCTAGCACAAAACTCAGTTCTTTCCAGGGATTTTATTATTCATCTATTGGAGTAACAATATCAAAAGTGCTGCTCCATGTTGGCTTTGGATGTAAGACTGCTCTTATTCATTTCCTGTTAACTTTAACTAGGGATTCTTGCTCCACCTCTGCAAAAGTGATAGCAGGTTGCTATTGTAGTTAGTCACTAAGTCGTATCTGATCTTTTGCAATCCCATGGACTATAGCCCTCCAAGCTCCTCTGCCCATGGGATTTCCCAGCAAGAATACTGGAATGGGTTGCCATTTCCTTCTCCAGGGGATCTTCCTGACCCAGGGATTGGAACCCAAGTCTCCTGCATTAGCAGGCACATTCTTTACTGCTGAGCCACCTAGGAAGCCCAATAGCAGGTTGACTAGCTAATACTTTAGAGCTAAAATGGTGCTCAAGGAACCACTGTAGGCATCACCAACAAACATGGAAAGCATGTATTACTTGTATTGCTAAATCACATTAAATACATATATACACAGGGCCCTAAACTCTTATCAGAGTCACTTTGCGTACTCGTAAGCCACAGTATCCCCAGCACTATTCCTAAGATACTATCTGCTAAAGGGCTTTGGAAGAAATATATGAATAAGAATGTGATATTGCTATAAAGTCTTCTGAGATGCTTGAACTGCAGTCAGGCAAAATCTCCTGACAGTCTTTACATATGATTCTGGATTTGTCCCTGCTGCCATCTTTTTCTTGAAGTCTCCTGCGAATCATTTCACTGTATCTTTTTGTCTTTTTCATGGCTTTTCTTCTAATGGGGCTTTTCACATTAAATTCAGAGTAGTGTCCTTATCTATCTTTGCCTGGAGACTAGAGTTTCTGAGTATTTCAATCATCTTACTAATATTTCATCTTCATGCCTGACCACTGACTACACTCAATAAACATTTGAGGAATGGGATTTCCCTGATGGCCCACTGGCTAAGACTCTGAACTTCCAATGCATGGGGCCTGGGTTCAATCCCTGGTCATGGAACTAGATCTTGCATGCTGCAACGAAGAGGTCACATGCTGCAACTAAAGACTGAAGACCTGGCACAGCCAAAGAAAGAAAGAATGAAATAAAATATATGTGAACTAATTTGGTGTTGCACAGTATGAGGAGATAGGAACAGCTTTAAACTTCAAATTCCTAGGAAAAACTACCTGAGATGCTGATGTGCACAAATGAGATTTTTGTCTACCGTATAAACGCCACAGGAGGAAAGAATCTAGGTAAGAACGAGAAAGGGACCTGTGTGGTAGCCCCACAGTTCAAGTTTATGAGGATTTCCGAGAATTCACTCCTGAGCCGCACAAATCCTAAAATAGTACTGCAAGAGTCAGCAACATTCTATACTGTGCCTAGGATACTTTTAGTATTTGTAAAATAACTAAAGAAGAATAGAGTGGACACCCTACAATATTCACAAGAGCAATAAGTAGACTCAAAGAAGAGAATAGGTTCCAGAGTCACCAATTCTATTTTGTCTACTATCATTGATTATTCCGTGTGAAAATCTGTGTTCTATGCATTTCATATGCATTTCATATGTGAGGTTTACTATAAACCTCACAACCTTAGATGTGATAACTAGGGCTTAGAGAAATGAATAACCAAACAGCAAATAAGTGGCACAAATTTCAAACCCTGAGCACTGTCATGGCCATGGAAGGCCACCACTCAGACCTTCTTTAAGAGAACAGGAAGCATGGTTGGATCTACCATGTCATTCATGACAAGGCTACACTTACCCGAGGCTGCTCCCAGACAATGAGCACAGCAGAGATATTAGAACTGGGCCATCATTGCCCAGCACAGGATTCCTCTATCAATCAGACTTTGCTCAGAGATTCCCTATCAGCCTAACCAAGACTTTCCCAGGACTGCATCGTGGTCTGGGGAGTTTCCTAAGCAATCATTCCTTCCCTTCTTCTCTCCTTTTACAAATGCCAGGTCTGCACCACAGCCTATAGGTTTTCTAACCTGCTTCTGTTCCCTTCCCTAAATGGGTATTTTCCCCAATACATCTCTTGGATGTCTAACCTCATCTTGGTATCTGCTTCCTGGATGACACAGGTGATGCCAGAAGTGATCCAAGACAACAGGCGGTATTACAAAGTGTCGGGACTGGCGCGCTCACTAACCGAATGTCAGGGACGACTCCATTCTGAAGAGACTGCAGGTCGCCCACTAACCGAATGTCAGGGATGACTCCATTCTGAAGAGACTGCAGGGCACAGACAGTCCCTGGCACAGGGGGCAGTCCAGCTGCTGAAGATTTCACTCATGCTGATCTGGAAAATGCTCTGTGGGAAGGAAATGCTCTTGGCTGTACAATGACTCAGGTATTTGAAAGATATTGAGGAACAGTTCCTACAAAGACAAGAGAATTTGTCTCTCGAGTTAGTTACCAAGTTGTTCTAGTGCGCCACACTAGGTAATGCGAAACAGGTGTGGCGGTTGCTGGCTGACTGAGAGCAGCAGAGGGCCTCTTTGGTAGCTTATTTCTTGCAGGGGAAAAGCAGACACAGCTGAAGAGCATGTTTAGAAGTTAACAGTGTTGCAGAACTCCAGAGATATTCCAGTAAGAAACAAAACATCATTGGTGGCTCTAGCGCCTGTTCTCATCTTTTACTCGAGTCCACATATTCCTCTCGGAAGTATCGGAGGGTGTCCACTCTATTCCTCTTTATTTCATTAATACTGATTGTCTACTGTGCACAGTACATAACTTGTCTGACTCTTGAAGTGCTGCCCTTGGATTTATACAGTTACTCACATTTCAAGACTCAGCCAAAATATATCAGTTAAGCTAAAGCCAGGGCTCTGGTTGGGAAAACACAGGACCCTAGAAATGTGGGATGGAGACATCTGAGTGGATTCCCTCAAGGGTTTCACTCCATAGACCTTCCCCCAAGTTTCCAGAGGTCCCATCCACAATAAGAACTACTACTTCTCCTGTGTGAGAAGACACTACCAAAGCTTCTCCTTCCTACTCCAACAGGTAACTCCCAAAGTGATGCTCCCACCTCCTCTCCTAACTGCCAGGATGATAGGGTTAAATCCAGCATAATTCAGCTTGGACCATGCTGGGCTCAATAAGAGAGAAAAGAAATTATATCCCCAGAAGGGATAGCAAGAATCACCTCGTAGGTATGAGCACGTCCTCCAGAGACCCTGGGGTTAGACTGTGAGTGTGCTTGACCCGGGGCAAAAGTGTGAGGCTGGATAAGAAAGAATTAACTGAGGACTTTCTGAGGGTCCAGTGGCTAACACTCCATGTTCCCAAGGCAGGGGGCCCCAGGTTTCATCCCTGGTCAGGGAACTAGATCCTACATGCTACAACCAAGCATTTGCAAACCGCAACTAAGACCCAGCACAGCCAAATACATATTTTTTATAAAAGAAAGAACTGATTCAAAAGCATTTTTGAAACATAAAATGTAACATTTTGGGAAAAATCCCTAGAGAAGGGCCAAGCTCGGGATATCGGTTTAGTTTCCTAGCGCTTCTATAATTTAATAGCTTAAAACAAACTCAAATTCAGTATTTTACCAGTATAATCAGATGTTCAAGATGGATCTCACCAGCTAAAATCAAGGTGTTGGCAAGACTGTATTTCTTCCGGAAACCAAAGGGAAATGTGTTTGCTTATCTTCTCCAGCTTCTAGAAGCTGCCAGCATTCTTTGGCTCAAGGCCTTTCCTCCATCTTAAAAATCAGTGGTAAAGCATCTTCAAATCTCTCTGACCATCCTGCCTCCATCTTTCACTAATAAGAACTAATAAGAATCAGCTCTGGGCTTATTACTGGGCTCTTGTAAAGGCAAAATACCCAGCAGCTGCTGCTCATCTACTCCAAACTAATGCAATCACTCTGTTAGATTAAATCTTGCGTTACAGCTCCCCTCCTCCAAGGACAAAGAGTTGTTCTGCAGGAAGCTAGGCCAGAAGCCAAGCTGAGGACCCCCACACCCTGAGACATTCCTTAACCCCTCCCTTGCAGCTGCTCTCATCTCTCCAGGAAGAAGATGCACAGCAACCCCCTAACAGACTGAACTCCTTCCCCATCAAGTGCAGGCTATGATGTTTAAATGATTTCCCCGGAACCAAGAGTAGTTTTGCAGATGAGCTGAGCTGCAAGGGTAGATTTTCTCTCACCACAGGCACCTGGATTTCTCAGGCAACTAGACCTGTGTCAGGTTTGATCTTGAATCTCTGGAGTTTTAAACACATTGCCATTTTGTTGCTTGTTTTCTGGTTGTTTTTATAGTTCTTGTTGTTCTTCTCTTACTCCTTTCCCTTAGGATTTGATGACTATCTTTAGTGTTGTGTTTGGATTCCTTTCTCTTTTTCATTTGTGCATCTATTATGGGTTTTTGGTTTGTGGTTACCATGAGGTCCATATGTAACAACCTACATATAACTATTTTAAACTGGTCTAATTCATATGCACTCTAGCTACCCTGCGTTTTAACTCCTCCCTCCACCACATTTTCTATTACATATTTTGCATACTTTTGTTTTGTATATCCGTTAACTACTTATTATAGAGACAGATGATTTTGCTACTTGTGTCTTTTTAACCCCCTCCTATCTTCATAAGTGGTTGATCCACTATCTTCAATATATGTTTGCTTTACCAGTGAGATTTTTCCTTTCATAATTCTCATATTTCTAGCTGTGACCTTTTCTTTTCCACTTAGAGAAGTCATGTTAGCATTTCTTGTAAAGCTTGTTTAGTGGTTCTGAACTCTTTTAGCTTTTGCTTGTCTGAACACTTGTCTCTGAATGATAGTCTTGCTAAATATTCTTGATTATAGGTTTTTCTCATTTCATCACTTTGAATATATCATGCCACTCCCTTTGGCCTGCAGTGTTTCTGCTGAAAAATCAGCAAGAGTCTGGCAGGCTTAAGTCCACAGGGTTGCAAAGAGTCACACATGACTTATGGGACTTCCCTTGTGTGTAACTAGTTGCTTTCCTCTTGCTGCTTTTAAGATTCTCTGTTTATCTCTAACTTTGCCATTTTATACAGAGTGAAGTAAGTCAGAAAGAGAAAGACAAATACTGTATATTATTGCATATATATGGAATTTTAAAAGACGGTACTGACAATTTTACATGTAAGGCAGCAAAGGAGACACAGATGTAAAGAACAGACTTTTGGACTCAGTGGGAGAAGCTGAGGGTGGGATGATTTGAGAGAATAACATTGAAATATGTACATTACCATATATAAAATAGATGACCAGTGCAAATTCAATGCATGAAGCAGGGCACCAGCTTTGGGTGCTGGTGCTCTGGGACAACCTAGAGAGATAGGGCAGGGAGAGAGGTCGGAGGTTTCAGGATGGGGGGACACATGTATACCATGGCCAATTTATGTTGATGTATGGACTGCAAAGAGATCCAACCAGTCCATCCTAAGGGAGATCAGTCCTGGGTGTTCATTCATAAGACTGATGTTGAGGCTGAAACTCCAATACTTTGGCCACCTGATGCAAAGAGCTGGCTCATTTGAAAAGACCCTGATGCTGGGAAAGATTGAGGGCAGGAGGAGAAGGGGACAACAGAGGATGAGATGGTTGGATGGCATCACTGACTCAATGGACATGGGTTTGGGTGGAATCCGGGAGTTAGTGATGGACAGGGAGGCCTGGCGTGCTGCGGTTCATGGGGTCACAAAGAGTCAGACATGACTGAGTGACTGAACTGAACTGAACTGATGGCAAAAACCATCACAATATTATAAAGTAATTATACTCCAATTAAAATAAATTACTTAATTTTTAAAATTATAATGTGTCTTGATGTGGACTTCTTTGGCTTCATCTTGTTTGGGACTGTCTGTATTCCTGGACCTGGATGTCTATTTCTTTTCCCAGTTTAGGGAAAATTTCCACTATTATTTCTTCAAATAAGAAGAAATACCACTTACTCTCTTCTCTTTCTGGGATTCCTAAAATGCCAATGTTAGTACACTCGTTGTTGTCCAAGAGGTCTCAGACTATACTAATTTTTAAAAATTCTTTTTTTCTTTTCAGCTTGGATGATTTCCCCAACTCTGTCTTCCAGTTCACTGATTCATGCCTCTTTATCATCTAATCTATTGTTGATTCCTTCTATTGTAATTTTTATTTCAGTCATTATATTCTTCTGCTCTGTTTAGTGTTAGTCACTCAGTCATGTGTGAGTCTTTGTGACTCCATGGACTTAAGCCCGCCAGACTCTTCTGTGCTTGGAATTCTCCAGGAAAAAATACTGGAGTGGGTACCCATTCCCTTCTCTAGGGAATCTTCCCAACTCAGAGACTGAACCTGATTGCAGGTAGATTCTTTACCATCTGAGGCACCAGGGAACCCTCTACTTTGTTTGGTTCTTTATAACATCTCCTTGTTGACATTCTCAATGTTCATCCATTTTTCTGCTGCATCAGTTAGCATCTTTATGATCATAACCTTTAACTCTTTATTGGATAGAATAGCTCTACTTTTTAGTTCTTTGTCTGAGATTAAGTCTTATTCCTTTATCAGAAATATATTTCTCTACGTCCTCATTTTGCCCAATTCTGTGTCTCTGTGTTAGGTAGTTGCTGCTGCTCCTAAGTCACTTCAGTCGTGTCTGACTCTGTGCGACCCCATAGAGGGCAGCCCACCAGGCTCCCCTGTCCCTGGGATTCTCCAGACAAGAACACTGGAGTGGGTTGCCATTTCCTTCTCCAATGCATGAAAGTGAAAAGTGAAAGTGAAGCGCTCAGTCATGTCTGACTCTTAGCAACCCCATGGACTGCAGCCTACCAGGCTCCTCCATCCATGGGATTTTCCAGGCAAGAGTACTGGAGTGGGGTGCCATTGCTAGTAGGTTGGTTATATTTCCCAATTTTGGACAAGCGGCCTCAAATAGATGTCCTCTGTGGCTCAATAGCTTTGTCCACTATGGTCACCAGAGCTGCGTGCTCCAGGTGTGCCCTCTACGTGGGCTGCACGTGCCTTTCTGTTGTAGTGGGCTGACTCCTCTGGGTGGCTAGGCAAGGATGGCCTCCAGTCTGGCTGGTTGTAAGGCTGAGCCTTGAGCAGTGGCTGCAGGACTGCTGGAGATAAAGGTAGGTTTCCTGCATGGTTGGCTGTATGACCCGGGCATGGGGGGACATGGAGCTGACGTCAGTCTTCTGGAAGGTGGGACTGGACTTCTAAGGTTAATAGTCTAAAGAGAGAATGCTAAAATACTTCTTGCCAGAATCAATGTTATTATGGTAGAATGAGCTCTCAAATAGGCCTGCCACTAGTATCACCATCCCCAGGGGCAGTCCCTGTTGCCTCCTGGATCAGCAAGTGGGTCTGACCCAGGTTTCTTTCAATCTACTATCTCTCTACCTGGACTTCAAGAGTGTGAGGTTTTGCTTGTAGCCTCTAAGAGCAGAGTCTATTTCCTTTAACTATCTGGCTTTCCCAAACATAAGCCCTGATGTTTGCTTCAAATCCAGACATTCTGGGAACTTGGCTTCCCAGTGCGGGACTCCTAGGGTGCGGAGTCTGATGGGGGAATTGGACCCATCATTCCTTGAGGAGGAGGACTTCTACAATGGTCATACTCCTCCTGTTTGTGGGGCAGCAACCCCGGGGAGTGTGTCCTGACTATACCGTGTCTCCATCCCTCCTACCTGTCTCATTGTGATTCCATTCTGTGTGTCTAGTTGTGGAAAATCTTTTCTGCTAGTCTTCAGGTCGTTCTCATAGATGGCTGCTCAGCAAGTAGTTGTAATTTTGGCGTACCCATGGGAGGAGACAAGTTCAGGGTCTCCCTATTTCACCATCTTGGCTGCCTCTCTCCAGATCAAACTGTTAAAATTCACTTTCCTTTTAATCTACCATTTGAAGAAGTGAGGGAATCCAAAATAGTTTCTACATCATGGGTCAGACATGCAAGTTTCCTTCGCCATATTAATCAGTTCAGTTCAGTCGCTCAGTCGTATCCAACACTTTGCGACCCCATGAATCACAGCACGCCAGGCCTCCCTGTCCATCACCAACTCCCGGAGTTCACTCAGACTCACGTCCATCGAGTTGATAATGCCATCCAGCCATCTCATCTGCTGTCATCCCCTTCTCCTCCTGCCCCCAGTCCCTCCCAGCATCAGAGTCTTTTCCAATGAGTCAACTCTTCGCATGAGGTGGCCAAAGTACTGGAGTTTCAGCTTTAGCATCATTCCTTCCAAAGAAATCCCAGGGCTGATCTCTTTCAGAATGGACTGGTTGGATCTCCTCAACCTTGTCAATTGTTTGTCCACATTATCTTTGCTGGATTTTATAGACTTATAACAACTTGGAGTGGGAGAACATAGATCTTCAGGATCTCATTTGGTACTGAATTCAGCCTCAAGTACTAGATACATTCACTTCCTTTCAATACCTGAGGAAACCGAGACTCTGAGAATTACACAGAAAGCAAGAGTTTCAGCAGGGTTTTAAAGAGCCCATCTTTTCCTGTCCTCTGTCCTAAAGGCCCGCTCTCATCCAATTTTCCTACAGAAAGTACCCAAAATAGTATCCCTAAAAATAGCTTCTTGACAAGTGACCTTCTGAAGTTATCTGTTCTTTAATAGCTGTTCTTCACTAGTAAGGTACAAAAGCTGTGATCTCTTCAGGGAAGTGACTTTGAAAACTGAATCTCAGAGAATTAGACTATAAACTCTGCTTTCATGGCTAACAAAACTAATGCCTAGTTCAGACCCGGAAAGAGCCTGGAGGCAAAACATCTCATGCAAATTAAGAGTGCCCTAGGGACACTGTTTCTCGCCAGGTATTCTCCAAAACAAGGGCGGCTGTGGAAGTAGGTGGTCAAGGTTCTGAGGAGTAACACCCAAAGGCCAGCTGGCTCAGCAGGCCAGGATTTCTTACCTCCTGGGGAAGAGAACCGGCTGCT
>NW_011491028.1:778120-783700 GCF_000754665.1 Bison bison bison | reverse complement strand
GAACCGGCTGCTTCTACAATAGCAGGCTTTGCAAGTGTCTCTACCCCAGGGAAAAGCCAACTAAAAGCAGGGCTCTTGTGACTCCCACCCCCTTGTCAAGCAGAAGATTCTGTCCTCAGCTATTTGGTACCTGAAAGGCCTTGCTGAGAGATCCTGTGATACAGTTAGAAACAGCAGCTTCTGAGGAAGCAGGTAGGCCTGGGTTTTAGATCTAACACTGCCACATTTCTGATCATACGCTCCACAAAGGTTTCAACCATTTCAACAATTTAGAATCAAACGGCTGTAAGGAGCATAAATCAGTTAACATATGTGAAGCACCCAGCACCGTGTCTGGCGTACGAAAGACCAATATTTGAAATCGTTGCCATCTAGTTACTAAGTCATGTCAGACTCTTGTGACCCCGTGGACTGTAGCCTCCCAAGCTCCTCTGTCGATGAGATTTCCCAGGCAAGAACTCCAGGGGATCTTCCCAACCTGGGATTGAACCCAAGTCTCCTGCATTGGCAGGAGGATTCTTTACCACTGAGCCCCTAGTGAAGCCTAATATTTGAAATGCTTCAACTAATTTTAGAAAGCACTGAATTAGACAGGTTAAATAAATTTTTGGCCTTCAGAGTGTCTGAAAGCCTCTATGATTATAATGTACATCGTGAATCTGTGAGATTGGGGTTGAGCATACAGTAGTTCCCAAATTTACTGGATCATGAAACTGTTTTCATGACACTAGTATAAACAGTTTGGCCAATACTAATTTGGAGCAAAACCTAATAGACTCAAACCTTACTGTGGCTACGAGGACATTAGAAATATACTTTGGGGTTTTGAGTTTTTAATCTTCGACTCTATGATTTTAAAAACTAATTTAAAAAAAGGAAACAGGTGATTCAACATGTATCAACAACATCCTAATGATTGTTTACATGGATTTAAAAACGCTGTGAGTTTTTCAAAAGTGTTCTCATATCAAAATATGATAATGAAATTGCAGCTAAATTATGAGATTAAAATATATGGTCTTAAATGAAAAGCAGATTTCCTTTCATTGTCGTCTGCAATGCTTTTTTGTTGCTCAGTTGCCCAGGCATGTCTGACTCTTTGCAGTCCCATGGACTGCAGCACGCCAGGTCTCCCTGTCCCTCACCATCTCCCTAAGTTTGCCCAATTTCACGTCAATTGCATCGGTGATGCCATCCAGACATCCTATCCTTTGACTGTAAAATGCGTTTACAGTCTTTGTATTATTTCCTACCTGATTCAGTAGATGGCACTGTAGATTTAACACAGAAAAAAATCCCACAGAGTAAACGTAGATTCACCCTTCCTCTCTCTAGGAGAGGCTATTATCTATCAGTGGTGTATTTTGCTGGATAGGAAGAAGGTTGAAGTTGGATAAGAAATGTTTTTCTTCCCCTTCTGGAAACTATATATATATATACATATATATATATGTATACATACATACACACACACACACATGTTCTCCCCGAAAAGGTTCATTTATAGAACCTATAGAACCTGATTCTGTAGATCAGGAAGAGCAAAGACCATTATTTGATCACTAATCTAGACCCCGGGGCTTCCTAGGTGCCACTAGTAGTACTCTTGCCTGGAGAATCCTAAGGACAGAGGAGCCTGGCAAGTGACAGTCCATGGTGTCTCAGAGAGTCGAACATGACTGAACACAAGCACACACAATCTAGTCCCTACACATGTTAGACAGTGCAAATCAATGGGATCACAATTTCCCACTGGACCCATACACCACCTCTCAATTCTCTTCTGTACACTTCTCCAAGTAGCTACTATCACTCTATAAGGGCACTAAAGATGAAATCTACTTATAATACCAGCCATAGAGTTCAGAGACTTCAAGGACCAAATGCTTGGTGAGACACAAAGAAACTTATCCGAAACTTACCAGCTGGTTTATGATAGGACCAGGACAGGGATCCAGGCCTTCTGACTCTCACTGAAGAGTTTTCATTCCACCCAGTGTTCATCTCCTCCTGCTAAGAGCCAGGCTATTTAAGTGTAAGTCCTAAGAACCAAGTCCAGATAATTTAAGTACTAGGGGTCTAGTCAAGGCTATGGTTTTTCCTGTGGTCATGTATGGATGTGAGAGTTGGACTGTGAAGAAGGCTGAGTGCCGAAGAATTGGTGCTTTTGAACTATGGTGTTGGAGAAGACTCTTGAGAGTCCCTTGGACTGCAAGGAGATCCAACCTGTCCATTCTGAGGGAGATCAGCCCTGGGATTTCTTTGGAAGGAATGATGCTAAAGCTCAAAGTCCAGTACTTTGCCCACTTCATGCGAAGGGTTGACTCATTGGAAAAGACTCTGATGCTGGGAGGGATTAGGGGCAGGAGAAGGGGACGACAGAGGATAAGATGGCTGGATGGCATCACCGACTTGATGGAGGTGAGTCTGAGTGAACTCCGGGAGTTGGTGATGGACAGGGAGGCCTGGCGTGCTGCGATTCATGGGGTCACAAAGAGTCGGACACGACTGAGCGACTGAACTGAACTGAACTGAGGGGTCTTTCTGTTTTCACATGAACCAATTACCCACTTGGAGAGAGCGAGGTGGGCAAAAATAGGGAGAAGTTAAACCCAAAAGCTGCTTGTGGGACCTAGTATTATTTGTGCAACCAGCCTGGCAGGCCAATTTTATCTTGATCCAACAAAATCCTGTTCTGTTTCCTTCTAGTCACTCCTTCCTCAGAGTTCACCACCTCCATATGCCAAGGCTTTTAATCCCTTGCACTTAAGGTGATCAGGTATTAATTTTGAGCCAAATAGCAGGTCCCTTCATCAATACAGCTTTTCAGGAACTTTCCACAGTTTTCAACTTCTAATTGTGTTGCTCTGAAAGCACATCAGGAAAAGCTGAGTGTGAAGCCCTTAAATGACATCCTGATACTTTTCTTCTCAAAACTGATGGTGTCAGAATGAACATTTCCAGGAGGTCTGGGGGCATTTCTAGATGAAATGCAGCCTGAATTTTAAGCATTATACATCCCAAAGTGCTGCTGTCATCCTGTTTCCTTCCTGATTTCCATTTAGCAATGGCAACTTAGAGGCATTGCTATTCTGCAGTTCCCCAGATTTGAAATCTCAATTATTTTCAACTCCCACTTTTTTCACCCCATTCTTCTTCTTCTTTTTTTTTTTTTTGTTTTTAGATTTATCTATTTATTTATTTTTGGCTGTGCTGGCTTTTTGTTGCTGCCACACGAGCTTTCTCTAGTTACAGAGAGCAGGGGTACTCTCTAGTTGCGGTGCGCAGGCTTCTCTTGCTACTGAGCACAGACGGGCTCCAGGCATGCGCACTTCAGTAGTTGAGGCTTGCGGGCTCTAGAGCACTGGCTCAGTAGCCGTGACACATGGGCTTAGTTGATCCGTGGCATGTGGTATCTTCCTGGAGCAAGGACTGAACCTGTGTCCTCTGTCTAGGCAGGCGAATGCTTAGCCACTGGACCACCAGGGAAGCCCCCCACCCCCTTCTCATCAATTACATTCATTCCTGTCTGTTCCGCATCTATGGTGTTTTCAAAATTATCAATGCAGTATTTTAAGCATATAGAAAAAATAAAAAGAATAACATAATGGACACCCATGTATCCACCTTTAAGCTCTATCAAATATTTGTGTTTTGCTATTATTCCTTACTTTTTTTTAAGAAAGAAAAGTACCATTTATAGTTGAAGACCTTGTAAATTCATTCCTGACTTCATTTCCCTCCCCTTTACCCACTGTTCTAGTCAACAAAAAATTTTAAGCACTACTAAATGCCAGGCACTGGTCTAGGAATGAAAGTACATCAGTAAATGAAACAAAACCCTCTGCTTCCATGGAGCTTACACGCAGAAGTACCATTCCAATTTTTTTCTCATGTCTTTTCTCATTTATCACATTGTATATATCCAAAATAGTATACACTGTTCTTTTGCACATTTTAGAACTATTTAAATGGTATTCTACTAACATGTACTACATATGATCTGCAACTTACCATATTTTTCCTCATATTTTGATAAATTATCTTGAGACAGGCCACCCTGGTTCACACATGTTAACTTTTTTATAGCATCTCCTTGTATGGAATACCATAGTTTAGTAATCCATTTCTTCTGTTGGAAGACAGGTTATTTTGCAATTTTTCAAAATTAAAAACTATACTGTAATCGATAGGCTTTCTCCCCAGTATCATATTTACGTGGCTTTTTTCCTAATCTCCACACTTGGTACAATGCCTTGTTCCTAGGAGCTCAGCCAATATGTGCTCTCTTAAATTCTCCAGAGTTTTCTAAGTTCTATCAGAAATTCATTAGTGGACTCCTCTAGCTTCTAGGGGGAGTTCCAGATCCCCTAGATAGCTTCAGAAGAGAACTGACACACTCCAAGGATAAAATTAAAATTGTGCCCCATTACTAAAAGATGGGATTGTATTGGAAGAAGTGTAAATAAGGTGAATTGCAAGATATCACTTGTTACCATTGACACAAACTCCCTTGAGTCCATCACTCCTTTATTCTTCTTATAATGTAGTAATAATATCTCCTCTGTCCGTGGGATTTTCCAGACAAGAGTACTGGAGTGGGTTGCCATTGCCTTCTCCGAATATCTTTAACAGTGCATCTCAATTCTGGCTACCCATTCAAAGTACCTAGGAGATTTTAAGATTTATTTATTTAATTTATTTGGTGGCACTGGGTCTTCATACAGGATCTTTAGCTGTGGCATGTGGGATCTAGTTTCCTGACCAGAGATGAAACCCAGACCCCCTCCATTGGGAGCACAGAGTCTTAGCCAATAGACCACCAGGAAAGTCCCCTATTTGGGATATTTAAAAGCCCACTGACTCTGGGACTCTTATCCCAGCAATAAAAGGAAAATGTCAACAGTAGGTTCAAGGCATCAGTATATTTTGAAAGTATTCCTTGGGTATTTATGATGTATGGAAAATGTTAAGAACCTCAAAGCAATGGTGAGAACAACAGGGCTGAGAACCACTGAGGGCAGTGGTAAGCCTCAAACTGTGGGCCATGGTGCACTGCTGTGCTGAACTCTCTGCCAATGTGCTCAATGTGCACAGTGGTTTGGGCTCCAGCTAAAGATACATATTGTTTTTATACTCTAACTGATCACCCTGAGCAGTCTGTTGTTATCTGTGTAGAAACATTTAGTGCCCTGACTGTGTGCTTCAGTTCGGTTCAGTCACTCAGTCGTATCCGACTCTTCAACCCCATGGACTGCAGCACACCAGGCTTCCCTGTCCATCACCAACTCCCAGAGCTTGCTCAAACTCATGTCCATTGAGTCAGTGATGCCATCCAACCATCTCATCCTCTGTCGTCCCCTTCTCTTCTTGCCTTCAATCTTTCCCAGCATCAGGGTCTTTTCCAAGAACTCAGTTCTTTGCATCATGTGGCCAAAGTATTGAAGCTTCAGCATCAGTCCTTCCAATGAATATTCAGGACTGATTTGCTTTAGGATTGACTGGTTTGATCTCCTTGCAGTCCAAGGGACTCTCAAGAGTCTTCTCCAACACCACAGTTCAAAAACATCAATTCTTCGG
>NW_011491028.1:755167-778020 GCF_000754665.1 Bison bison bison | reverse complement strand
TCCAACACCACAGTTCAAAAACATCAATTCTTCGGTGCTCAGCTTTCTTTATGATCCAACTCTCACATCCATACATGACTACTGGAAAAACCATAGCTTTGACTAGACGGATCCTTGTCGGCAAAGTAATATTCCTGCTTTTTAATATGCTGTCTAGGTTGGTCATAGCTTTTCTTCCAAGGAGTAAGCGTCTTTTAATTTCATGGCTGCAGTCACCATCTGCAGTGATTTTGGAGCCCAAGAAAATGACTGTGTGCTTATACAACCCCAAAGCTAAGTCCTTCCAGATTCTACTGTCGATGTATTTCTTTCAAGTTAGCTGAATGTTGTGAATACCTCTTACCTGCAGAAAGTTAAATGCCCTTTACTGCTCTACAACGTGTCACACAAATCCTCACTCAACTCAATGTTCTACCCAACAAGTGTTATTATTATGGCTTATATTCTCGTCAGTAGTAAAAAATAAATTGCACCCATTTATCAAACTATGAAGTATTGTCTAATCTCAGGTTCTGGAATAAATACAAGAACCTGTATTTTTTTTTCACCCTGAAATTTGCTCTTTATCTATACCAGTGATTACTTTTTAATCACTTCAAATGTATTACTTTTAGTATTCTAAATATACTGTGAGCCTTGAAAGATGAGAAGCCACAATCCAAAAAGCTCTTATTAGGCTGTAGGAAGAAAAATGAGTCAAATGGCTATTTTGTCTGCTTTTACTATAGGTCAGTATTTTTCAAACTGAGGTCTTTCCAGGAGTTCAATAATTACCTTTAAGAATTCTATATTTTACATTTTGATGCCAAGCAAAATCTTACAAAATTTACACAAGCCTCAAAGGACTATATTGAGTGCTTGCTACATGGGAGGCACTCTGGTAAGTGTTTAACATACATACCTCATTCATCCTCACAACAGCCATGGGATAGAGTATTCACTCTTATTAGAGATGAAGAAAAAGCATAAAACACTTACTAACTTGCCCCCATATGCACAGCTGATACCTAATGACATTGAGATTAAAACCCAAACCCTGTAGCTCCCAGGTTCACCTTATAATCCATAGTTTATGCTACTCCTTGGAATATTACTACAATGGCATTACTTTGTCATCAAATACCATCGTGAAGTCACTCAGTCGTGTCCGACTCTTTATGACCCCATGGTCTGTAGCCCACCAGGCTCCTCCATCCATGGAATTTTCTAGACAAGAGTACTGGAGTGGGTTGCCATTTCCTTCTGCAACTAAGAGAAGATGATGAGCTTAAATGTGATTGGTGCTTTGTGCCATGTGAAGACCAACTGATGCCATAGCATTTACTCAGACACAAACTCTGCAACAGAACAAACAGAGAAGAGTGATGATTAGAAGTGAGTCATCATTGTTCAGGAGAAGGCGATGGCGCCCCACTCCAGTACTCTTGCTTGGAAAATCCCATGGATGGAGGAGCCTGGTGGGCTGCAGTCCATGGGGTCGCTGAGAGTCGGATACGACTGAAGTGACTTAGCAGCAGCAGCAACACCATTGTTCGCTATAGCAGAGAGAGAAAGGCTCAAGAGAGTCCATACAAACCAGCCAGAACCATAACCACATTACAAGTGGCATTCAATTTCAGCACAACAGTACCAGGCAATAACATTTAATAGCTGTTGTTATTTGATTCTTACTAGTTTGTGGTTTTTCAGTACATTCAAAATTTTTTGATGTATTTAGCTTTTAGATTGGCAACTAAAACAAGAGAGAGAAAATAGAGGGAAACTCAGTCACTCAGTCATGTCTGACTCTTCATGGCCCCATGAAATGTAACCCAAAAGGCTCCTCTGTCCATGGAATTTTCCAGGCAAGAACACTGGAGTGAGTTGCCATTTCCTACTCCAGGTGATCTTCCAGACCCAGGGATTGAACTCATGTCTCTGGCATCACCTGCATTGGTTGGTGGGTTCTTTATCACTAAGGCCTCCTCGGAAGTCCCATAAATAGAACAAATGTATGCCTAGTTTTGCTTCAGCATATTTAAACAATATTTTATTAAGAGGTTTTAAGTAAAATTATGGTATCCATAATAAATTTGTTTTTCCTTTTAACTGCAGTTAATTTATGACTCAAGTTTGATAAACACTGATGTAGACTTATCAGGAAATACGTACTAGAGTTCCTACACTTCACATCTGTCCTGTCTTAGTCTCTAGGCTTTAGGACCCAAAGCCCCAGTGTTACCTTGACTAACCTTGTTCTCTCTGCCTAGATGAACATAAACAAATTATCTGGGGCAGCTAAGTGAGCATCCAGGTTTGCCAGGATCTTGACTGCTTTCTGCCATTTTCTCTCCTACCTAGCTTGTCCACAGAGTTATCCACAGTCCCAGGTGACTACACTTTGAAATGAATACCCTTGTATTTGGAAAGAACTTTAATTTCAAAGATACACCAGTTCAGTTCAGTCGCTCAGTCGTGTCTGACTCTTTGTGACCTCCTGGACTACAGCACACCAGGCCTCCCTGTCCATCACCACCTCTCGGAGTTTACTTAAACTCATGTCCATCAAGTCAGTGATGCCATCCAACCATCTCATCCTCTGTCATCCCCTTCTCCTCCTGACTTCAATCTTTCCCAGCATCAGGGTATTTTCAAATGAGTCAGCTCTTCATATCAAGTGGCCAAAGTATTGGAGTTTCAGCTTCAACATCAGTCCTTCCAGTGAACATTCAGGACTGATTTCCTTTAGGATGAACTGGTTGGATCTCCTTGCAGTCCAAGGGACTCTCAAGAGTCTTTTCCAACACCACAGTTCAAAAGCATCAATTCTTCGGTGCTCAGCTTTCTTTATAGTCCAACTCTCACATCCATACATGACTACTGGAGAAACCACAGCCTTGACTAAATGGACCTTTTTTGGCAAAGTAATGTCTCTGTTTTTTAATATGCTGTCTGGATCGGTCATAACTTTTCTTCCAAGGAGTAAGTGTCTTTTAATTTCATGGCTGCAGTCACCATCTGCAGTGAGTACCCTTGTATTCAGAAAGAACTTTAATTTCAAAGATACATCAAGGCCTAATCAAAAGACTGACCTTCCCCTTCTAGAGCAGATTAAGGAGCTATATAATTTCTTCCTGGGGAGAAAGGCACCAAAAATAGGACAGAAATTGTAGTATTCTTCTCTTCTAAAACTTGTATCTATCTCTGGGCACATAAAAGATGCATTCACTCTTTCATTTACTCATTCATTTAAGAAAAGTTATTAATCAGGCCATCTTCTAGGTACTGAGACCACAACAGTAAACAAGACAAACAATTCCATACGCCAATTTCATAAGGTGACAATTGCTGGGAAGGAAATAATACAGACAAGAGAAAAGGGGGGAGGGAGCTATGTTAGATAGGGTGATCAAGGAGGGTGCCTCTGATAAGGGGAAATTCAATTACATGGTAAGAGTGAAAGAAAGTGAAAGTCGCTCAGTTGTGTCCAACTCTTTGCGACCCCATGGACTATACAGTCCCTGGAATTCTCTAGGCCAGAATACTGGAGTGGGTAGCTGTTCCCTTCTCCAGGGGATCTTCCCAACCCAAGGAATGGACCCAGGTCTCCCACATTGCAGGTGGATTCTTTACCAGCTGAGCTACCAGGGGAGCCAAGATAAGAGAGAGAAGTACAAATATGAGAAAACACATGAAAAACACATTGGAAAACCAAAGGGAAATTTTGAAATATCATGAGAGACTGTTTTGTACAATGCTATCAAATAAATATAACAGAAAAAATTGATAACTCCCTAGGAAATTAGTTGAAAGTTTAAATAGACTTATCTCCACAGAAGTAATAATGTCAAAGAGCTTCCCATAAATTTTAAAAAATAAAATAAAAATAAAGCCATCAGGCCTAGATGTTTCCACAAAAGCATTATATAAAACATTAAACGATTATGTAATCCTTGAAACATTTTTAATGGCCTAAAGTACAAAAAGGGAAAAATAGCTTCAAATTTTCAAAATCTTTATATAAATTCAGTATAACATTGTTACTAAAAACCAGGAAAATACTGAAAACATACACACAAAACAAATCAATTTCATTTATAAATATTGTTGCAGAAATCTTAAATATTTTGAGGACATAATGCTACAATGTATTAAAAAGCACATCATTACAAAATTATTATTTCAAAAATGCAAAAGTGCTCAATATTAGAAGCTCTATGAATATGGAATATCATATTAATAGAGTTAAACAGAAAAATCATGCAATCACTCCATAGATGTCAGAAAGACACTTGACCAAAAAAATTAAAAAAGAATGCCAAGGCTAAGGCCAGATTGGTTAATTAAAACCCAAAAAGACCAGGGTTTCAGTGAGCTCTACAAAGTCTTATCTAAGGGGCACAAATTGTGAGTGCCGTGGAAGATGAGGGGCATTGTTCTATCGTAAGGACCACTGAGAAAGTCATATCTGGAATTTATATCTACTTATGACTCTGTGGGTAATTATCTAGAGCAGGCGCAGCATGGGCCAATGTCAGCTGATGGCCCCTGCAAGACACGTGACCACACAGAATGGATGCCAAGGAAGCAATATACTGGAATTTAAACTCTTGACAAATATCTAGAAGTCCGAGTCCTTATATCCAAGTGCATTAAAGATTTAGTAGTTAATAAAAATAGAATCTCAAATCAGTGAAGAAAAGACAGACTTGAGTTAGTTATAGGACAGTTGGATAGTCATTTGAAAAGACAGAATGGTGTATGATCCACGTGCCAAGGTAAATTCAAATGGATGACACTTCTAAATGAAAATAATGAAGCCAGGTCAGCAGGAGAAGACCATATGGGTAAATTCCTTTAAGGCTTAGAAGCAGAGAAAATTTTCTTTACTCAAAATCCAGGTACAAAAAAATAAGTCATATACAGCTAACAAAACTTTAAGTTAACGTGGAAAACAACTACTATAAGCAAAGTCAAAAGATAAGGAACAAACTGGGGAAAAATTAACTAATTAAATTGCTGAATAAGGGCCAATATACCAAATATATAAAGACTGTCTAAAACTTAAGAAAAACATTCCTGATTGCAAACTATACAAAGTTACAGTAATCAAACAGTATAGTATTGGCATAAAAACAGACGCACAGATCAATGGAATAGAACACAGAGCCTAAAGATAAACCAGTGCATACATTTACAGCAAAGGAGCCAAAAATATATAAGTAGGAAAGGACAGTCTCTTCAATAAACGGCACTGGGAAGACAGGACGTGCAAAAGAGTGAAACTGGCCCACTGCTGTACACTATGGAACAAAGCTAGATTTAAAATGGATTAAATACTTGAACACAAGACCTGAAACTTTAAAAGCCTAGAAGAAAACATATGCAGTAAAGTCCACAAGTGTGGTAAGGATGTAAAGGGAACCCATGCGTACTATTGGTGGGAATGTTAACAGATGGGGCCACTATGGAAAACAGTACTGAGTATATTTGAAAATTAAAAATAAAACTACCCTATGATCCAGCAAAATCCACTTCTGTGTATTTATCCAAAGAAAACGAAAACTTTAACTTGGGAATATATCTGTACCCCCATGTTTATTGCAGCATTATTTACAACAGCCAAGATACAGAAGCAACCTGTGTCCATCAGTGGATAAATAAAATGTGATATACATATACACGGGGATTCCCAGAGGGCTGAGCAGTGAAGAATCCACTTGCCAGTGTAGGAGATGTGGGTTCCATCCCCGGTTCAAGCAGATCCCCTAGAGGAGGAAATGGCAACCCACTCTAGTATTTTTGCCTGGACAATTCATGGAGGAGCCCAGCAGACTCCATGGGGTCACAAATAGCTAGAATTGACTGAGCATGCACGCACGCATGCAAACATATGTGTATACACATATCACATTTTATTATTAATAATATTGTATTGGATATTCAAGATTTGCTAGGAGAGCAGGTCTTAAAAGTTTTAATTGTAAGAAAAAAGTTGTATAACTATGTATGATAACAGATGTAACTAGACTTACTGTGGTGATCATTTTATAATATTTCATAATACGTACAAGGATCAAATCTACACATTGCACACCTTAAATTACTACAATGTATACATATAACAGTTATGTCAATAAAATAATTTAAATTTTAGTTAATAAAGCAAAACCTAAGAAAAACTGACACACAACTAACTAAAATGGAAAAAATATATGAATAATAAATGGGAAAACATAAAGAAAATGTGATCTCAGTCTTAATAAGAGAAATCCAAAATAATAACATTGAAATACCACCATTTACCTAACTGGTTAGCAAGAATTAGAAAGCATGACAGTATATACATTATCAGGGCTCTAGGAAGACAGACATTCTCACTCGAAGAAAATATCAAATGATACAAACCCTGTGAAGAAAAATTTAGCAATTAATAATTGCATATACATTTACCTTTTATCTAGCAATCTTATATCAAGGAATCTATCTCAAAGATATACTGGCAAAAATGTACTTGATTTGTAATAACATAAGACTGGAAACAACCCAAATGTTTAAAACAGAGGACTGATTAATACATCACAACATATGCACAAACTATGGTATTGGAAAGCTATGAAAATAATGATATAGTGAAATGGAATGATCTCTTGGTATATTTTAAGTGAAATAAGGAAGATGCAAAGGAGAATGTATAACGTGCTGCCTTACAAACAGGAAAGGAACACTCTCAAACTCATAAGGCTAGTGTTACTTTGATCCCAAAGCAAAAAGGATACTACAAGAAAATTATAGGCCAATAACTCTGATGAATATAGATGCAAATATTCTCAACAAAATATTAGCAAACTGAGTTCAAAAGCACATTAAAAGGATCATACCACATGATCAAGTGGGATTAACCCCTGGGGTACAAATATGCTTTAACATCTGCAAATAATGGGATAAACTTGGGGGTGACGCATTTTTCTAAGAGAAATAAACCAGACTGAGAAAAAATACTGAACAGTCTCATTTATATCCCTTTCATGGGTATTGCCATGTATGGATGTGAGAGTTAGACCATAAAGAAGGATGAGGGCCAAAGAATTGATGATTTTGAACTGTGGTGCTGGAGAAGACTCTTGAGAGTCCCTCGGACTGCAAGATCATCAAACCAGTCAATCCTAAAGGGAGAGGGTGGGGAGATTTGGGAGAATAACATTGAAACATGTATAATATCATGTATGAAACAAGTCGCCAGTCCACGTTCGATGCACGGTACTGGATGCTTGGGGCTGGTGCACTGGGACGACCCAGAGGGAGGGTAGGGGAGGGAGGAGGGTTCAGGATGGGGAACGCGGGTATACCTGTGGCGGATTCATTTCAATATTTGGCAAAACTAATACAATATTGTAAAGTTTAAAAATAAAATAAAATTTAAAAAAAGAAGTTAAATAAGCAGGGTGACAATTAAAAAAAAAGAAATAAAATCTAAGCATGAAAGAACAAAAAAAAAAATAAAAAAAAAAAATACAGGAAATCAACCCTGAATATTCACTGGAAAGACTGACGCTGAAGCTCAAATACTCTGGCCACCTGATGCAAAGAGTTGACTCGCTGGAAAAGACCCTGATGCTGGTAAAGATTGAGGACAGGAGAAGTGAGTGACAGAGGATGAGATGGCTGGATGCCATCACTGACTCAATGGACATGAGTTTGGGCAAACTCTGGGAGACAGTGAAGGACAGAGAAGCCTGACATGCTTTAGTCCATAGGGTTGCAAAGAGTTAGATACGACTTAGCAACTGAACGACAACAACAAATCACTTACATGTGGAATCTGAAAGAAAAAAAAAAAATTAGAACACATGGAAACAGAGAGTAGAATGGTGAATTCTGGTAAGATGAATAAAGTCCGAGGATCTAATATTTAACATGGAACTGTCAACAGCATTGTATTGCATAGGTGAAATTTGCTAAGAGCATAGAGGGCTTCCCAGGTGGCACAGTGGTAAAGAATCTGCCTGCCAATGCAGGACATGCAAGTTCGACCCCTAGCTCGGGAAGATCCCTTGGAGAAGGAAATGGCAACCCACTCCAGGATTCTTGCCTGGTAAATCCCGTGAACAGAGGAGTCTAGTGGGCTACAGTCCATGGCGTCTCCAAGAGTCAGACACGACTTAGCAACTAAACAACAACAATAGAGTAAAAGTTACGTGTTCTCAGTAAAAAGAAAAAGACAAATAAAAGGTAAGTATTTGAGGTGATGGGTGTGTTAATTAACTCAGTGGTGAGAATTCTTTCACAATACATGCATACATAAAAGTACCTTATACACTTTTAATACATTAAAATTTTGTTTGTTATACCTCAGTAAAGGTTAAAAAAATTACTAGTTTGTAATTCCTAAAGAAATAATGGATCTAATTAACCCATCTATGACTGTGAAAATCAAAGACCAAAGGTTGACAGGGACCTTTATGATGGATGGATCAGGCTGACAACTGAATGTCATGTCAATCCTAAGATAAGTGGGACAACCAGATATTATATGTATCCTATTTCATGAAATAAAAAATAACCAGTCCTAACAACAAAGCATTCTTGCCCAAAGAAAACAAAAATATTAACTTGAATCTAACCAACATTTTAGATTTATTTATAAGAAACAACAAGGATAGATAAAATTTTTAAAAAGTTAAAACACACCATGAGAAAGCAAAAGGTCAGAATGTGGGAAAATAGATACACACTAGACATTACTTTGCCAACAAAGGTTCATCTAGTCAAGGCTATGGTTTTTCCTGTGGTCATGTATGGATGTGAGAGTTGGACTGTGAAGAAGGCTGAGCCCTGAAGAATTGATGCTTTTGAACTGTGGTGTTGGAGAAGACTCTTGAGAGTCCCTTGGACTGCAAGGAGATCAGTCCTGGGATTTCTTTGGAAGGACTGATGCTAAAGCTGAAACTCCAGTACTTTGGCCACCTCATGTGAAGAGTTGACTCATTGGAAAAGACTCTGATGCTGGGAGGGATTGGGGGCAAGAGGAGAAGGGGACGACAGAGGATGAGATGGCTGGATGGCATCACTGACTCGATGGACGTGAGTCTGAGTGAACTCTAGGAGTTGGTGATGGACAGGGAGGCCTGGAGTGCTGCGATTCATGGGGTCGCAAAGAGTCAGACACGACTGAGCGACTGATCTGATGGTTTCTTTATTAAGTAAATAGCATGCAGAGGGGGTACCACAAGGAGAAATGTTACAAATTAAGAGCAACATAAGAGATAAGTAAACCAAATGCCATATACTGAACTTATTTGAACCTTTTAATAAAGAAACTTCTGTAAAAGGGCATATTTTTTTTAACAATTAGGGAAATTTGACCATGGACTAAATAGTTCATGAAATTAAGGGGTTATTTTGTTAGATATAAGAATGACCTTACAGTTAAAAAAATTTTATCTGTTAAAAAAATATATAATAAAGTATTTAAAAGGGAAACACTGCAGCTTCCCCCTACTCCCACCTCACAAAATACAAAGGGAGAGATGAAATGAGATAGGCCAAATGTTTATAATTTCTGAAGCTGGATGATGGAATGTAGGAGGTCTTATACTATTCTCTCTACATGTTTACATGTTTCAAATTTTCCATAAGAAATTTTTTTTTAAGATCAAGAAGTTCAATGACCATCTAACCTTGGAATCATGGTGGAGGCATAGGAAAGATGATCTCTCTGGAAAGAGATTTTTGGACTTCCCCGTGTGGCTTCATGCCCCAACCAGAAGCAAACATCACATTTCTCACAGGACCCCAATAAATTTATTCTAAAAATGGGCACTGAGATGCTATTTGGTTAACCCAGAGAAAATAAAAGGCCCTCTAAAAATAGAAAGATTTCTCTTCAATAGTCTTGACAGCATTCTTATTCATAAAAACATTTCTTGAAATAGAAACTATTCATTTATTTAAACATGCAATGAATCACCCATTGAGAGGGAAAAAAACTCACTACTTTTTGCAATCACTTTCTACAACATGAATACAAACATATTCTGCCTTAATTTAAAATTGGCACAAATTCTTGAGGTGTATCATAACTCTTAGCTTTGCCTCCATGTAAACACAAGTATGGACCCTACAGCGACCTGTCTCCTATTTGCTATATAATAAATTGGGGAGGAAAAAACCCAACTCAGTTCAATAAGTACCGAGAATAAACATGCATTATTGTGTGTGTCCTCATTCTGTCATCTCATAAATATAGTAGATATTCATAGTCTTATTCACAACCCATAAAAGATCGATTTCCAAATTACAGAATGTTTATTCTTCATAAAATTTTAGTTAGAGCTGCATCATAGCTGACTCACTTGGCTTTTTATTATATGTAAATTAGTTTCAGAAAACGAATAGTCTGTGATAGTGATGGATGATACTCCCTGGCAGTCAGCGATGTAACAGATGAGACCTGTTGCCAAAAAGTGACCATATTATCCGGGACAGTAAAGGACACATTTCCTAGGTCCTCCAAACTGGGAGCCTCACAAAAGTTTCTTTTGGCAAGGTGCCTTAATCCACTGGCCAGTGAATTTGTTTCCTAGAATTGCCGTAACTAAATGCCACACACTGGTAGGTTTGAACAACAGCTATTTCTTGCCTCATGGTTCTGGGGGCTGCAAGCCACCAGGGTTGGTTTGTTCCAAAGACTGTGAGAGAAGATGTGTTCTGTGCTTATTTCCTTGATTCTGATGGTTTACTGGCAATCTTTGGCATTCCTTGGCTTGCAGACCCAGCACTGTGGTCTCCACCTTCTGGTTTACACGGTAGTCTCCTGTGTACACCTCTTTACGCGGCATTCTTTGTGTAAAGGTACCAGTCATTTTGGATTAGGGACCTACTCTACTCCAGTATCGGAGAAGGCAAAGGCACCCCACTCCAGTAATCTTGCCGGGAGAATCCCATGGATGGAGGAGCCTGGTGGGCTGCAGTCCATGGGGTCTCGAAGAGTCGGACACGACTGAGTGACTTCACTTTCACTTTTCACTTTCATGCATTGGAGAAGGAAATGGCAACCCACTCCAGTGTTCTTGCCTGGAGAATCCCAGGGACGGGGGAGCCTGGTGGGCTGCCATCTATGGGGTCGCACAGAGTCAAACACGACTGAAGCGACTTAGCAGCAGCTACTCCAGTATGACCTTGCTTTAACTAATTACCATCTGCAATGATCCTTTTTCCAAATTCTGAGGTACTGGGGTTGAGGACTCAGCATACCTTTTCGGGGAACACAATTCAATCCATAACAGGCAGAGAGTCAAAAAATAGAAAGAGATCACCATACTGTTTTCTTTAGGTCAGCTAGTAAAGATCTGCTTTCTGATTTTATGCAAATATATTGATATTTGTTCTAGCTACAGCAGAAGAAAGGGTCGAAATTACAGTCGTCCTGGGGGTTATAATCAGTATAGCAGTTAGAATACTGCTTTCAACTGTTCTAACAACAAAATGTAACAGTGGAAAATGAGGTGGAAATTTATTTTCTCTTCACTTAACCATCTGAGAATAAGCAGTCAAGGAATGATTTGATTATCAGGTACTATCATGGACTCAGGCAAATAGTGGGGTGATAGGTTGCCTGTTCTTCTCTGACTAGTGTTAAGCCAATACCCCAAGCTTCTAGTTTGCTTATTATCTTAAAATACAGCCAGAAATTTAAAAAAAGAAAAACAGAGACTGAGAATTATGCATGCCAATGTACTGTGAAATTCATGTGGGTGGATCAGTTTTTTCAGTGCTTATAAGTACTTATAAGATACAGGATATGGCTCTGGAAGTCCATCCAAAGAGAGAGAGTGGTCTTTATTGGCTACATTTGACAACTCAGCAGGTATGAAAAAGCAAAAGGAACTCAAGATTTGAAAACATGAGATGTACAGAAGCAAAGGAGTCTCTTAAATTCAATTCCAAGAACAATCCATGAAGACAGACGGGTGGTATCCAATATCACTGCAGACTGAGAACCAAAATCAGTTTCCTTGGGTATAAAATATGTCTTTTACCAGCACAGCAAAGGGGAAATACATTCAGGCATCTTTGTAAGTGACAAGTCTCAAGGAGAAAAAATGCTAATACAAATCTAAAACCAAATTGCTTTTATGAAGGCAAAGTTCAATGCTGCATTTCTGACCACTCCTCCCTTGCAATCTAATTACAGCCTTGAGAAACTACTTGGTATTCCCTCTACCTAGAATAGTTACTTCTCTTGCACACGTGCAAGCACGCACATCACACATGCACACACCCTGTTACCTTCCTCCTAGCTAATACTCTTTAGGTCTTAGCTTAGATGTCACTTCTTCCACAAAACCGACTGCAATATCACCTTCCAACCTGATTTATATATAATCTACCACCATTTGCTCTATCTCTTAAAATGAAAAAAAATGGCTCAAGTGTCTACACCTCTCATTAGAAAATAATGTCCCAGGTGCAATTATTAATTTATTAAACATTCTATTGAATACTAACAATTTACATAATACTGATTGAAAATATAGATGGATCATACAGTGCTTTTAAAAAAGTCATAGCATCCTTAACACCAGAGTAGACAGAGTACAACAAATGAAAAACAGACACTTTGACATGAGAAACAAAATCTTCAAAAGAATTCTCCCACACACTCAATCGTCCTTTATACATTCTCCACCAATTTTCATTTTCTCCATGTGCTTTGGCTCCAGTGAGCCACTCCCAGCAACACCCCCAGACACTGACTGGATCTGTTTTTATGTGGACAGATCAGATCAGCATCTATGTGCTGTTTTTCACGTTCAAATGAATAATTACAATATCTATGATGTAGGGATCTAGTTCTGTTTTTACTTACAAACTGCAGAAATGGAACTTCAGTTGGAAGAGATGGCAGCAAGTGAGAACACAGGTTTCTGGGGTTACATGTGGCCAAGAGCACTGGTGGCAGAGGGTGGGGTGTAGAAGGATCAGTAGGCAATAGAACGGCTGCTTTGGCGCAGCTGCAAGTAAACAGCAGGGAATCACAGGCCGGCTGAGAAAAGTTTCAAAGGGAGGCACAGAGGTGGTGGAAAATAATTCAAAAGCTCTTCTGAGTCATAAGAAATACTTTTAAAAACATTATCATCAGCTGTAACATAATTTGTCTTTCAGAAATCAACTACTTTCAGAAGCATCTACTCTTTTAGGTCTCTGAATTTTTATCCTAAATAGTGCGGTGTCATTAGGAAAAATGACCATTACCCACTGAAACTGTAACTAGTTAATTCACCACAATTAACTTGCACAGAAACAGCCTCTAGAACAGCAGTCCTCAACCTTTTTGGCGCCAGGGACTGGTTTTGTGGAAGATAATTTTTCCATTGATTAGGAAGAGGGGATGCTTTCAGGATGACTCAAGTGCACTGCATCTCTTGTGCACTTTATTTCTATTATTATATCAGCTCTACCTCAGATCATCAGGCATTAGATTCTGGAGGTTGCGGACCCCTGCTCTAGAGCACTGATTCATCAAAAAATGTTCTGGGTACAATATAGCATGTTAAGTCTTATGTAAATAGATGTAAATATTATTGTTGATATCATTATTATTTTCAAACTTGAAAGCTATTTTTGAAAGAAAAGTTGATTTTTCCAAAAGATGCTAAAGCATTTATAACCATGCAAAAGCATGACTCAGCTTTAAGAAATTTATTTTGCAACCTGGAGCTCCTAGCTAACTTGGATACTTTTAAATGCAATTACTTTCAGGCAATCAATGTCAGATCATCATAGCTTATTCTCTGGGACATTAGACTGGATATTTCACAATACCCAAAAATAGCTTTCAAAACAGGTTTTTCCAAATTGCCTGGAGCCTCAGTTTACCCACTAAATAGAATACTCAACAAAGGTGATATACAAGATGTGACCTGAAGATTATTGATTTTTCAATGCCTCCCCAGAATTTACACGTTGAATTGAATATTTTCTCCTTTGAAATAGTGACCTTTTGACACATACATTCAGCCTAAATATGATCTAACTGTCAGAGCCACACTAGTACAGTGCCGGGAATGAGAATATGCCTTCATAAATATTCTATGATTGAACAGGTCCATGAGTGAGTGAATAAGTAATGACAGATAAATGAATCCAGAGCCTCTTCTTTGAGGACTCCTTTTCAAGCCCATATCACTTTCATATTAGTATCTACACTAGTAACAAAACTTTGTGGGTTTTCAGTGAATTTGATTAGTGAAAATAATCCAAAATTACTGAAAACAAGTCATGGGAATATGAGACTCAATTCAGTGGGATAAGGGCACTTAGAGAAACAAAGGCAAGATCAAAATATTACAAGTCTGACTTTCCCACAGTTGGGCTCTGAAGGCAATTCCAGAAATGATTTGAACATTCAAAACAACTCTGGATCAGCCATCTCAATGCCAGGGTGACTGCTTGGAAAGGCTACCCCTCAATATAGGAAAAACTGGCATGCTAACTTTCTCTAACTGGGCTTATACATTTATGGTCAATGTTTATATAAATACTTTTTAAATGTGACTGAAGGGAAAGGCCCTAGCCTTATGCTAATCTTAAATCCATAAAACTTCATTTTCCCATCTATAAAATGAAGGATCCAAGTAGATAACCTCTTTCAGCTTTTTAAGTGCTAACATTCCATAATTTCTATAAATAAATAGTTTAAACATTGTTCACACATCTTCCACCACTCTCACTAACATCTCAGAGGTTCCATATTGAGGGGAACTGTCTCTTAAAATAGCCACAGGGCCCCAAGGGAAATTATGCTTTAGGCAACAACCATAAGGTAAAGTAAGCTACAATAGCAAGGTAAACAGGATACACCTCTCTCTCTCTCTCTCTCTCACACACACACACCACACACATACCTGTCCCATTAGCTGTAAACCATCTGTCCCCAAAGGACAATTATTGACGTCATCATAATAGATTACATTCACATGAAATCAGTCATAGAAATCATACAGAGTACAGCTGCTCTTTAAATGTTTTATCAACTTTCACCAAGTAGTTGTGACTTCAAAAACAGAGGGAGCGCTTTCAAATGAAAGTAGAACAGCGGGCTTGAGTAAGTCCTGCTTCCGACTGTGTCCAAAGTATTTTATTCTGTAGGTTCCAGGCTGGGCAGTATCTGGAATGTGCCACTGTATCGTCGCATTGCTAAGACCCAGTGAGCCTTTGTGCCAGTAGAAACTGTTGGTAGGAAACAAACAAATCCAATTTTACTCTTAAAAATGTGCGATTAAAAAGTGTTCGATTAGTCAATAAATGAACATTAAAAGAATACTGACAATAAGCAAGGCACTCTACTAGATATTGAGAATATAGCAATGAACAAAACAGAGATAAATATTTCCTAGAAGCAGATCTTCAAGAAACAGTCATTTGTAGAAATATCTTGACTTGTTCTACCTAACCTCCTAAATTCTATCCATCCTAGGATAGCTTTACCCGATATTCAGAACAAAGGGTGTCCCCTGCTTTAGAACTGCTACAGCTTCCCTTCAGCCCTTGCCATCCTCTACTTCAACTTGACACTTTTTGCATCTAGATTCATTTGTTCAAAATATGCATTTCATGAGCTCATGTGCCAGACGCTATGCTAGAAGTACTGAGAATACCGTAGTGAACGAGACAGGCATGGTCTAAAGTTTCACAGAGCTTATGGTCAAACTAGGACAAGATAGTAAAAAAGCAATAAAAAAACAAACCAACAAATAATTTTAAAAGGGAAATGTGAGGGGCTTCCCTCGTGGTCAAGTGGTTAAGAATCCGCCTGCCAAGGCAAGAGATATAATTTCCATCCCTGGTCTGGGAAGATTCCCACACGCAGCAGAGCAACGAAGCCCAAGCACCACAACTTCTGAGCCCATGTGCCCTAGAGCCTGTGCTGCCCACAACCAGAGGGGCCACTGCAAGGAGAGGCCCATGCACCACAATGAAGTGTAGTTCTTGCTTGCTGCAACTGGAGAAAGCCTGAGGGCAGCAAGTGAAGACCCAACGTAGCCAAAAAGAATAAATAATTTAAAAGTAAAGCTAAAAAGATAAGTGAAATGAAGAAAGTAAGAGAGGTATCTCTAAGGAGATGTCCTTTATACTGAACGCACACCTGTCTAGTGGAAGAACATTCTAGAAAGAAGGAACAGAGACTGCAAAGTGTCTGAAGCAGAAGCAAACTTGGTGCAGCCAAGAGACAGAATGCATGTGAGCAGGATCAGGGCAGAATGGTTGAGATGACAGAATCGGATGGAATCAGATCACATGGCTCCTTGTAGATCATGGCAGGGAGGTCAGCTACTAAATACCGAGAGGCACAATGGGCAAGCTGACTGATGCCCTTGGTTATGTAGAGGATAAACGCCCTGCGCAGAAAGGATGTGCTCAGCATCCTCTGTTTCCTCAGTGACAGGTCCAGAGTTCCCTAAAACAGCTGGTAACACTGCTGCTCGCGAACAAGGCTGACTACTACATTTCCTGGGTGTTAACTACCGTTCTGACTTCAGGCTTTTGAAACTAAATTATCCTTTTTTGTTACCTGTATAACCATATTTTAACAATATATATGCATGTATTACTTGTTTAAACATTACATAGAGTCTTAAAGACCAGAGTAAATATTATGCCCATAATTTTGGGAGGCTATCAAATAGGCCACAATAAGATCAAATCTCTATTTTCCATTAACCATGGAAACCAAACTAACATACAAATAATCACTTAGTTTGAGGTCATTTGAATTAGATCAAATGACCAAAAATTTTGCTCATGTCCATACTACTGTTCCATGGTGTAAAATTTATATACATAAGAATGGAAATATTTCCAAATGTATTTTAAAATCTTCATATTATCTATTCAGCTCAGGTATTTGATAGCAAAAAGTACAGAGAAAAGTTTCTCTGAGGAAACTCTATAAGCATATTCCTTTCCTACTGGGTCAGCAAGAATTAAACACTCAAGCTTATTGTATTTTAGTAATTCAAATGAAGAACCACTGACCACATACAAGCATGCAACACATGGTAAGTATAGACTCTATTATCTCAGGAGAAATATCAAGCTCCACAGAACTATCTCACACACCTTCACCCAGCAGGCCTTGCAACCACTTTGCAGGAAGACTAATTAGCTTTTAGGGGTTGTGTCTGTGACCATGGAAAAAACAAAACTAACAGATATTTGCAAGCATGGAGGTCATAACCTCATTAGCACCTAATCTTACAGACACACAGCACATTGTTTTGTAGAAAAATAGGATCAAGATGAAATCTAATAAATCAACTAAATAAAGCCAGAAGGCTTTTGGGGAATTTGATATCATTAATATCATGCAGTGAGCCAGTCTTGCCATTTGTCTTCTCTGCATTACTAACCAACTCTTTTCAGGGCTTGAAAGACAAAATATTCAACAGACATGCTCACCGAGTCTCCCAGGAGGCATCATTATGCATTATCTGCCATGTTGCTGATGTGGCCTCATATTTCTCCACAGTGAGGAAGGTCTGATGGGTCTGAAATGCAATTAATATAACTGATCAGACACTGCAGAGTCACAGAAGAAATCTAACTGTAGAAACCCCATAATCCCCTGTTGACCATTGCTAACATCCCAAGACCTGATGAGTATACGTATTAGAATTTCATACAAATCCTCAGTTGTTCCTTTTAACAATCTATGCAATGTCTTCAGAATGTTAACTCATCCAGTCTATTAAAAACCATGACTTCTCTTTAGAAAATTGAATGAAGAACAATTTTAGAGCTGACAGCAAATTTTGGAAATTAGAGCAAAGAAAAGAGTAAATAAAACAAGATTTAGAAAAGGCAGCAAACCATTTCTGACACGTTCATTGATCTGTATTCTAAGACTTTTTCTAAGTCACCTCCAGATTTAGGGGGGGGAATGGGAAAATTCCCTCATCTCCAGGTAAATTTACATCTCCAGGTAAATGAGTTATTAGTATATACTGTCTGAGTAAAAGAACTGAAAAGCATATGTAAATCTTCTTACTCCTGGGGAGCTAAAAGCAATCCTTATATTTTGTCATAATGGATGCCTAGAAACCACATCATAAGCAGATTTTATTTTCCCAGTGGAAAATAAAATTTTCCACATTGATCATAGTAATTTGTTTTAGACCAAGAATTCAGCTTCAAATAAACCACATATTTAAATAACATAATAATAAAACATACAAAGGCCATGAATCTCCAATTTTCCTTAAAAATCTTTACATCGTGGCCCTTAAGGTCAAGTTGTTGTTGTTTAGTTGATAATTCGTAGCCGACTCTTTGGTGACCCCATGGAGCCCGCCAGGCTCCTCTGTCCATGGGATTTCCCAGGCAAGACTCCTGGAGTGAGTTGCCATTTCCTTCTCCAGGGGATCTCCCCAACCCAGGGATCAAAGTTGTATCTCCTGCTTGACAGATGGATTGTTTACCACTGAGCCACCTGGGAAGCCAGGACTTGTGTCTAATTCACCTTTATCCATTACAAGCTTGTCATTTACAGGTGTTCAAATAAACCTTTGCTGAATGAATCACTTATTTATAGCTGGACCATAGGATTCTTTAAAATTCTTCTTTAATTACTCAACTTTAATTACTCAGTTGTGTCTAACTCTTTGTGACCCCACTGACTGACCCCTGCCAGGTTCTTCTATCTATGGGATTCTCTAGGCAAGAATTCTGGAATGGGTTGCTGTTTTATTCTCCAGGAATTGAACCTGGGTTTTTGCATTGAAGGCAGATTCTTTACATCTGAGCTACCAGGGAAGCCCCGATTACTCAACTAATGGATAATATTCAATAAAAAAAAGTTTCTGTAACTACAGTGACTTGAAAAGAGAATGTTCATGGCCATTTAGGGCAGAGTGACACTGGGAAGGCCTTCAGTGGAGAAGGAAACAGAAGGGCCCCAGTGTATAGGTCTAGAGTGCAGATCAGAGAACAAAGCTAGGATGCCGAATGTGCAAACTCTGTGACCATCCTCTCCTCGCCTCCCAGGCTTAATCTCTTCTAGATACACAATTAGTTCGTGCAAGTTACTTAATTTCTCTCAGTCTCACTTTATTCATCTGTAAAACAAAGATAATAAAATGTATCTCACTGAGTAGTAGGGAGGATTAAATGGATTCATGTGATGATATATGTAAATAAAGCCTTTAGCCTAGTACCTGCACATGGTAAGCATTCAGCACAGTGGTAAGGATGTGATGATCACTAATAGTAAAGGGTACCAGAAATAGTTTTATGCCAAGTCCCAAAACAGCCTCAGGAATTAATTCTGTTCTCATAGTTCTTTAAGTAACTTAGTCTCCTGCTTCTCCAGGCAATAATGATGATAGTATTTCTCCACCCTAAGGATGTCAGGTAAGAGCTAATTCTGCATTCTTGCTACAACACTTTAACATCTTTAGAAAATAATGCTGTAAACATGTAAATATTCTGGCATGACTTGACTGCCTAGAGAAATTATTTCAAACAGGTGCATGTTGACTATCCAAGCAGTAGAAAAATCTTTCCCAATATAATATCTGACAATGTCACATTGTCACAACTTTTATCAAAGGAATCCTATTTTAATAAACAGAAATGGGAAGGCTCACTTGAAAGAAAGGCGTTTTGGATTATAGGCAACAATGGGCTCTGGGAGGAATGACTCTTCCATAGAGTTAATGCATTCTCTGCCACAGAAAAAAATCTCACCTTGAAATCACTTTCATGGACCCATTTTCTTTTTCCTCTATATATTTCTCTATTGTTTGAAATCTTAGATAGAACATATCTAATTATTGCTTGTATAGTTATAAGAACATTCCAAAGGAATTCCAGAGGAATAAAACTACTTCATTTTATTCATAGATATTATATACTTTATCATATACATAAATACAGATTATATGACAAAAAAGTATGAAATGATATGTAAGAAATTGGTAACAGCGATTGCCTCTAAAAATGTTCATGAAAAGAGAGGTGTTTCCACAGTCTATTTTAAGAACTTCTGTACTGTCTGTTTTTACATGGAATCTGTATTTCTTGTGTCATTTTTCAAGATTAATAAATAAACACTCTATTAGTGCCTGTAGCAAAGAGTAGGGAAAAGGCCAGTGCAAGAAAAAGGAAAGCATGTGTTCCAGGGCTCCAGTCATTAGAGTGTCCGCTCAGGGATCCATGATCATCCCACAACAATGGAAGCAGGATCAGAGTCAGGAGTGCAGAAGAGGAGAGGAGCCAAAGAGGGGTGGAAAGGAACCAAAGATACACTTCACACTGGCCCTTGGATTATTTAACCAAATTCAGTAGAGTTTTAAAATTGGGATTCATAAATGGGAATTGTATTCAAATCTACATCATCTCAAGAGACCACGCAGTTTTCTATGCATTGTGCTCTATGTGGTCCTAAGTAGAGTCAATTAAATATTTCCTGGCGTCTATCTTTTTAGACCCAACTCTACATTAACTGTTCCCCCTGAAAATTTTCACACCTATAAAATACAATGAAAAGCAAGTTGAAACATTTTATCTTTATTTTTTAATCTTCAGAGGGATACGCAAGTGAAAGGCTAAAGAAGTGGACTTAAATTCGTAAAAAGAATCATTGATGCTTACCCGGTTTTCTGCTGAATTCTTTGGGTTAGCACCTACAAAGGTAACTTCAACAACTTCTCCCTGAAAATAAAAACTGATTTCATGAGTTCTAATAATAGTACTTTTCCATGCTCATATTTGGGCCATTATTTATGAAACATTCCTAGGAATCTGGGTACCTGTAGAGATTATATTGTATTTAATTGAATCTTCTGAGACTATTAGAGAACATACCCTTGTAACATGGGAACAGGAATTTGGACCCAGTAAATTACTTCAGAATTTTGGATCAATAATTTGCTTTTGGTAGATTCAGATATAGATGAAGATATAGAGCTATATATCTACAAATTCAAATAACTTAAATGAAATGAAATGGAAAAATTCCTCAAGATATAGATTACTAAAGATTACTCAAGAAGTAGATGCCCTTAATAGTAAAAACTTACCAAACTGTACTCTTTAAAGATATATTACTGTATGTCATTTATACATCAAAAAATATTTTTAAATAACAAACTAACAAGTCTTCACATGACTTACCATGGTATACAAGACCTTTTACAGGTAAGTTCCCACCTGCTGCTCCACCTTAAGCCCTCTATAGTCCATATACCTACAGGTGATATGTCTTGGGGCTTCCCTGGTGGCTCAGCCAATAAAGAACCTGTCTGCAATGCAGGAGATCCAGGTCTCTTGATGGGCACTATAAACTCCTACCTATTCTCCAAGACCTAGCCCATATTAAAAACATTTTTTAATAAAAATATTCCATGGGTTCATAATCAATGATTACCATCTAAATAGAGATGTGCAGCTCAATTATTTACTGTTAACTCCCCTGAATAACTACCATCAATTTATTTTTTCTAATTTTCTTCATTTTCACCAGTGAGATTATCAAATTAGCCAGCCTCACCAATGGCCAGAAAAATGTTTCAACAGCAGTTAGAATTTTCTGCAAAAATCACTCTATTCTTTATATAGAGAAATCATCCCTGCAAACCATACCATGGTTCACTTAAAAAATAAAATTTTCATGATTAGCCAAATTTTCCTAATCCTTACATGTTCTTGTCCTTGATTTTTTTCCTACCATCACAATTCCTGTTCACTCACACTCATCTTAACAACAAGAGACAACCCCACTGCAGATATAATGTGCCAATTGAAATGGTGAGAAACGTCTGTTCAGCATGACAGCATGAGGAGGTCAGTATGTCCTCTCCCTGAAAAGCAACTATGTATATTGACAAAACTATCAAAAATAACCACTTTTAAATTTTATTTTATTTTTTAAAATATAGTCAGTTTACAATGTTATATTCGTTTCTGGTGTACAGTGATCAATTATATATTTTTTTCATATTCACTTTCATTTTAGGTTATTATAGGTTATTAAAGGAGAAGGCAATGGCACCCCACTCCAGTACTCTTGCCTGGAAAATCCCATGGAAGGAGGAGCCTGGTGGGCTGCTGTCTATGCGGTCGCTAAGAGTCGGACATGACTGAGCGACTTCACTTTCACTTTTCACTTTCATGCATTGGAGAAGGAAACGGCAACCCACTCCAGTGTTCTTGCCTGGAGAATCCCAGGGACGGGGGAGCCTGGTGGGCTGCTGTCCATGGGGTCGCACAGAGTCGGACACGACTGAAGTGACTTAGCAGCAGCAGGTTATTAAAAGATATTGAATATAGTTCCCTGTGCTATACAGTGGAACTTTATTGTTTATTTTCTACATAGTAGTTTGTATCTGCTAATCACAAATTCCTAATTTATTCCCCCCATCCCTTTTCCCTAATGCTCAAAATTCTTCAAGCCAGGCTTCAGCAATACGTGAACCGTGAACTTCCAGATGTTCAAGCTGGTTTTAGAAAAAGCAGAGGAACCAGAGACCAAATTGCCAACATCAGCTGGATCGTGGAAAAAGCAAGAGAGTTCCAGAAAAACATCTATTTCTGCTTTATTGACTATGCCAAAGCCTGTGACTGTGTGGATCACAATAAACTGTGGAAAATTCTGAAAGAGATGGGAATACCAGACCACCTGACCTGCCTCTTGAGAAATTTGTATGCAGGTCAGGAAGCAACAGTTAGAACTGAACATGGAACAACAGACTGGTCCAAATAGGAAAAGGAGTATGTCAAGGCTGTATATTGTCACCCTGCTTATTTAAATTATATGCAGAGTACATCATGAGAAACGCTGGGCTGGAAGAAGCACAAGCTGGAATCAAGAT
>NW_011491028.1:747816-754940 GCF_000754665.1 Bison bison bison | reverse complement strand
TAAGGTTCATGTATGGATGTGAGAGTTGGACTGTGAAGAAGGCTGAGCACTGAAGAATTGATGCTTTTGAACTGTGGTGTTGGAGAAGACTCTTGAGAGTCCCTTGGACTGCAAGGAGATCCAACCAGTCCGTTCTGAAGGAGATCAGCCCTGGGATTTCTTTGGAAGGAATGATGCTAAAGCTGAAACTCCAGTACTTTGGCCACCTCATGCGAAGAGTTGACTCATTGGAAAAGACTCTGATGCTGGGAGGGATTGGGGGCAGGAGGAGAAGGGGACGCCAGAGGATGAGATGGATGGATGGCATCACTGACTTGATGGACGTGAGTCTGAGTGAACTCCGGGAGTTGGTGATGGACAGGGAGGCCTGGCGTGCTGCGATTCATGGGGTCGCAAAGAGTCGGACACGACTGAAGGACTGAACTGAACTGAAACTTAGGGTAAGCACAGTACAAGTTCTTGGTTTTCTTACCAGGGTTGTGCTCACCCTCTGTGTTACTACAGTTCAACCAGAGCGGGGAAGGCTATCAAATCTGTACTAAAGTGTCTTTCTGGATGAAAATAAGATGGCTGGTGGCTGGGGGCTTCTGCATAACCTCAGAATGGGAGCTAGTTGTCAGGGGAACAAACCAGGTGATTAGAGAGTTGGAACTTTCAACTCGAACTCCCTGATCTCCAGGGAGGGAAAAGAGATAGAGAGTGAGTTAACCACCCATGGCCAGTGATTTAATCAATCATGCCCAGGTAAGGGAGCCTCCACAGAAGTCCCTGAAGCATGGGATTCAGAGAGCTTCCAGGCTGGTGAACGTGCAGAGATTCTGGAAAGCGGAATGACTGGAGAAGCTCTGCATTCCTTCCCCTATACCTTGCTCTGCGCATCTCTTCCATGGGTTGTTCCTTAGTTGTATCCTTTTATAATCAGCTGGTGATCTGGTCAGTAGACTATTTTCCAAAGTTCTGTGAGCTGTTCTAGCAAGTTATTAAACCTGAGGAGGAGAATCTCCAATTTATAGCCAGAGCATCTTCAACTTATAACCAGACTGGTAGATGCACAGGTGATAACTTGGATTTACCACGGGCGTCTGAAACACGTGTGTATGTTGGATTTACCACGGGCGTTTGAAACACGTGTGTATGTTGGATTTACCACGGGTGTCTGAAACACGTGTGTATGTTGGATTTACCATTGGTGTCTGAAATATGTGTGTATGTTGGATTTACCCTTGGCATCTGAAACACGTGTGTATGGGGAGAAGGAGGTGGGAAGAGAGGGTGCTGGCTTGTGGAGCTGAGCCTTTGTGAAAAACAAACAAACAAACAGTGGAAGTGTTAGTAGCTCAGACAGGTCCAACTCTTTGCAACCCCATGGACTGTAGCTCCTCTGTCCATGGGATTCTCCAGGCAAGAATACAGGAGTGGGGTAGCCATTCCCTTCTCCAGGGGCTCTTCCCAATCGAACCTGGGTCTCCTGCAGTGCAGGCAGATTCTTTACTATCTGAGCCACCAAGGAAGCCCACTGAGCCCTTAACTCCAAGTAAATAACATCAGAATTGAATTGAGGGCATCAAATTGGTGTCCACAGGGAACAGGAGAACCTCTACACAATTACTGTGGGGGGAACCTCCACACAGTTGCTGTCAGAAGTATTGAGAGTGGAAGGTTAAGAGCAGAAAGAGAGTTCTTTTGCAAGTCCCTAATATCAGGAAAATAGCTAAAAATATACATAGTAAAAAACCAACAGAGGAATTTATAAAAGGACACTACACATAAAAATAACCTAAGCATCCACCTTAAGAGATGAGAAGTGCAAAATAAAATCAAAGCAGGCAGAAGGAAGGAAATTAAACACTAGAGCAAAAATCAATGAAATAGAAAAACAACAGATAAAATCAATGAAGCTAAAAGATGGCTCTTTGAAAACACAAGTCAGCAAAACCAGGAAGAAAGAGGGGACATCATTATTGACCTTACAGGAATTAAACGAATTATAAAGGAATGCTATGAACAAGTTTATTCCCAACACATTAGACAATTAAATGAAATGGGAAAATTCCTAAAGACAAATTAAACTGCTAGAAAGACATACAACTGACACAAGAAAAAATAGAACATCTAAATATGCCTAAATTGTGTAAAGAAATTGAATTAGTGATTTAAAATTTTGCCATAAAGAGAAACCCAAATTTAAATGACTTTGCTGGTAAATCTGATCCAATATTTAAAGAAGAAATAATATTAATCTTTTGCATACATTTTCAGAATATGAGAGGAAACACTTCCTACTCCTTCTCTGATACCAGTATTACCCTGATAGCAAGAGCAAAGACAACACATGAAAAGACTAGAAATGCCCCTCATAGACACGAGTACAAAACTCTCTAGAAAGATATTAGCAAACCAAATTTGTGAAGTGAAGTGTTGGTCATGAGGCGTTAGTTGCTCAGTTGTGCCCGACTCTTTGTGACCCCGTGGACCGCAGCCCACCAAGCCCCTCTGTCCATGGGATTTTCCATGCAAAGATAACTGGAGTGGGTTGCCATTTCCTTCTACAGGGGATCTTCCCCACCCAGGGATGGAACCCGGGTCTCCTGCATTGCAGGCAGATTCTTTACCAACTGAGCTACAAGGGAAGCCCACATGTTGTTAAACCAAATTTAACAACATGTAAAAAGTATTGTATATCATTACTGCTGCTGCTGCTGCTGAGTTGCTTCAGTTGTGTCCGACTCTGTGAGACCCCATAGATGGCAGCCCACCAGGCTCCCCCATCCCTGGGATTCTCCAGGCAAGAACATTGGAGTGGGTTGCCATTTCCTTCTCCAATGCATGAAAGTGAAAAGTGAAAGTTAAGTCGCTCAGTCGTGTCTGACTCTTCGAGACCCCATGGACTGCAGCCCACCAGGCTCCTCCATCCATGGATTTTCCAGGCAAGAGTACTGGAGTGGGGTGCCATTGCCTTCTCTGGTATACCATGACTAAAGGGTATTTATTTAATATGTGAAAATCAACTAATAAAATACACCCTATTAATAGATAAAAAACAAAAGCCACATGATCATCTCAGTAGACACAGAAAAGCGTTTGGAAAAAAGTCAACACCATTTCTTCATAAGAACTCTCAACAAACTAGACATAGAAGGGAATTTTTTAACCTAATAAAGGGCATCTACAGAAATTCTGATGAAAACATTATACTTAATAACTGAATACTTTTCCTCCTAAGATTAGAAACAAGATAAGGATGTTCATTCTTACAACTTCTTTTCAACATTGCACTGGAGACTCTAGCCAATGCAATAAGGAAAGAAATAAAAGGTATCCAGAAAAGAAACTCAAAAAGAAGTAAACCTGCTTTTATTCACAGATGACATACTATACATAGACATTTCTAAGGAATCCACACCAAAGAAAATCTATTGAAACTAATAAATGATTTAGCAAAGTTACAAGAAACAAGATCTATATAAAGTACTAGGGGTAGAAAACCTGCTTCATTTCCGTGTTTTCCCACCCTTGATTTAAGAAACCACTTTTCTATGCTGCAATGAATGGTTCCATGTCTATCTCTTAAAAAAAAAAAAAGGAATAATTTGAATTTTAGAAATTCAAGTTTTCCAAAATTGCCATCTGAAAAATAAATACTTCCCCATTCTCATGTGTGCAGAGCCTCTGCAGAGATAAGAACAATTTTCAAAATCATTGCTAACAACTGGTCCGTGGCATGATTCAAGGCAGGTGGTGACTTTTAAACAACGTCTTTCCCCCACCTTCAAGTATAGGCCTCATAAGGATCCCAACATCCCTTTCCAAGTCTTACCACTCTGTATATAGTGTTCGCTGGTAGCAGGACATCCCCAAAAGTTGTGCCTTCAGGTGCTCTATCCACAATATTTGGAATTAATGGAGACATCAGTTCTTCAAAAAATGGAGGCTTTGGACCACTGCTCAAATTGGCTACAGTATCCTAGAACAGAGAGTATTTGCTTAAGGGGCGTACAATACAGAATGGAGACCTTTTTCCCTGACCACTGCTACTGCTAAGTCACTTCAGTCGTATCTGACTCTTAGCGACCCCATGGACTGCAGCCTACCAGGCTCCTCCATCCATGGGATTTTCCAGGCAAGAGTACTGGAGTGCGGTGCCATTGCCTTCTCCACACCCTCCCCAAAATGTCTTCACTGGAACACACACACACACACACACACATACATTCACTTTCACTTTTTCTCTCTCTTCCCAAGAGCTAACAAATGTAACAAAATATGAGGGGAACTTTGCTGAAATTGGAGCCTAGATGTCCATAATTTTAACTTTTGTGACAGAAGAACATTTCAGTCACAGGAAACACTTTCACTCCCCTCGTCAGTATAATCTGAGTGTAAGCTAGGAATCACGCTACGTGAGTTTAGATTCTGGGACAACCATTCTTTACGTGTATGACTCTCAATAGGAACACATGGTCAGCCTCTGTGACATGACATTGTAATTATTCTTTTAAATGTTTAAAAAGTGTTAAGTCTCTCTTAACCAAAGTCACTACCAAGTATTTTCCTAAATCCTTCTCTGTGCTAATTAATGAATATAATAAATATAGTTTTAATTTAAAAGTTAAGATCAGCCTATAACATGCCCAGTTTAATCTATGTTTTCCATAAAATGTGTCACCTTTAATAGTGCCATCAAAATTCTAATCTCTAATCTCTAATAGCCCTTCATACGTATTTAATATACTTTAACCTTTGCTCTATATACTTAATCTTTATACCAGCCATATAATCTACTCATCATCATTCCCATTTTGCAAATGGGAAAATAGGTTTGCAGACACTCAGTGGTATTTTTGCCCAAGATCACATAGATATTCTTAGACACATAACCATAATATTCTGAAACAAATTTCTGCAAAGTGAATCACACTTCCTAAATATCACTATAAAATTTGATGCCTCTCTTTCTATGGGAAGATCTATAAACCTGTAACTGCATGAAAGTTAAACAGTGGTTATCTCTGCTGCCGCTGCTGCTAAGTCACTTCAGTCGTATCCGACTCTGTGTGACCTCATAGATGTCTGGCAGCCCACCAGGCTCCTCCATCCCTGGGATTCTCCAGGCAAGAACACTGGATTGGGTTGCCATTTCCTTCTCCAGTGCATGAAAGTGAAAAGTGAAAGTTAAGTCGCTCAGTCGTGTCCGACTCTCAGCGACCCCATCGACTGCAGCCTACCAGGCTCCTCCATCCATGGGATTTTCCAGGCAAGAGTACTGGAGTGGGGTGCCATTGCCTTCTCGGGTGGTTATCTCTAGATATAGCTTATAGGTTTATACATATCTTTATAATCTGGATATTCTACAAATAGGTACAGGTTTTATGATAAAAACTAAAAATAATTGAAAAGAAAGTATCAGATCTAAAATTGAAAGGCATATTATGATAAAACAATAATCAGGTAATTAAGATATTGGGTTGGCTAATAAGTTTATTCAGGTTTTTGCATAAGATGTTACAGAAAACCTGAATGAACTTTTTGGCCAACCCCATATACCTTAAAGTAGATTCCTTCTACTGAGATTTCAAATACACAGTCAATAGCTAATTAGGTGGAGGCACATGAAATTTCCAATATTTCACTGTTTTGACCTACAGAAATAGCAGTTTTGTTTCAATTTGATATATCCAAGCTTTTTCTTTGAAAGGGCTTTATTGTCTTGGCTAAGCCATCCCTGCCTCACAGCCTTTTGGGGCTTATGTGGTATTATACAAGGATCATTTATTATCTTAAAGTCGTTATCCTGCATATTGACTAATCTTCTGCCACCAGAACGCATCTTTGTATATAAACTATATACCAGAGGTAAGATTTACAGGAGTGTTGTTTCTTTAAATAAACTCATTTAGGTGTACATATTTTAGGTAGATACAATGTATATGTACATTTGAAGACAACTCTTATACTTTATCAAATCTAAGGCTCTATTGATTATAATAACTATTATTATTTTTGAGCCACCAAGAAAGTAAAAACATGCTAATGTATAATTGTAAGATTCCTTTGATTGGAAGATACATCCCAATTTCAGAGATGTTCTAATAAAGAAAATGGACATGTCAGAATTGATAAACCACTCAATTCATGAAGCAAATGGAGAGAAACTGACCAGGGTTAGGGAGCACTGGTTCAACTCTCAGTTATAGTAAGCTTGATCACTTCTCATCTCTGAACCTATTTGCTCATCTGAAAAATGGGGAAAAATGATAACTCTATACTTCACACATTGCGAGACTAGTATGAGATAATATATATGAAAAAAGTGGTCACCACCAAAAGATGACTAACTGACTCTGAATTCATTTTATTGGTTTCAATTTTTAGAGATACCTCACAGCTATAATATTTTTAAATATAAAGGAACTGAACACTCAAAGCGAAGGTCTTTTTGACTTCCCTCTTCATCTCCCCACTCCTGAGACATACAAACACAATGTTTGATTACCGTAGCAATGGCCTTGGCAAGGACTCTGTAAAGCTGGATGTAGGCAGACAGAGTATGTGGTCCATAAATTGTGGATGCGGCCTCGTACCGCTGAGCCTGCAGGAGGGGCAGAGCAGAGTTGGACACCATCCTGCATAGTTCGATCCGTTTGCAGGTGTTGATTTTAGTGACAGGTGATGATTGTACATCTTGCATATCCAAACTGATGTCATTCAAAGCTAATTATGACAAAGGAGGGCGAGCATTTCCATTTACCAGCTGAAGTGAATGGTTCCCACCAACTATTCGTTAAAGGCAATGAATTCTCTTGGCGCGTGCCATTTGGAGAGTCAATCCATTTTATTTGAAAGAGGGATTTATTTGAAAGAAACCATCCTGAATAATTTGGATGGTTATAGAACCATCTGGAAAAGGACATTTAACCCATCCTCTTCTTGTTGTTTAGTTGCTAAGTCATGTCTGACTCTTCTGTGACCCCATGGATTGTAGCCTGCCAGGCTCCTCTGTCCCTGGGATTTCCCAGGCAAGAATACAGGAGTGGGTTTCCATTTCCTTCTCCAGGGGATCTTCCTGACCCAGGGATTGAACCAACATCTCCTGCATTAGCAGAAAGATGGTTTACCACTTCCAC